>NW_027254352.1:4463471-4776093 GCF_044704955.1 Pristiophorus japonicus | reverse complement strand
GGACCAATGTGTATCTGAGTCAATGGGTCTCTCTCTGTCCTTTCTCCCCTGTCCCCCAGGACCAGTGTGTACCTGAGTCAATGGGACTCTCTCTGACCTTTCTCCCCAGTCCCCCAGGACCAGTGTGTATCTGAGTCAATGGGACTCTCTCTGAACTTTCTCCCCAGTCTATCCCCAGGACCAGAATGAATCTGAGTAAGTGGGACTCTCTGACATTTCCCCCCAGAGAATCCCCAGGACCAGTGTGTAGCTGAGTCAATGGGACTGTCTCTGACCTTTCTCCCCAGTCTATCCATAGGACCAGTGTGTATCTGAGTGAATGGGACTCTCTCTGACCTTTCTCCCCAGTCCCCCAGGACCAGTGTGTATCTGAGTCAATGGGACTCTCTCTGACCTTTCTCCCCTGTCTATCCCCAGGACCAGTGTGTATCTGAGTCAATGGGACTCTCTCTGACCTTTCTCCCCAGTCTATCCCCAGGACCAGTGTTTATCTGTGTCAACGGGTCTCTCTCTGACTTTTCTCCCCAGTCCCCCACGACCAGTGTGTACCTGAGTCAATGGGACTCTCTCTGACCTTTCTCCCCAGTCCCCCAGGTCCAGTGTGTATCTGAGTCAATGGGACTCTCTCTGATCTTTCTCCCCAGTCCCCCAGGACCAATGTGTATCTGAGTCAATGGGACTCTCTCTGACCTTTCTCCCCTGTCTATCCCCAGGACCAGTGTGTATCTGAGTCAATGGGACTCTCTCTGACCTTTCTCCCCTGTCTATCCCCAGGACCAGTGTGTATCTGAGTCAATGGGACTCTCTCTGACCTTTCTCCCCAGTCTATCCCCAGGACCAGTATTTATCTGTGTCAATGGGTCTCTCTCTGACTTTTCTCCCCAGTCCCCCACGACCAGTGTTTACCTGAGTCAATGGGACTCTCTCTGACCTTTCTCCCCAGTCCCCCAGGTCCAGTGTGTATCTGAGTCAATGGGACTCTCTCTGATCTTTCTCCCCAGTCCCCCAGGACCAATGTGTATCTGAGTCAATGGGTCTCTCTCTGACCTTTCTCCCCAGTCTATCCGCAGGACCAGTGTGTATCTGAGTCAATGGGACTCTCTCTGAGCTTTCTCCCCAGTCTATGCCCAGGACCAGTATGTATCTGAGTCAATGGGACTCTCTCTGATCTTTCTCCCCAGTCTCTCCCCTGGACCAGTGTGCATCTGAGTCAATGGGATTCTCTCTGACCTTTCTCCCCAGTCTATCCCCAGGACCAGTGTTTATTTGAGTCAATGGGACCCTTTCTGACCTTTCTCCCCAGTCCTCCAGGACCAGTGTGTATCTGAGTCAATGGGACTCTCTCTGACCTTTCTCGCCAGTCTATGCCCAGGACCAGTATGTATCTGAGTCAATGGGACTCTCTCTGACCTTTCTCCACAGTCTATCTCCAGGACCAGTGTGTATCTGAGTCAATGGGACTCTCTCTGACCTTTCTCTCCAGTCCCCCAGGACCTGTGTGTATCTGAGTTCATGGGACTCTCTCTGACCTTTCTCCACTCTCTATCCCCAGGACCAGTGTGTATCTGAGTCAATGGGACTCTCTCTGACCTTTCTCCCAGTCTCTCCCCTGGACCAGTGTGCATCTGAGTCAATGGGACTCTCTCTGACCTTTCTCCCCAGTCCCCCAGGACCAGTTTGTATCTGAGTCAATGGGGCTCTCTCTGACCTTTCTCCCCAGTCTATCCCCAGGACCAGTATGTACCTGAGTCAATGGGAATCTCTCTGACCTTTCTCCCCAGTCCTCCAGGACCAGTGTGTATCTGAGTCAATGGGACTCTCTCTGACCTTTCTCCCCAGTCTCTCCCCTGGACCAGTGTGCATCTGAGTCAATGGGATTCTCTCTGACCTTTCTCCCCAGTCTATCCCCAGGACCAGTGTTTATTTGAGTCAATGGGACTCTCTCTGACCTTTCTCCCCAGTCCTCCAGGACCAGTGTGTATCTGAGTCAATGGGACTCTCTCTGACCTTTCTCCCCAGTCTATGCCCAGGACCAGTATGTATCTGAGTCAATGGGACTCTCTCTGACCTTTCTCCACAGTCTATCTCCAGGACCAGTGTGTATCTGAGTCAATGGGACTCTCTCTGACCTTTCTCTCCAGTCCCCCAGGACCAGTGTGTATCTGAGTTCATGGGACTCTCTCTGACCTTCCTCCACTCTCTATCCCCAGGACCAGTGTGTATCTGAGTAAATGGGACTCTCTCTGACCTTTCTCCCAGTCTCTCCCCTGGACCAGTGTGCATCTGAGTCAATGGGATTCTCTCTGACCTTTCTCCCCAGTCTATCCCCAGGACCAGTGTTTATCTGAGTCAATGGGACTCTCTCTGACCTTTCTCCCCAGTCCCCCAGGACCAGTGTGTATCTGAGTCAATGGGTCTCTCTTTGACCTTTCTCCCCAGTCCCCCAGGACCAGTTTGTATCTGAGTCAATGGGGCTCTCTCTGACCTTTCTCCCCAGTCTATCCCCAGGACCAGTGTGTACCTGAGTCAATGGGAATCTCTCTGACCTTTCTCCCCAGTCCCCCAGCACCAGTGTGTATCTGAGTCAATGGGACTCTCTCTGATCTTTCTCCCCAGTCCCCCAGGACCAATGTGTATCTGAGTCAATGGGACTCTCTCTGACCTTTCTCCCCTGTCTATCCCCAGGACCAGTGTGTATCTGAGTCAATGGGACTCTCTCTGACCTTTCTCCCCTGTCTATCCCCAGGACCAGTGTGTATCTGAGTCAATGGGACTCTCTCTGACCTTTCTCCCCAGTCTATCCCCAGGACCAGTATTTATCTGTGTCAATGGGTCTCTCTCTGACTTTTCTCCCCAGTCCCCCACGACCAGTGTTTACCTGAGTCAATGGGACTCTCTCTGACCTTTCTCCCCAGTCCCCCAGGTCCAGTGTGTATCTGAGTCAATGGGACTCTCTCTGATCTTTCTCCCCAGTCCCCCAGGACCAATGTGTATCTGAGTCAATGGGTCTCTCTCTGACCTTTCTCCCCAGTCTATCCGCAGGACCAGTGTGTATCTGAGTCAATGGGACTCTCTCTGAGCTTTCTCCCCAGTCTATGCCCAGGACCAGTATGTATCTGAGTCAATGGGACTCTCTCTGACCTTTCTCCCCAGTCTCTCCCCTGGACCAGTGTGCATCTGAGTCAATGGGATTCTCTCTGACCTTTCTCCCCAGTCTATCCCCAGGACCAGTGTTTATTTGTGTCAATGGGACTCTTTCTGACCTTTCTCCCCAGTCCTCCAGGACCAGTGTGTATCTGAGTCAATGGGACTCTCTCTGACCTTTCTCCCCAGTCTATGCCCAGGACCAGTATGTATCTGAGTCAATGGGACTCTCTCTGACCTTTCTCCACAGTCTATCTCCAGGACCAGTGTGTATCTGAGTCAATGGGACTCTCTCTGACCTTTCTCTCCAGTCCCCCAGGACCTGTGTGTATCTGAGTTCATGGGACTCTCTCTGACCTTTCTCCACTCTCTATCCCCAGGACCAGTGTGTATCTGAGTCAATGGGACTCTCTCTGACCTTTCTCCCAGTCTCTCCCCTGGACCAGTGTGCATCTGAGTCAATGGGATTCTCTCTGACCTTTCTCCCCAGTCTATCCCCAGGACCTCTGTGTATCTGAGTCAATGGGATTCTCTCTGACTTTTCTCCCCAGTCCCCCAGGACCAGTGTGTATCTGAGTCAATGGGTCTCTCTTTGACCTTTCTCCCCAGTCCCCCAGGACCAGTTTGTATCTGAGTCAATGGGACTCTCACTGACCTTTCTCCCCAGTCTATCCCCAGGACCAGTGTTTATCTGTGTAAATGGGTCTCTCTCTGACTTTTATCCCCAGTCCCCCACGACCAGTGTGTACCTGAGTCAATGGGACTCTCTCTGACCTTTCTTCCCAGTCCCCCAGGTCCAGTGTGTATCTGAGTCAATGGGACTCTCTCTGATCTTTCTCCCCAGTTCCCCAGGACCAATGTGTATCTGAGTCAATGGGACACTCTCTGACCTTTGTCCCCTGTCTATCCCCAGGACCAGTGTGTATCTGAGTCAATGGGACTCTCTCTGAGCTTTCTCGCCAGTCTATCCCCAGGACCAGTGTTTATCTGTGTCAATGGGTCTCTCTCTGACTTTTCTCCCCAGTCCCCCACGACCAGTGTTTACCTGAGTCAATGGGACTCTCTCTGAACTTTCTCCCCAGTCCCCCAGGTCCAGTGTGTATCTGAGTCAGTGGGACTCTCTCTGATCTTTCTCCCCAGTCCCCCAGGACCAATGTGTATCTGAGTCAATGGGTCTCTCTCTGACCTTTCTCCCCAGTCTATCCCCAGGACCAGTGTGTATCTGAGTCAATGGGACTCTCTCTGACCTTTCTCCCCTGTCTATCCCCAGGACCAGTGTGTATCTGAGTCAATGGGACTCTCTCTGACCTTTCTCCCCAGTCTATCCCCAGGACCAGTGTTTATCTGTGTCAACGGGTCTCTCTCTGACTTTTCTCCCCAGTCCCCCACGACCAGTGTGTACCTGAGTCAATGGGACTCTCTCTGACCTTTCTCCCCAGTCCCCCAAGTCCAGTGTGTATCTGAGTCAATGGGACTCTCTCTGATCTTTCTCCCCAGTCCCCCAGGACCAATGTGTATCTGAGTCAATGGGACTCTCTCTGACCTTTCTCCCCTGTCTATCCCCAGGACCAGTGTGTATCTGAGTCAATGGGACTCTCTCTGACCTTTCTCCCCTGTCTATCCCCAGGACCAGTGTGTATCTGAGTCAATGGGACTCTCTCTGACCTTTCTCCCCAGTCTATCCCCAGGACCAGTGTTTATCTGTGTCAATGGGTCTCTCTCTGACTTTTCTCCCCAGTCCCCGACGACCAGTGTTTACCTGAGTCAATGGGACTCTCTCTGACCTTTCTCCCCAGTCCCCCAGGTCCAGTGTGTATCTGAGTCAATGGGACTCTCTCTGATCTTTCTCCCCAGTCCCCCAGGACCAATGTGTATCTGAGTCAATGGGTCTCTCTCTGACCTTTCTCCCCAGTCTATCCGCAGGACCAGTGTGTATCTGAGTCAATGGGACTCTCTCTGAGCTTTCACCCCAGTCTATGCCCAGGACCAGTATGTATCTGAGTCAATGGGACTCTCTCTGACCTTTCTCCCCAGTCTCTCCCCTAGACCAGTGTGCATCTGAGTCAATGGGGCTCTCTTTGACCTTTCTCCCCAGTCCCCCAGGACCAGTTTGTATCTGAGTCAATGGGACTCTCTCTGACCTTTCTCCCCTGTCTATCCCCAGGACCAGTGTGTATCTGAGTCAATGGGACTCTCTCTGACCTTTCTCCCCAGTCTATCCCCAGGACCAGTGTTTATCTGTGTAAATGGGTCTCTCTCTGACTTTTATCCCCAGTCCCCCACGACCAGTGTGTACCTGAGTCAATGGGACTCTCTCTGACCTTTCTCCCCAGTCCCCCAGGTCCAGTGTGTATCTGAGTCAATGGGACTCTCTCTGATCTTTCTCCCCAGTTCCCCAGGACCAATGTGTATCTGAGTCAATGGGACACTCTCTGACCTTTGTCCCCTGTCTATCCCCAGGACCAGTGTGTATCTGAGTCAATGGGACTCTCTCTGACATTTCTCCCCAGTCTATCCCCAGGACCAGTGTTTATCTGTGTCAATGGGTCTCTCTCTGACTTTTCTCCCGAGTCCCCCACGACCAGTGTTTACCTGAGTCAATGGGACTCTCTCTGAACTTTCTCCCCAGTCCCCCAGGTCCTGTGTGTATCTGAGTCAGTGGGACTCTCTCTGATCTTTCTCCCCAGTCCCCCAGGACCAATGTGTATCTGAGTCAATGGGTCTCTCTCTGACCTTTCTCCCCAGTCTATCCCCAGGACCAGTGTGTATCTGAGTCAATGGGACTCTCTCTGAGCTTTCTCCCCAGTCTATGCCCAGGACCAGTATGTATCTGAGTCAATGGGACTCTCTCTGACCTTTCTCCACAGTCTATCCCCAGGACCAGTGTGTAGCTGAGTCAATGGGACTCTCTCTGACCTTTCTCCCCAGTCTCTCCCCTGGACCAGTGTGCATCTGAGTCAATGGGATTCTGTCTGACCTTTCTCCCCAGTTTATCCCCAGGACCAGTGTTTATCTGAGTCAATGGGACTCTCTCTGACCTTTCTCCCCAGTCCCCCAGGATCAGTGTGTATCTGAGTCAATGGGACACTCTCTGACCTTTGTCCCCTGTCTATCCCCAGTACCAGTGTGTATCTGAGTCAATGGGACTCTCTCTGACCTTTCTCCCCAGTCTATCCCCAGGACCAGTGTTTATCTGTGTCAATGGGTCTCTCTCTGACTTTTCTCCCCAGTCCCCCACGACCAGTGTTTACCTGAGTCAATGGGACTCTCTCTGAACTTTCTCCACAGTCCCCCAGGTCCAGTGTGTATCTGAGTCAGTGGGACTCTCTCTGATCTTTCTCCCCAGTCCCCCAGGACCAATGTGTATCTGAATCAATGGGTCTCTCTCTGACCTTTCTCCCCAGTCTATCCCCAGGACCAGTGTGTATCTGAGTCAATGGGACTCTCTCTGAGCTTTCTCCCCAGTCTCTGCCCAGAACCAGTATGTATCTGAGTCAATGGGACTCTCTCTGACCTTTCTCCACAGTCTATCCCCATGACCAGTGTGTAGCTGAGTCAATGGGACTCTCTCTGACCTTTCTCCCCAGTCTCTCCCCTGGACCAGTGTGCATCTGAGTCAATGGGATTCTCTCTGACCTTTCTCCCCAGTCTATCCCCAGGACCAGTGTTTATCTGAGTCAATGGGACTCTCTCCGACCTTTCTCCCCAGTCCCCCAGGACCAGTGTGTATCTGAGTCAATGGGTCTCTCTTTGACCTTTCTCCCCAGTCCCCCAGGACCAGTTTGTATCTGAGTCAATGGGGCTCTCTCTGACATTTCTCCCCAGTCTATCCCCAGGACCAGTGTGTACCTGAGTCAATGGGAATCTCTCTGACCTTTCTCCCCAGTCCCCCAGCACCAGTGTGTATCTGAGTCAATGGGACTCTCTCTGATCTTTCTCCACAGTCCCCCAGGACCAATGTGTATCTGAGTCAATGGGTCTCTCTCTGACCTTTCTCCCCTGGCCCCCAGGACCAGTGTGTACCTGAGTCAATGGGACTCTCTCTGACCTTTCTCCCCAGTCCCCCAGGACCAGTGTGTATCTGAGTCAATGGGACTCTCTCTGAACTTTCTCCCCAGTCTATCCCCAGGACCAGAATGAATCTGAGTAAGTGGGACTCTCTGACATTTCCCCCCAGAGAATCCCCAGGACCAGTGTGTAGCTGAGTCAATGGGACTGTCTCTGACCTTTCTCCCCAGTCTATCCATAGGACCAGTGTGTATCTGAGTCAATGGGACTCTCTCTGACCTTTCTCCCCAGTCCCCCAGGACCAGTGTGTATCTGAGTCAATGGGACTCTCTCTGACCTTTCTCCCCTGTCTATCCCCAGGACCAGTGTGTATCTGAGTCAATGGGACTCTCTCTGACCTTTCTCCCCAGTCTATCCCCAGGACCAGTGTTTATCTGTGTCAACGGGTCTCTCTCTGACTTTTCTCCCCAGTCCCCCACGACCAGTGTGTACCTGAGTCAATGGGACTCTCTCTGACATTTCTCCCCAGTCCCCCAGGTCCAGTGTGTATCTGAGTCAATGGGACTCTCTCTGATATTTCTCCCAAGTCCCCCAGGACCAATTTGTATCTGAGTCAATGGGACTCTCTCTGACCTTTCTCCCCTGTCTATCCCCAGGACCAGTGTGTATCTGAGTCAATGGGACTCTCTCTGACCTTTCTCCCCTGTCTATCCACAGGACCAGTGTGTATCTGAGTCAATGGGACTCTCTCTGAACTTTCTCCCCAGTCTATCCCCAGGACCAGTGTTTATCTGTGTCAATGGGTCTCTCTCTGACTTTTCTCCCCAGTCCCCCACGACCAGTGTTTACCTGAGTCAATGGGACTCTCTCTGAACTTTCTCCCCAGTCCCCCAGGTCCAGTGTGTATCTGAGTCAGTGGGACTCTCTCTGATCTTTCTCCCCAGTCCCCCAGGACCAATGTGTATCTGAATCAATGGGTCTCTCTCTGACCTTTCTCCCCAGTCTATCCCCAGGACCAGTGTGTATCTGAGTCAATGGGACTCTCTCTGAGCTTTCTCCCCAGTCTATGCCCAGGACCAGTATGTATCTGAGTCAATGGGACTCTCTCTGACCTTTCTCCCCAGTCTATCCCCAGGACCAGTGTTTATCTGAGTCAATGGGACTCTCTCTGACCTTTCTCCCCAGTCCCCCAGGACCAGTGTGTATCTGAGTCAATGGGTCTCTCTTTGACCTTTCTCCCCAGTCCCCCAGGACCAGTTTGTATCTGAGTCAATGGGGCTCTCTCTGACCTTTCTCCCCAGTCTATCCCCAGGACCAGTATGTACCTGAGTCAATGGGAATCTCTCTGACCTTTCTCCCCAGTCCTCCAGGACCAGTGTGTATCTGAGTCAATGGGACTCTCTCTGACCTTTCTCCCCAGTCTCTCCCCTGGACCAGTGTGCATCTGAGTCAATGGGATTCTCTCTGACCTTTCTCCCCAGTCTATCCCCAGGACCAGTGTTTATTTGAGTCAATGGGACTCTCTCTGACCTTTATCCCCAGTCCTCCAGGACCAGTGTGTATCTGAGTCAATGGGACTCTCTCTGACCTTTCTCCCCAGTCTATGCCCAGGACCAGTATGTATCTGAGTCAATGGGACTCTCTCTGACCTTTCTCCACAGTCTATCTCCAGGACCAGTGTGCATCTGAGTCAATGGGATTCTCTCTGACCTTTCTCCCCAGTCTATCCCCAGGACCAGTGTTTATTTGAGTCAATGGGACTCTCTCTGACCTTTATCCCCAGTCCTCCAGGACCAGTGTGCATCTGAGTCAATGGGATTCTCTCTGACCTTTCTCCCCAGTCTATCCCCAGGACCAGTGTTTATCTGTGTCAATGGGTCTCTCTCTGACTTTTCTCCCCAGTCCCCCACGACCAGTGTTTACCTGAGTCAATGGGACTCTCTCTGAACTTTCTCCACAGTCCCCCAGGTCCAGTGTGTATCTGAGTCAGTGGGGGTCTCTCTGATCTTTCTCCCCAGTCCCCCAGGACCAATGTGTATCTGAATCAATGGATCTCTCTCTGAGCTTTCTCCCCAGTCTATCCCCAGGACCAGTGTGTATCTGAGTCAATGGGACTCTCTCTGACCTTTCTCCCAGTCTCTCCCCTGGACCAGTGTGCATCTGAGTCAATGGGATTCTCTCTGACCTTTCTCCCCAGTCTATCCCCAGGACCAGTGTTTATCTGAGTCAATGGGACTCTCTCTGACCTTTCTCCCCAGTCCCCCAGGACCAGTGTGTATCTGAGTCAATGGGTCTCTCTTTGACCTTTCTCCCCAGTCCCCCAGGACCAGTTTGTATCTGAGTCAATGGGGCTCTCTCTGACCTTTCTCCCCAGTCTATCCATAGGACCAGTGTGTATCTGAGTCAATGGGACTCTCTCTGACCTTTCTCCCCAGTCCCCCAGCACCAGTGTGTATCTGAGTCAATGGGACTCTCTCTGATCTTTCTCCACAGTCCCCCAGGACCAATGTGTATCTGAGTCAATGGGTCTCTCTCTGACCTTTCTCCCCTGTCCCCCAGGACCAGTGTGTACCTGAGTCAATGGGACTCTCTCTGAACTTTCTCCCCAGTCCCCCAGGACCAGTGTGTATCTGAGTCAATGGGACTCTCTCTGAACTTTCTCCCCAGTCTATCCCCAGGACCAGAATGAATCTGAGTAAGTGGGACTCTCTGACATTTCCCCCCAGAGAATCCCCAGGACCAGTGTGTAGCTGAGTCAATGGGACTGTCTCTGACCTTTCTCCCCAGTCTATCCATAGGACCAGTGTGTATCTGAGTCAATGGGACTCTCTCTGACCTTTCTCCCCAGTCCCCCAGGACCAGTGTGTATCTGAGTCAATGGGACTCTCTCTGACCTTTCTCCCCTGTCTATCCCCAGGACCAGTGTGTATCTGAGTCAATGGGACTCTCTCTGACCTTTCTCCCCAGTCTATCCCCAGGACCAGTGTTTATCTGTGTCAACGGGTCTCTCTCTGACTTTTCTCCCCAGTCCCCCACGACCAGTGTGTACCTGAGTCAATGGGACTCTCTCTGACCTTTCTCCCCAGTCCCCCAGGTCCAGTGTGTATCTGAGTCAATGGGACTCTCTCTGATCTTTCTCCCCAGTCCCCCAGGACCAATGTGTATCTGAGTCAATGGGACTCTCTCTGACCTTTCTCCCCTGTCTATCCCCAGGACCAGTGTGTATCTGAGTCAATGGGACTCTCTCTGACCTTTCTCCCCTGTCTATCCCCAGGACCAGTGTGTATCTGAGTCAATGGGACTCTCTCTGACCATTCTCCCCAGTCTATCCCCAGGACCAGTGTTTATCTGTGTCAATGGGTCTCTCTCTGACTTTTCTCCCCAGTCCCCCACGACCAGTGTTTACCTGAGTCAATGGGACTCTCTCTGACCTTTCTCCCCAGTCCCCCAGGTCCAGTGTGTATCTGAGTCAATGGGACTCTCTCTGATCTTTCTCCCCAGTCCCCCAGGACCAATGTGTATCTGAGTCAATGGGTCTCTCTCTGACCTTTCTCCCCAGTCTATCCGCAGGACCAGTGTGTATCTGAGTCAATGGGACTCTCTCTGAGCTTTCTCCCCAGTCTATGCCCAGGACCAGTATGTATCTGAGTCAATGGGACTCTCTCTGACCTTTCTCCCCAGTCTCTCCCCTGGGCCAGTGTGCATCTGAGTCAATGGGATTCTCTCTGACCTTTCTCCCCAGTCTATCCTCAGGACCAGTGTTTATTTGAGTCAATGGGACTCTTTCTGACCTTTCTCCCCAGTCCTCCAGGACCAGTGTGTATCTGAGTCAATGGGACTCTCTCTGAACTTTCTCCCCAGTCTATGCCCAGGACCAGTATGTATCTGAGTCAATGGGACTCTCTCTGACCTTTCTCCACAGTCTATCTCCAGGACCAGTGTGTATCTGAGTCAATGGGACTCTCTCTGACCTTTCTCTCCAGTCCCCCAGGACCAGTGTGTATCTGAGTTCATGGGACTCTCTCTGACCTTTCTCCACTTTCTATCCCCAGGACCAGTGTGTATCTGAGTCAATGGGACTCTCTCTGACCTTTCTCCCAGTCTCTCCCCTGGACCAGTGTGCATCTGAGTCAATGGGATTCTCTCTGACCTTTCTCCCCAGTCTATCCCCAGGACCAGTGTTTATCTGAGTCAATGGGTCTCTCTTTGACCTTTCTCCCCAGTCCCCCAGGACCAGTTTGTATCTGAGTCAATGGGACTCTCTCTGACCTTTCTCCCCTGTCTATCCCCAGGACCAGTGTGTATCTGAGTCAATGGGACTCTCTCTGACCTTTCTCCCCAGTCTATCCCCAGGACCAGTGTTTATCTGTGTAAATGGGTCTCTCTCTGACTTTTATCCCCAGTCCACCACGACCAGTGTGTACCTGAGTCAATGGGACTCTCTCTGACCTTTCTCCCCAGTCCCCCAGGTCCAGTGTGTATCTGAGTCAATGGGACTCTCTCTGCTCTTTCTCCCCAGTTCCCCAGGACCAATGTGTATCTGAGTCAATGGGACACTCTCTGACCTTTGTCCCCTGTCTATCCCCAGGACCAGTGTGTATCTGAGTCAATGGGACTCTCTCTGACCTTTCTCCCCAGTCTATCCCCAGGACCAGTGTTTATCTGTGTCAATGGGTCTCTCTCTGACTTTTCTCCCCAGTCCCCCACGACCAGTGTTTACCTGAGTCAATGGGACTCTCTCTGAACTTTCTCCCCAGTCCCCCAGGTCCAGTGTGTATCTGAGTCAGTGGGACTCTCTCTGATCTTTCTCCCCAGTCCCCCAGGACCAATGTGTATCTGAGTCAATGGGTCTGTCTCTGACCTTTCTCCCCAGTCTATCCCCAGGACCAGTGTGTATCTGAGTCAATGGGACTCTCTCTGAGCTTTCTCCCCAGTCTATGCCCAGGACCAGTATGTATCTGAGTCAATGGGACTCTCTCTGACCTTTCTCCACAGTCTATCCCCAGGACCAGTGTGTAGCTGAGTCAATGGGACTCTCTCTGACCTTTCTCCCCAGTCTCTCCCCTGGACCAGTGTGCATCTGAGTCAATGGGATTCTCTCTGACCTTTCTCCCCAGTCTATCCCCAGGACCAGTGTTTATCTGAGTCAATGGGACTCTCTCTGACCTTTCTCCCCAGTCCCCCAGGACCAGTGTGTATCTGAGTCAATGGGTCTCTCTTTGACCTTTCTCCCCAGTCCCCCAGGACCAGTTTGTATCTGAGTCAATGGGGCTCTCTCTGACCTTTCTCCCCAGTCTATTCCCAGAACCAGTATGTACCTGAGTCAATGGGAATCTCTCTGACCTTTCTCCCCAGTCCTCCAGGACCAGTGTGTATCTGAGTCAATGGGACTCTCTCTGACCTTTCTCCCCAGTCTCTCCCCTGGACCAGTGTGCATCTGAGTCAATGGGATTCTCTCTGACCTTTCTCCCCAGTCTATCCCCAGGACCAGTGTTTATTTGAGTCAATGGGACTCTCTCTGACCTTTCTCCCCAGTCCTCCAGGACCAGTGTGTATCTGAGTCAATGGGACTCTCTCTGACCTTTCTCCCCAGTCTATGCCCAGGACCAGTATGTATCTGAGTCAATGGGACTCTCTCTGACCTTTCTCCACAGTCTATCTCCAGGACCAGTGTGTATCTGAGTCAATGGGACTCTCTCTGACCTTTCTCTCCAGTCCCCCAGGACCAGTGTGTATCTGAGTTCATGGGACTCTCTCTGACCTTTCTCCCCTGTCTATCCCCAGGACCAGTGTGTATCTGAGTCAATGGGACTCTCTCTGACCTTTCTCCCCAGTCCCCCAGGACCAGTGTGTATCTGAGTCAATGGGACTCTCTCTGACCTTTCTCCCCTGTCTATCCCCAGGACCAGTGTGTATCTGAGTCAATGGGACTCTCTCTGACCTTTCTCCCCAGTCTATCCCCAGGACCAGTGTTTATCTGTGTCAACGGGTCTCTCTCTGACTTTTCTCCCCAGTCCCCCACGACCAGTGTGTACCTGAGTCAATGGGACTCTCTCTGACCTTTCTCCCCAGTCCCCCAGGTCCAGTGTGTATCTGAGTCAATGGGACTCTCTCTGATCTTTCTCCCCAGTCCCCCAGGACCAATGTGTATCTGAGTCAATGGGACTCTCTCTGACCTTTCTCCCCTGTCTATCCCCAGGACCAGTGTGTATCTGAGTCAATGGGACTCTCTCTGACCTTTCTCCCCTGTCTATCCCCAGGACCAGTGTGTATCTGAGTCAATGGGACTCTCTCTGACCATTCTCCCCAGTCTATCCCCAGGACCAGTGTTTATCTGTGTCAATGGGTCTCTCTCTGACTTTTCTCCCCAGTCCCCCACGACCAGTGTTTACCTGAGTCAATGGGACTCTCTCTGACCTTTCTCCCCAGTCCCCCAGGTCCAGTGTGTATCTGAGTCAATGGGACTCTCTCTGATCTTTCTCCCCAGTCCCCCAGGACCAATGTGTATCTGAGTCAATGGGTCTCTCTCTGACCTTTCTCCCCAGTCTATCCGCAGGACCAGTGTGTATCTGAGTCAATGGGACTCTCTCTGAGCTTTCTCCCCAGTCTATGCCCAGGACCAGTATGTATCTGAGTCAATGGGACTCTCTCTGACCTTTCTCCCCAGTCTCTCCCCTGGGCCAGTGTGCATCTGAGTCAATGGGATTCTCTCTGACCTTTCTCCCCAGTCTATCCCCAGGACCAGTGTTTATTTGAGTCAATGGGACTCTTTCTGACCTTTCTCCCCAGTCCTCCAGGACCAGTGTGTATCTGAGTCAATGGGACTCTCTCTGAACTTTCTCCCCAGTCTATGCCCAGGACCAGTATGTATCTGAGTCAATGGGACTCTCTCTGACCTTTCTCCACAGTCTATCTCCAGGACCAGTGTGTATCTGAGTCAATGGGACTCTCTCTGACCTTTCTCTCCAGTCCCCCAGGACCAGTGTGTATCTGAGTTCATGGGACTCTCTCTGACCTTTCTCCACTTTCTATCCCCAGGACCAGTGTGTATCTGAGTCAATGGGACTCTCTCTGACCTTTCTCCCAGTCTCTCCCCTGGACCAGTGTGCATCTGAGTCAATGGGATTCTCTCTGACCTTTCTCCCCAGTCTATCCCCAGGACCAGTGTTTATCTGAGTCAATGGGTCTCTCTTTGACCTTTCTCCCCAGTCCCCCAGGACCAGTTTGTATCTGAGTCAATGGGACTCTCTCTGACCTTTCTCCCCTGTCTATCCCCAGGACCAGTGTGTATCTGAGTCAATGGGACTCTCTCTGACCTTTCTCCCCAGTCTATCCCCAGGACCAGTGTTTATCTGTGTAAATGGGTCTCTCTCTGACTTTTATCCCCAGTCCACCACGACCAGTGTGTACCTGAGTCAATGGGACTCTCTCTGACCTTTCTCCCCAGTCCCCCAGGTCCAGTGTGTATCTGAGTCAATGGGACTCTCTCTGCTCTTTCTCCCCAGTTCCCCAGGACCAATGTGTATCTGAGTCAATGGGACACTCTCTGACCTTTGTCCCCTGTCTATCCCCAGGACCAGTGTGTATCTGAGTCAATGGGACTCTCTCTGACCTTTCTCCCCAGTCTATCCCCAGGACCAGTGTTTATCTGTGTCAATGGGTCTCTCTCTGACTTTTCTCCCCAGTCCCCCACGACCAGTGTTTACCTGAGTCAATGGGACTCTCTCTGAACTTTCTCCCCAGTCCCCCAGGTCCAGTGTGTATCTGAGTCAGTGGGACTCTCTCTGATCTTTCTCCCCAGTCCCCCAGGACCAATGTGTATCTGAGTCAATGGGTCTGTCTCTGACCTTTCTCCCCAGTCTATCCCCAGGACCAGTGTGTATCTGAGTCAATGGGACTCTCTCTGAGCTTTCTCCCCAGTCTATGCCCAGGACCAGTATGTATCTGAGTCAATGGGACTCTCTCTGACCTTTCTCCACAGTCTATCCCCAGGACCAGTGTGTAGCTGAGTCAATGGGACTCTCTCTGACCTTTCTCCCCAGTCTCTCCCCTGGACCAGTGTGCATCTGAGTCAATGGGATTCTCTCTGACCTTTCTCCCCAGTCTATCCCCAGGACCAGTGTTTATCTGAGTCAATGGGACTCTCTCTGACCTTTCTCCCCAGTCCCCCAGGACCAGTGTGTATCTGAGTCAATGGGTCTCTCTTTGACCTTTCTCCCCAGTCCCCCAGGACCAGTTTGTATCTGATTCAATGGGGCTCTCTCTGACCTTTCTCCCCAGTCTATTCCCAGAACCAGTATGTACCTGAGTCAATGGGAATCTCTCTGACCTTTCTCCCCAGTCCTCCAGGACCAGTGTGTATCTGAGTCAATGGGACTCTCTCTGACCTTTCTCCCCAGTCTCTCCCCTGGACCAGTGTGCATCTGAGTCAATGGGATTCTCTCTGACCTTTCTCCCCAGTCTATCCCCAGGACCAGTGTTTATTTGAGTCAATGGGACTCTCTCTGACCTTTCTCCCCAGTCCTCCAGGACCAGTGTGTATCTGAGTCAATGGGACTCTCTCTGACCTTTCTCCCCAGTCTATGCCCAGGACCAGTATGTATCTGAGTCAATGGGACTCTCTCTGACCTTTCTCCACAGTCTATCTCCAGGACCAGTGTGTATCTGAGTCAATGGGACTCTCTCTGACCTTTCTCTCCAGTCCCCCAGGACCAGTGTGTATCTGAGTTCATGGGACTCTCTCTGACCTTTCTCCACTCTCTATCCCCAGGACCAGTGTGTATCTGAGTCAATGGGACTCTCACTGACCTTTCTCCCAGTCTCTCCCCTGGACCAGTGTGCATCTGAGTCAATGGGATTCTCTCTGACCTTTCTCCCCAGTCCCCCAGGACCAGTGTGTATCTGAGTCAATGGGTCTCTCTTTGACCTTTCTCCCCAGTCCCCCAGGACCAGTTTGTATCTGAGTCAATGGGGCTCTCTCTGACCTTTCTCCCCAGTCTATATCCAGGACCAGTTTGTACCTGAGTCAATGGGAATCTCTCTGACCTTTCTCCCCAGTCCCCCAGCACCAGTGTGTATCTGAGTCAATGGGACTCTCTCTGATCTTTCTCCACAGTCCCCCAGGACCAATGTGTATCTGAGTCAATGGGACTCTCTCTGACCTTTCTCCCCTGTCTATCCCCAGGACCAGTGTGTATCTGAGTCAATGGGACTCTCTCTGACCTTTCTCCCCTTTCCCCCAGGTCCAGTGTGTATCTGAGTCAATGGGACTCTCTTTGACCTTTCTCCCCAGTCCCCCAGGACCAGTTTGTATCTGAGTCAATGGGGCTCTCTCTGACCTTTCTCCCCAGTCTATATCCAGGACCAGTTTGTACCTGAGTCAATGGGAATCTCTCTGACCTTTCTCCCCAGTCCCCCAGCACCAGTGTGTATCTGAGTCAATGGGACTCTCTCTGATCTTTCTCCACAGTCCCCCAGGACCAATGTGTATCTGAGTCAATGGGACTCTCTCTGACCTTTCTCCCCTGTCTATCCCCAGGACCAGTGTGTACCTGAGTCAATGGGACTCTCTCTGACCTTTCTCCCCTTTCCCCCAGGTCCAGTGTGTATCTGAGTCAATGGGACTCTCTGATCTTTCTCCCCAGTCCCCCAGGACCAGAATGAATCTGAGTAAGTGGGACTCTCTGACATTTCCCCCCAGTCTATCCCCAGGACCAGTGTGTAGCTGAGTCAATGGGACTGTCTCTGACCTTTCTCCCCAGTCTATCCATAGGACCAGTGTGTATCTGAGTCAATGGGACTCTCTCTGATCTTTCTCCCCAGTCCCCCAGGACCAGTGTGTATCTGAGTCAATGGGACTCTCTCTGACCTTTCTCCCCTGTCTATCCCCAGGACCAGTGTGTATCTGAGTCAATGGGACTCTCTCTGACCTTTCTCCCCAGTCTAACCCCAGGACCAGTGTTTATCTGTGTCAACGGGTCTCTCTCTGACTTTTCTCCCCAGTCCCCCACGACCAGTGTGTACCTGAGTCAATGGGACTCTCTCTGACCTTTCTCCCCTTTCCCCCAGGTCCAGTGTGTATCTGAGTCAATGGGACTCTCTCTGATCTTTCTCCCCAGTCCCCCAGGACCAATGTGTATCTGAGTCAATGGGACTCTCTCTGACCTTTCTCCCCTGTCTATCCCCAGGACCAGTGTGTATCTGAGTCAATGGGACTCTCTCTGACCTTTCTCCCCTGTCTATCTCCAGGACCAGTGTGTATCTGAGTCAATGGGACTCTCTCTGACCTTTCTCCCCAGTCTATCCCCAGGACCAGTGTTTATCTGTGTCAATGGGTCTCTCTCTGACTTTTCTCCCCAGTCCCCCACGACCAGTGTTTACCTGAGTCAATGGGACTCTCTCTGACCTTTCTCCCCAGTCCCCCAGGTCCAGTGTGTATCTGAGTCAATGGGAATCTCTCTGATCTTTCTCCCCAGTCCCCCAGGACCAATGTGTATCTGAGTCAATGGGTCTCTCTCTGACCTTTCTCCCCAGTCTATCAGCAGGACCAGTGTGTATCTGAGTCAATGGGACTCTCTCTGAGCTTTCTCCCCAGTCGATGCCCAGGACCAGTATGTATCTGAGTCAATGGGACTCTCTCTGACCTTTCTCCACAGTCTATCCCCAGGACCAGTGTGTAGCTGAATCAATGGGACTCTCTCTGACCTTTCTCCCCAGTCTCTCCCCTGGACCAGTGTGCATCTGAGTCAATGGGATTCTCTCTGACCTTTCTCCCCAGTCTATCCCCAGGACCAGTGTTTATCTGAGTCAAAGGGACTCTCTCTGACATTTCTCCCCAGTCCCCCAGGACCAGTGTGTATCTGAGTCAATGGGTCTCTCTTTGACCTTTCTCCCCAGTCCCCCAGGACCAGTTTGTATCTGAGTCAATGGGGCTCTCTCTGACCTTTTTCCCCAGTCTATCCCCAGGACCAGCGTGTACCTGAGTCAATGGGAATCTCTCTGACCTTTCTCCCCAGTCCTCCAGGACCAGTGTGTATCTGAGTCAATGGGACTCTCTCTGATCTTTCTCCACAGTCCACCTGGACCAATGTGTATCTGAGTCAATGGGTCTCTCTCTGACCTTTCTCCCCAGTCCCCCAGGACCAGTGTGTACCTGAATCAATGGGACTCTCTCTGACCTTTCTCCCCAGTCCACCAGGACCAGTGCGTATCTGAGTCAATGGGACTCTCTCTGACCTTTCTCCCCAGTCTATCACCAGGACCAGTATGTATCTGAGTAAGTGGGACTCTCTGACATTTCCCCCCAGTCTATCCCCAGGACCAGTGTGTATCTGAGTCAATGGGACTCTCTCTGACCTTTCTCCCCAGTCTATCCATAGGACCAGTCTGTATCTGAGTCAATGGGACTCTCTCTGACTTTTCTCCCCAGTCCCCCAGGACCAGTGTATATCTGAGTCAATGGGACTCTCTCTGACCTTTCTCCCCAGTCCCCCAGCTCCAGTGTGTATCTGAGTCAATGGGACTGTCTCTGATCTTTCTCCACAGTCCCCCAGGACCAATGTGTATCCGAGTCAATGGGTCTCTCTCTGACCTTTCTCCCCAGTCCCCCAGGACCAGTGTGTACCTGAATCAATGGGACTCTCTCTGACCTTTCTCCCCAGTCCCCCAGGACCAGTGTGTATCTGAGTCAAAGGTACTCTCTCTGACCTTTCTACCCAGACCCCCAGGACCAGTGTGTATCTGAGTCAATGGGACGCTCTCTGACCTTTCTCCCCAGTCCCCCTGGACTAGTGTGTATCTGAGTCAATGGGACTCTCTCTGACCTTTCTCCCCAGTCCCCCAGGACCAGTGTGTACTTGAGTCAATGGGACTCTCTCTGACCTTTCTCCCCACTCCCCCAGGACCAGTGTGTATCTGAGTCAATGGGACTCTCTCTGACCTTTCTCCCCAGACCCCCAGGCCCAGTGTGTATCTGAGTCAATGGGACTTTCTCTGACCTTTCTACCCAGTCTATCCTCAGGACCAGTGTGTATCTGAGTCAATGGGACTCTCTATGAACTTTCTCCCCAGTCTATCCCAAGGACCAGTGTGTATCTGAATCAATGGCACCCTCTCTGACATTTCTCCACAGTATATCCCCAGGACCAGTGTGTATCTGAGTCAATGGGACTCTCTCTGACATTCTCCCCAGTCTATCCCAAGGACCAGTGTGTATCTGAGTTCAATGGGACTCTCTCTGACCTTTCTCTCCAGTCTATCCCCAGGACCAGTGTGTATCTGAGTCAATGGGACTCTCTCTGACATTTCTCCTCTGTCTATCCCCAGGACCAGTGTGCATCTGAGTCAATGGGACTCTCTCTGACCTTTCTCCCCAGTCTATCACCAGGACCAGTGTTTATCTGAATCAATGGGACTCTCTCTGACCTTTCTCCCCGGTCCCCCAGGACTAGTGTGTATCTAAGTCAATGGGGCTCTCTCTGACCTTTCTCCCCAGTCTATCCCCAGGACCAGTGTGTACCTGAGTCAATGGGACTCTCTCTGACCTTTCTCCCCAGTCTCTCCCCTGGACCCGTGTGCATCTGAGTCAATGGGACTCTCTCTGACCTTTCTCCCCAGTCTATCCCCAGGACCAGTGTGTATCTGAGTCAATGGGACACTCTCTGACCTTTCTCCCCAGTCCCCCAAAACCAGTGTGTATCTGAGTCAATAGGTCTCTCTCTGACCTTTCTCCCCAGTCCCCCAGGACCAGTGTGTATCTGACGCAATGGGGCTCTCTCTGACCTTTCTCCCCAGTCTATCCCCAGGACCAGTGTTTATCTGAGTCAATGGGACTCTCTCTGACCATTCTCCCCAGTCCCCCAGGACCAGTGTGTATCTGAGTCACTGTGTCTCTCTCTGACCTTTCTCTCCAGTCCCCCAGGGCCAGTGTGTATCTGAGTCAATGGGGCCTTCTCTGACCTTTCTCCCCAGTCTAATCCCAAGAACCAGTGTGTACCTGAGTCAATGGGAATCTCTCGGACATTTCTCCCCAGTCCCCCAGGACCAGTGTGTATCTGAGTCAATGGGACTCTCTCTGATCTTTCTCCCCAGTCCCCCAGGACCAATGTGTATCTGAGTAAATGGGTCTCTCTCTGACCTTTCTCCCCAGTCCCCCAGGACCAGTGTGTACTTGAGTCAATGGGACTCTCTCTGACCTTTCTCCCCACTCCCCCAGGACCAGTGTGTATCTGAGTCAATGGGACTCTCTCTGACCTTTCTCCCCAGACCCCCAGGCCCAGAGTGTATCTGAGTCAATGGGACTCTCTCTGAACTTTCTCCCCAGTCTATCCCCAGGACCAGTGTGTATCTGAGGCAATGGGACTCTCTCTGACCATTCTCCCCAGTCTATCCCCAGGGCCAGTCTGTATCTGAGTCAATGGGACTCTCTCTGACCTTTCTCCACAGTCTATTCCCAGGACCAGTGTGTATCTGAGTCAATGGGACTTTCTCTGACCTTTCTACCCATTCTATCCTCAGGACCAGTGTGTATCTGAGTCAATGGGACTCTCTCTGACCTTTCTCCCCAGTCTATCCCCAGGACCAGTGTGTATCTGAGTTCAATGGGACTCTCTCTGACCTTTCTCTCCAGTCTATCCCCAGGACCATTGTGTATCTGAGTCAATGGGACTCTCTCTGACCTTTCTCCCCTGTCTATCCCCAGGACCAGTGTGTATCTGAGTCAATGGGACTCTCTCTGTCCTTTCTCCCCAGTCTATCACCAGGACCAGTGTTTATCTGAATCAATGGGACTCTCTCTGACCTTTCTCCCCAATCCCCCAGGACTAGTGTGTATCTAAGTCAATGGGTCTCTCTCTGACCTTTCTCCCCAGTTCCCCAGGACCAGTGTGTATCTGTGTCAATGGGGCTCTCTCTGACCTTTCTCCCCAGTCTATCCCCAGGACCAGTGTGTACCTGAGTCAATGGGACTCTCTCTGACCTTTCTACCCAGCCCCTAGGACCAGTGTGTATCTGAGTCAATGGGACTCTCTCTGATCTTTCTCCCCATGCCCCCAGGACCAGTGTGTACCTGAGTCAATGGGACCCTCTCTGACCTTTATCCCCAGTCCCCAAGGACCAATGTGTATCTGAGTCAATGGGACTCTCTCTGACCTTTCTCCCCAGACCACCTGGACCAGTGTGTATCTGAGTCAATGGGACTCTCTGACCTTTCTCCCCAGTCTATCCCCAGGACCAGTGTTTATCTGAGTCAATGGGACACTCTCTGACCTTTCTCCCCAGTCTATACCCAGGACCAGTGTGTATCTGAGTCAATGGGACTCTCTCTTAACTTTTCCCCAGTCTATCCCCAGGACCAGTGTGTATCTGAGTAAATGGGACTCTCTCTGACATTTCTCCCCAGTCTATCCCCAGGACCAGTGTGTATCTGAGTCAATGGGACTCTCTGTGACCTTTCTCCCCAGTCCCCCAGGACCAGTGTGTATCTGAATCAATGGGACTCTCTATGAAATTTCTCCCCAGTCTATCCCCAGGACCAGTGTGTATCTGAGTCAATGGGACTTTCTCAGATCTTTCTCCCCAGTCTATCCTTAGGACCATTGTGTATCTGAGACAATGGGACTCTCTCTGACATTTCTCCCCAGTCTATCCGCAGGGCCAGTGTGTATCTGAGTCAATGTGACTCTCTGACTTTTCCCCTCAGTCTAACCCCAGGACCAATGTGTATCTGAGTCAATGGGACTCTCTCTGACCTTTCTCCCAAGTCATCCCAAGGACGAGTGTGTATCTGAGTCAATGGGACTCTCTCTGACCTTTCTCCCCAGTCCCCCAGGACCAGTGTGTATCTGAGTCAATGGGACTCTCTCTGACCTCTCTACCCTCTCTATCCCCATGACCAGTGTGTATCTGAGTCAATGGGACTCTCTCTGACCTTTCTCCCCAGTCTCTCACCTGGACCAGTGTGCATCTGAGTCTATGGGACTCTCTGACCTTTCCCCCAAGTCTATCCCCAGGACCAGTGTGTATCTGAGTCAATGGGACTCTCTCTAACCTTTCTCCCCAGTCTATCCCCAGGACCAGTCTGTATCTGAGTCAATGGGACTCTCTCTGACCTTCCTCCCCAGTCCCCCAGGACCAGTGTGTATCTGAGTTAATGGGACTCTCTCTGACCTTTCTCTCCTCTCTATCCCCAGGACCAGTGTGTATCTGATTCAATGGGACTCTCTCTGACCTTTCTCCCCAGTCTCTCCCCTGGACCCGTGTGCATCTGAGTCAATGGGACTCTCTCTGACCTTTCTCCCCAGTCTATCCCCAGGACCAGTGTTTATCTGAGTCAATGGGACTCTCTCTGACCTTTCTCCCCAGTCCCCCAAAACCAGTGTGTATCTGAGTCAATGGGTCTCTCTCTGACCTTTCTCCCCAGTCCCCCAGGACCAGTGTGTATCTGACTCAATGGGGCTCTCTCTGACCTTTCTCCCCAGTCTATCCCCAGGACCAGTGTTTATCTGAGTCAATGGGACTCTCTCTGACCATTCTCCCCAGTCCCCCTGGACCCGTGTGCATCTGAGTCAATGCGACTCTCTCTGACCTTTCTCCCCAGTCTATCCCCAGGACCAGTGTTTATCTGAGTCAATGGGACTCTCTCTGACCTTTCTCCCCAGTCCCCCAAAACCAGTGTGTATCTGAGTCAATGGGTCTCTCTCTAACCTTTCTCCCAGTCCCCCAGGACCAGTGTGTATCTGAGTCAATGGGGCTTTCTCTGACCTTTCTCCCCAGTCTATCCCCATGAACAGTGTGTACCTGAGTCAATGGGAATCTCACGGACATTTCTGCCCAGTCCCCCAGGACCAGTGTGTATCTGAGTCAATGGGACTCTCTCTGATCTTTCTCCCCAGTCCCCCAGGACCACTGTGTATCTGAGTAAATGGGTCTCTCTCTGACCTTTCTCCCCAGTCCCCCAGGACCAGTGTGTACTTGAGTCAATGCGACTCTCTCTGACCTTTCTCCCCACTCCCCCAGGACCAGTGTGTATCTGAGTCAATGGGACTCTCTCTGACCTTTCTCCCCAGACCCCCAGGCCCAGAGTGTATCTGAGTCAATGGGACTCTCTCTGACCTTTCTCCCCAGTCTATCCCAAGGACCAGTGTGTATCTGAGGCAATGGGTCTCTCTCTGACCTTTCTCCCCAGTCTATCCCCAGGACCAGTCTGTATCTGAGTCAATGGGACTCTCTCTGACCTTTCTACCCAGTCTATCCTCAGGACCAGTGTGTATCTGAGTCAATGGGACTCTCTCTGACCTTTATCCCCAGTCTATCCCCAGGACCAGTGTGTATCTGAGTCAATGGGACTCTCTCTGACATTTCTCCACAGTAAATCCCCAGGACCAGTGTGTATCTGAGTCAATGGGACTCTCTCTGACATTCTCCCCAGTCTATCCCCAGGACCAGTGTGTATCTGAGTTCAATGGGTCTCTCTCTGTCCTTTCTCTCCAGTCTATCCCCCGGACCAGTGTGTATCTGAGTCAATGGGACTCTCTCTGAACTTTCTCCCCTGTCTATCCCCAGGACCAGTGTGTATCTGAATCAATGGGACTCTCTCTGACCTTTCTCCCCAGTCTATCACCAGGAGCAGTGTTTATCTGAATCAATGGGACTCTCTCTGATCTTTCTCCCCATGCCCCCAGGACCAGTGTGTACCTGAGTCAATGGGACCCTCTCTGATCTTTATCCCCAGTCCCCAAGGACCAATGTGTATCTGAGTAAATGGGACTCTCTCTGACCTTTCTGCCCAGACCACCTGGACCAGTGTGTATCTGAGTCAATGGGACTCTCTGACCTTTCTCCCCAGTCTATCCCCAGGACCAGTGTTTATCTGAGTCAATGGGACTCTCTCTGACCTTTCTCCCCAGTCCCCCAGGACCAATGTGTATCTGAGTCAATGGGACTCTCTCTGACCTTTCTCCCCTGTCTATCCCCAGGACCAGTGTGTATCTGAGTCAATGGGACTCTCTCTGACCTTTCTCCCCTGTCTATCCCCAGGACCAGTGTATATCTGAGTCAATGGGACTCTCTCTGACCTTTCTCCCAAGTCTATCCCCAGGACCAGTGTGTATCTGTGTCAATGGGTCTCTCTCCGACTTTTCTCCCCAGTCCCCCACGACCAGTGTGTACCTGAGTCAATGGGACTCTCTCTGACCTTTCTCCCCAGTCCCCCAGGGCCAGTGTGTATCTGTGTCAATGAGACTCTCTCTGACCTTTCTCCCCAGTCTATCCCCCAGGACCAGTGTGTATCTGAGTCAATAGGACTCTCTCTGACCTTTCTCCCCAGTCTATCCCCAGGACCAGTGTGTATCTGAGTCAATGGGACTCTCTCTGACCTGTCTCCCCAGTCCCCCAGGACCAGAGTGTATCTGAGTCAATGGGACTCACTCTGACCTTTCTCCCCAGTCCCCCAGGACCAGAGTGTATCTGAGTCAATGGGACTCTCTCTGATCTTTCTCCCCACTCTCCCAAGACCAGAGTGTATCTGAGTCAATGGGACTCTCTCTGACCTTTCTCCCCAGTCCCCCAGGACCAGTGTGTATCTGAGTCAATCGGACTCTCTCTGACCTTTCTCCCCAGTCTATCCCCAGGACCAGTGTGTATCTGAGTCAATGGGACTCTCTCTGACTTTTCTCCCCAGTCTATGCTTAGGACCATTGTGTATCTGAGACAATGGGACTCTCTCTGACATTTCTCCCCAGTCTATCCGCAGGGCCAGTGTGTATCTGAGTCAATGGGACTCTCTCAGACCTTTCTCCCCAGTCTATCCTTAGGACAATTGTGTATCTGAGACAATGGGACTCTCTCTGACCTTTCTCCCCAGTCCCCCAGAACCAGTGTGTATCTGAGTCAAAGGGACTCTCTCTGACCTTTCTACCCAGACCCCCAGGACCAGTGTGTATCTGAGTCAATGGGACGCTCTCTGACCTTTCTCCCCAGTCCCCCTGGCCAAGTGTGTATCTGAGTCAATGGGACTCTCTCTGACCTTTCTCCCCAGTTTATCCCCAGGACCAGTGTGTATCTGAGTCAATGGGACTCTCTCTGACATTTCTCCCCAGTCTATCCCCAGGACCAGTGTGTATCTGAGTCAATGGCACGCTCTCTGACCTTTCTCCCCAGTCCCCCTGGACTAGTGTGTATCTGAATCAATGGGACTCTCTCTGACCTATCTCCCCAGTCTATCCCCAGGACCAGTGTTTATCTGAGTCAATGGGACTCTCTCTGAACTTTCTCCACAGTATATCCCCCAGGACCAGTGTGTATCTGAGTCAATGGGGCTCTCTGACCTTTCTCCCCAGTCTATCCACAGGACCAGTTTTTATCTGTGTCAATGGGACTCTCTCTGACCTTTCTCCCCAGTCTATCCCCCAGGTCCAGTGTGTATCTGAGTCAATAGGACTCTCTCTGACCTTTCTCCCCAGTCTATCCCCAGGACCAGTGTGTATCTGAGTCAATGGGATTCTCTCTGACCTTTCCCCCCAGTCTATCCCCAGGACCAGTGTGTATCTGAGTCAATGGGACTCTCTCTAACCTTTCTCCCCAGTCACCCAGGACCAGTGTGTACTTGAGTCAATGCGACTCTCTCTGACCTTTCTGCCCACTCCCCCAGGACCAGTGTGTACTTGAGTCAATGGGACTCTCTCTGACCTTTCTCCCCACTCCCCCAGGACCAGTGTGTATCTGAGTCAATGGGACTCTCTCTGACCTTTCTCCCCAGACCCCCAGGCCCAGAGTGTATCTGAGTCAATGGGACTCTCTCTGACCTTTCTCCCCAGTCTACCCCCAGGAGCAGTGTGTATCTGAGGCAATGGGACTCTCTCTGACCTTTCTCCCCAGTCTATCCCCAGGACCAGTCTGTATCTGAGTCAATGGGACTCTCTCTGACATTTCTCCACAGTCTATCCCCAGGACCAGTGTGTATCTGAGTCAATGGGACTTTCTCTGACCTTTCTACCCAGTCTATCGTCAGGACCAGTGTGTATCTAAGTCAATGGGACTCTCTCTGACCTTTCTCCCCAGTCTATCCCCCAGGACCAGTGTGTATCTGAGTCAATAGAACTCTCTCTGACCTTTCTCCCCAGTCTATCCCCAGGACCAGTGTGTATCTGAGTCAATGGGACTCTCTCTGACCTGTCTCCCCAGTCCCCCAGGACCAGAGTGTATCTGAGTCAATGGGACTCACTCTGACCTTTCTCCCCAGTCCCCCAGGACCAGAGTGTATCTGAGTCAATGGGACTCTCTCTGATCTTTCTCCCCACTCTCCCAAGACCAGAGTGTATCTGAGTCAATGGGACTCTCTCTGACCTTTCTCCCCAGTCCCCCAGGACCAGTGTGTATCTGAGTCAATGGGACTCTCTCTGACCTTTCTCCCCAGTCTATCCCCAGGACCAGTGTGTATCTGAGTCAATGGGACTCTCTCTGACCTTTCTCCCCAGTCTATGCATAGGACCATTGTGTATCTGAGACAATGGGACTCTCTCTGACATTTCTCCCCAGTCTATCCGCAGGGCCAGTGTGTATCTGAGTCAATGGGACTCTCTCAGACGTTTCTCCCCAGTCTATCCTTAGGACCAGTGTGTATCTGAGTCAATGGGACTCTCTCTGACCTTTCTCCCCAGTCTATCCTTAGGACCATTGTGTATGTGAGACAATGGGACTCTCTCTGACATTTCTCCCCAGTCTATCCGCAGGGCCAGTGTGTATCTGAGTCAATGGGACTCTCTGACATTCCCCCCCAGTCGAACCCCAGGACCAGTGTGTATCTGAGTCAATGGGACTCTCTCTGACCTTTCTCCCAAGTCATCCCCAGGACGAGTGTATATCTGAGTCAATGGGACTCTCTCTGACTATTCTCCCCAGTCCCCCAGGACCAGTGTGTATCTGAGTCAATGGGACTCTCTCTGACCTCTCTCCCCTCTCTATCCCCAGGACCAGTGTGTATCTGAGTCAATGGGACTCTCTCTGACCTTTCTCCCCAGACTCTCCCCTGGACCAGTGTGCATCTGAGTCAATGGGACTCTCTCTGACCTTTCCCTCCAGTCTATCCCCAGGACCAGTGTGTATCTGAGTCAATGGGAATCTCTCTGAACTTTCCCCCCAGTCTATCCCCAGAACCAGTGTGTATCTGAGTCAATGGGACTCTCTCTAACCTTTCTCCCCAGTCTATCCCCAGGACCAGTGTGTATCTGAGTCAATGGGACTCTCTCTGACCTTCCTCCCCAGTCCCCCAGGACCAGTGTGTATCTGAGTTAATGGGACTCTCTCTGACCTTTCTCCCCAGTCTCTCCCCTGGACCCGTGTTCATCTGAGTAAAAGGGACTCTCTCTGACCTTTCTCCCCAGTCACCCAGGACCAATGTGTATCTGAGTAAATGGTTCTCTCTCTGACCTTTCTCCCCAGTCCCCCAGGACCAGTGTGTACTTGAGTCAATGGGACTCTCTCTGACCTTTCTCCCCACTCCCCCAGGACCAGTGTGTATCTGAGTCAATGGGACTCTCTCTGACCTTTCTCCCCAGACCCCCAGGCCCAGAGTGTATCTGAGTCAATGGGACTCTCTCTGACCTTTCTCCCCAGTCTATCCCCAGGAACAGTGTGTATCTGAGGCAATGGGACTCTCTCTGGCCTTTCTCCCCACTCTATCCCCAGGACCAGTCTGTATCTGAGTCAATGGGACTCTCTCTGACCTTTCTCCACAGTCTATCCCCAGGACCAGTGTGTATCTGAGTCAATGGGACTTTCTCTGACATTTCTACCCAGTCTATCGTCAGGACCAGTGTGTATCTGAGTCAATGGGACTCTCTCTGACCTTTCTCCCCAGTCTATCCCCAGGACCAGTGTGTATCTGAGTCAATGGGACTCTCTCTGACCTTTCTCCACAGTATATCCCCAGGACCAGTGTGTATCTGAGTCAATGGGACTCTCTCTGACATTCTCCCCAGTCTATCCCCAGGACCAGTGTGTATCTGAGTTCAATGGGACTCTCTCTGACCTTTCTCTCCAGTCTATCCCCAGGACCAGTGTGTATCTGAGTCAATGGGACTCTCTCTGACCTTTCTCCCCAGTCTATCACCAGAACCAGTGTTTATCTGAAATAATGGGACTCTCTCTGACCTTTCTCCCCAGTCCCCCAGAACTAGTGTGTATCTAAGTCAATGGGTCTTCTCTGACCTTTCTCCCCAGTTCCCCAGGATCGTGTGTATCTGAGTCAATGGGACTCTCTCTGATCTTTCTCCCCATGCCCCCAGGACCAGTGTGTACCTGAGTAAATGGGACCCTCTCTGACCTTTACCCCCAGTCCCCAAGGACCAATGTGTATCTGAGTCAATGGGACTCTCTCTGACCTTTCTCCCCAGACCACCTGGACCAGTGTGTATTTGGGTGAATGGGACTCTCTGACCTTTCTCCCCAGTCTATCCCCAGGACCAGTGTTTATCTGAGTCAATGGGACACTCTCTGACCTTTCTCCCCAGTCTATCCCCAGGACCAGTGTGTATCTGAGTCAATGGGACTCTCTCTTAACTTTTCCCCAGTCTATCCCCAGGACCAGTGTGTATCTGAGTAAATGGGACTCTCTCTGACCTTTCTCCCAAGTCTATCCCCAGGACCAGTGTGTATCTGAGTCAATGGGACCATCTCTGACATTTCTCCCCAGTCTATCCCCAGGACCAGTGTGTATCTGAGTCAATGGGACTCTCTCTGACCTTTCTCCCCAGTCCCCCAGGACCAGTGTGTATCTGAGTCAATGGGACTCTCTATGAACTTTCTCCCCAGTCTATCCCCAGGACCAGTGTGTATCTGATTCAATGGGACTTTCTCTGAAATTTCTCCCCTGTCTATCCCCAGGACCAGTGTGTATCAGAGTCAATGGAACTCTCTCTGACCTTTCTCCCCAGTCCCCCAGGACCAGTGTGTATATGAGTCAATGGGACTCTCTCTGACCTTTCTTCCCAGTCTATCCCCAGGACCAGTGTTTATCTGAGTCAATGGGACTCTCTCTGATCTTTCTCCCCAGTCCCCCAGGACCAGTGTGTATCTGTATCAATGGGAATCTCTCTGAGCTTTCTCCCAAGTCTATCCCCAGGACCAGTGTTTATCTGAGTCAATGGGACTTTGTCTGAACTTTCTCCTCTGCCTATCCACAGGACCAGTGTGTATCCGAGTCAATGGGACTCTCTCTGACCTTTCTCCCCAGTCCCCCAGGACCAGTGTGTATCTCAGTCAATGGGACTTTCTCTGACCTTTCTCCCCAGTCTATCCCCAGGACCAGTGTATATCTGAGTCAATGGGACTCTCTCTGACCTTTCTCCCCAGTCCCCCAGGACCAGTGTGTATCTGCGTCAATGGGACTCTCTCTGAACTTTCTCCCCAGTCTATCCCCCAGGACCAGTGTGTATCTGAGTGAATAGGATTCTCTCTGACCTTTCTCCCCAGTTTGTCCCCAGGACCAGTGTGTATCTGAGTCAATGGGACTCTCTCTGACCTTTCGCCCCAGTCTATCCCAAGGACCAGTGTGTATCTGAGTCAATGGGACTCTCTCTGAGCTTTCTCCCCAGTCTATCCCCAGGACCAGTGTGTATCTGAGTAAGTGGGACTCTCTGACATTTCCCCCCAGTCTATCCCCAGGACCAGTGTGTATCTGAGTCAATGGGACTCTCTCTGACCTTTCTCCCCAGTCTATCACCAGGACCATTGTGAATCTGAGTCAATGGGACTCTCTCTGACCTTTCTCCCCAGTCCCCTAGGACCAGTGTGTATCTGAGTCAATGGGACTCTCTCTGACCTTTAACCCCAGTCCCCCAAGACCAGAGTGTATCTGAATCAATGGGACTCTCTCTGACCTTTCTTCCCAGTCCCCCAGGACCAGTGTGTATCTGAGTCAATGGGACTCTCACTGACCTTTCTCCCAAGTCTATCCCCAGGACCAGTGTGTAACTGAGTCAATAGAACTCTCTCTGACGTTTCTCCCCTGTCTATCCCCAGGACCAGTGTGTATCTGAGTCAATGGGACTCTCTCTGACCTTTCTCCCAGTCTATCCCCAGGACCAGTGTGTATCTGAGTCAATGGGACTCTCTCTGACATTTCTCCCCAGTCTATCCCGAGGACCAGTATGTATCTGAGTCAATGGGATTCTCTCTGACCTTTCTCCCCAGTCTATCCTTAGGACCAGTGTGTATCTGAGTCAATGGGACTCTCTCTGACCTTTCTCCCCAGTCTATCCTCAGGTCCAGTGTGTATCTGAGTCAATGGGACTCTCTCTGACATTTCTCCCCAGTCTATCCGCAGGACCAGTTTGTATCTGAGTCAATGGGACTCTCTGACCTTTCCCCCCAGTCTATCCCCAGGACCAGTGTGTATCTGAGTCAATGGGACTCTCTCTAACCTTTCTCCCAAGTCATCCCCAGGACCAGTGTGTATCTGAGTCAATGGGACTCTCTCTGACCTTTCTCCCCAGTCCCCCAGGACCAGTGTGTATCTAAGTCAATGGGACTCTCTCTGACCTTTCTCCCCAGTCTATCCCAAGACCAGTGTGTATCTGAGTCAATGGGACTCTCTCTGACCTTTCTCCCCAGACCTCCAGGAACAGTGTGTATCTGAGTCAATGGTACGCTCTCTGACATTCTCCCCAGTCTATCCCCAGGACCAGTGTGTATCTGAGTCAATGGGACTCTCTCTGACCTTTCTCCCCTGTCTATCCCCAGGACCAGTGTGTATCTGAGTCAATGGGACTCTCTCTGACCTTTCTCACCAGACCCCCTGGACCAGTGTGTATCTGAGTCAATGGGACTCTGTCTGACCTTTCGCCCAAGTCATCCCCAGGACCAGTGTGTATCTGAGTCAATGGGACTCTCTCTGACCTTTCTCCCCAGTCCCCCAGGACCAGTGTGTATCTAAGTCAATGGGACTCTCTCTGACCTTTCTCCCCAGTCTATCCCAAGGACCAGTGTGTATCTGAGTCAATGGGACTCTCTCTGACCTTTCTCCCCAGACCCCCAGGAACAATGTGTATCTGAGTCAATGGGACTCTCTCTGACCTTTCTCCCCAGTCCCCCAGGACCAGTGTGTATCTAAGTCAATGGGACTCTCTCTGACCTTTCTCCCCAGTCTATCCCCAGGACCAGTGTGTATCTGAGTCAATGGGACTCTCTCTGACCTTTCTCCCCAGTTAATCCCCAGGACCAGTGTGTATCTGAGTCAATGGGACTCTCTCTGACCTTTCGCCCCAGTCTATCCCAAGGACCAGTGTGCATCTGAGTCAATGGAACTCTCTCTGACCTTTCTCCCCAGTCCCCCAGGACCAGTGTGTATCTGAGTCAATTGGACTCTCTCTGACCTTTCTCCCCAGTCCCCCTGGACTAGTGTGTATCTGAGTCAATGGGACTCTCTCTGACCTTTCTCCCCAGTCTATCCCCAGGACCAGTGTGTATCTGAGTCAATGGGACTCTCTCTGACCTTTCGCCCCAGTCTATCCCAAGGGCCAGTGTGTATCTGAGTCAATGGGACTCTCCCAGAGCTTTCTCCCCAGTCTATCCCCAGGACCAGTGTGTATCTGAGTCAATGGGACTCTCTCTGACCTTTCTCCCCAGTCCCTCAGGACCAGTGTGTATCTGAGTCAATGGGACTCTCTCTGACCTTTCTCCCCTGTCTATCCCCAGGACCAGTGTGTATCTGAGTCAATGGGACTCTCTCTGACCTTTCTCCCCAGTCTATCCCCAGGACCAGTTTTTATCTGAGTCAATGGGACTCTCTCTGACCTTTCTCCCAAGTCTATCCCCCAGGACCAGTGTGTATCTGAGTCAATAGGATTCTCTCTGACCATTCACCCCAGTCAATCCACACGACCAGAGTGTATCTGAGTCAATGGGACTCTCTCTGACCTTTCGCCCAAGTCATCCCCAGGACCAGTGTGTAACTGAGTCAATGGGACTCTCTCTGACCTTTCTCCCCAGTCCCCCAGGACCAGTGTGTATCTAAGTCAATGGGACTCTCTCTGACCTTTCGCCCAAGTCATCCCCAGGACCAGTGTGTATCTGAGTCAATGGGACTCTCTCTGACCTTTCTCCCCAGTCCCCCAGGACCAGTGTGTATATAAGTCAATGGGACTCTCTCTGACCTTTCTCCCCAGTCTATCCCAAGGACCAGTGTGTATCTGAGTCAATGGGACTCTCTCTGACCTTTCTCCCCAGACCCCCAGGAACAGTGTGTATCTGAGTCAATGGGACGGTCTCTGACATTCTCCCCAGTCTATCCCCAGGACCAGTGTGTATCTGAGTCAATGGGACTCTCTCTGACCTTTCTCCCCAGTTAATCCCCAGGACCAGTGTGTATCTGAGTCAATGGGACTCTCTCTGACCTTTCGCCCCAGTCCATCCCAAGGACCAGTGTGCATCTGAGTCAATGGGACTCTCTCTGACCTTTCTCACCAGACCCCCTGGACCAGTGTGTATCTGAGTCAATGGGACTCTCTCTGACCTTTCGCCCAAGTCATCCCCAGGACCAGTGTGTATCTGAGTCAATGGGACTCTCTCTGACCTTTCTCCCCAGTCCCCCAGGACCAGTGTGTATCTAAGTCAATGGGACTCTCTCTGACCTTTCTCCCCAGTCTATCCCAAGGACCAGTGTGTATCTGAGTCAATGGGACTCTCTCTGACCTTTCTCCCCAGACCCCCAGGAACAATGTGTATCTGAGTCAATGGGACTCTCTCTGACCTTTCTCCCCAGTCCCCCAGGACCAGTGTGTATCTAAGTCAATGGGACTCTCTCTGACCTTTCTCCCCAGTCTATCCCCAGGACCAGTGTGTATCTGAGTCAATGGGACTCTCTCTGACCTTTCTCCCCAGTTAATCCCCAGGACCAGTGTGTATCTGAGTCAATGGGACTCTCTCTGACCTTTCGCCCCAGTCTATCCCAAGGACCAGTGTGCATCTGAGTCAATGGAACTCTCTCTGACCTTTCTCCCCAGTCCCCCAGGACCAGTGTGTATCTGAGTCAATTGGACTCTCTCTGACCTTTCTCCCCAGTCCCCCTGGACTAGTGTGTATCTGAGTCAATGGGACTCTCTCTGACCTTTCTCCCCAGTCTATCCCCAGGACCAGTGTGTATCTGAGTCAATGGGACTCTCTCTGACCTTTCGCCCCAGTCTATCCCAAGGGCCAGTGTGTATCTGAGTCAATGGGACTCTCCCAGAGCTTTCTCCCCAGTCTATCCCCAGGACCAGTGTGTATCTGAGTCAATGGGACTCTCTCTGACCTTTCTCCCCAGTCCCTCAGGACCAGTGTGTATCTGAGTCAATGGGACTCTCTCTGACCTTTCTCCCCTGTCTATCCCCAGGACCAGTGTGTATCTGAGTCAATGGGACTCTCTCTGACCTTTCTCCCCAGTCTATCCCCAGGACCAGTTTTTATCTGAGTCAATGGGACTCTCTCTGACCTTTCTCCCAAGTCTATCCCCCAGGACCAGTGTGTATCTGAGTCAATAGGATTCTCTCTGACCATTCACCCCAGTCAATCCACACGACCAGAGTGTATCTGAGTCAATGGGACTCTCTCTGACCTTTCGCCCAAGTCATCCCCAGGACCAGTGTGTAACTGAATCAATGGGACTCTCTCTGACCTTTCTCCCCAGTCCCCCAGGACCAGTGTGTATCTAAGTCAATGGGACTCTCTCTGACCTTTCGCCCAAGTCATCCCCAGGACCAGTGTGTATCTGAGTCAATGGGACTCTCTCTGACCTTTCTCCCCAGTCCCCCAGGACCAGTGTGTATATAAGTCAATGGGACTCTCTCTGACCTTTCTCCCCAGTCTATCCCAAGGACCAGTGTGTATCTGAGTCAATGGGACTCTCTCTGACCTTTCTCCCCAGACCCCCAGGAACAGTGTGTATCTGAGTCAATGGGACGGTCTCTGACATTCTCCCCAGTCTATCCCCAGGACCAGTGTGTATCTGAGTCAATGGGACTCTCTCTGACCTTTCTCCCCAGTTAATCCCCAGGACCAGTGTGTATCTGAGTCAATGGGACTCTCTCTGACCTTTCGCCCCAGTCTATCCCAAGGACCAGTGTGCATCTGAGTCAATGGGACTCTCTCTGACCTTTCTCACCAGACCCCCTGGACCAGTGTGTATCTGAGTCAATGGGACTCTCTCTGACCTTTCGCCCAAGTCATCCCCAGGACCAGTGTGTATCTGAGTCAATGGGACTCTCTCTGACCTTTCTCCCCAGTCCCCCAGGACCAGTGTGTATCTAAGTCAATGGGACTCTCTCTGACCTTTCTCCCCAGTCTATCCCAAGGACCAGTGTGTATCTGAGTCAATGGGACTCTCTCTGACCTTTCTCCCCAGACCCCCAGGAACAATGTGTATCTGAGTCAATGGGACTCTCTCTGACCTTTCTCCCCAGTCCCCCAGGACCAGTGTGTATCTAAGTCAATGGGACTCTCTCTGACCTTTCTCCCCAGTCTATCCCCAGGACCAGTGTGTATCTGAGTCAATGGGACTCTCTCTGACCTTTCTCCCCAGTTAATCCCCAGGACCAGTGTGTATCTGAGTCAATGGGACTCTCTCTGACCTTTCGCCCCAGTCTATCCCAAGGACCAGTGTGCATCTGAGTCAATGGAACTCTCTCTGACCTTTCTCCCCAGTCCCCCAGGACCAGTGTGTATCTGAGTCAATTGGACTCTCTCTGACCTTTCTCCCCATTCCCCCTGGACTAGTGTGTATCTGAGTCAATGGGACTCTCTCTGACCTTTCTCCCCAGTCTATCCCCAGGACCAGTGTGTATCTGAGTCAATGGGACTCTCTCTGACCTTTCGCCCCAGTCTATCCCAAGGGCCAGTGTGTATCTGAGTCAATGGGACTCTCCCAGAGCTTTCTCCCCAGTCTATCCCCAGGACCAGTGTGTATCTGAGTCAATGGGACTCTCTCTGAACTTTCTCCCCAGTCCCTCAGGACCAGTGTGTATCTGAGTCAATGGGACTCTCTCTGACCTTTCTCCCCTGTCTATCCCCAGGACCAGTGTGTATCTGAGTCAATGGGACTCTCTCTGACCTTTCTCCCCAGTCTATCCCCAGGACCAGTTTTTATCTGAGTCAATGGGACTCTCTCTGACCTTTCTCCCAAGTCTATCCCCCAGGACCAGTGTGTATCTGAGTCAATAGGATTCACTCTGACCATTCACCCCAGTCAATCCACACGACCAGAGTGTATCTGAGTCAATGGGACTCTCTCTGACCTTTCGCCCAAGTCATCCCCAGGACCAGTGTGTAACTGAGTCAATGGGACTCTCTCTGAGCTTTCTCCCCAGTCCCCCAGGACCAGTGTGTATCTAAGTCAATGGGACTCTCTCTGACATTTCGCCCAAGTCATCCCCAGGACCAGTGTGTATCTGAGTCAATGGGACTCTCTCTGACCTTTCTCCCCAGTCCCCCAGGACCAGTGTGTATATAAGTCAATGGGACTCTCTCTGACCTTTCTCCCCAGTCTATCCCAAGGACCAGTGTGTATCTGAGTCAATGGGACTCTCTCTGACCTTTCTCCCCAGACCCCCAGGAACAGTGTGTATCTGAGTCAATGGGACGGTCTCTGACATTCTCCCCAGTCTATCCCCAGGACCAGTGTGTATCTGAGTCAATGGGACTCTCTCTGACCTTTCTCCCCAGTTAATCCCCAGGACCAGTGTGTATCTGAGTCAATGGGACTCTCTCTGACCTTTCGCCCCAGTCTATCCCAAGGACCAGTGTGCATCTGAGTCAATGGGACTCTCTCTGACCTTTCTCCCCAGTCCCCCAGGACCAGTGTGTATCTGAGTCAATGGGACTCTCTCTGACATTTCTCCCCTGTCTATCCCCAGGACCAGTGTGTATCTGAGTCAATGGGACTCTCTGTGACCTTTCTTCCCAGTCTATCTCCAGGACCAGTGTTTATCTGAGTCAATTGGACTCTCTCTGACCTTTCTCCCCAGTCCCCCTGGACTAGTGTGTATCTGAGTCAATGGGACTCTCTCTGACCTTTCTCCCCAGTCTATCCCCAGGACCAGTGTGTATCTGAGTCAATGGGACTCTCTCTGACCTTTCGCCCCAGTCTATCCCAAGGGCCAGTGTGTATCTGAGTCAATGGGACTCTCCCAGAGCTTTCTCCCCAGTCTATCCCCAGGACCAGTGTGTATCTGAGTCAATGGGACTCTCTCTGACCTTTCTCCCCAGTCCCCCAGGACCAGTGTGTATCTGAGTCAATGGGACTCTCTCTGACATTTCTCCCCTGTCTATCCCCAGGACCAGTGTGTATCTGAGTCAATGGGACTCTCTCTGACCTTTCTCCCCAGTCTATCCCCAGGACCAGTTTTTATCTGAGTCAATGGGACTCTCTCTGACCTTTCTCCCAAGTCTATCCCCCAGGACCAGTGTGTATCTGAGTCAATAGGATTCTCTCTGACCATTCTCCCCAGTCTATCCACAGGACCAGAGTGTATCTGAGTCAATGGGACTCTCTCTGACCTTTCTCACCAGACCCCCTGGACTAGTGTGTATCTGAGTCAATGGGACGCTCTCTGACATTCTCCCCAGTCTATCCCCAGGACCAGTGTGTATCTGAGTCAATGGGACTCTCTCTGACCTTTCTCCCCTGTCCATCCCCAGGACCATTGTGTATCTGAGTCAATGGGACTCTCTCTGACCTTTCTCACCAGACCCCCTGGACCAGTGTGTATCTGAGTCAATGGGACTCTCTCTCACCTTTCGCCCAAGTCATCCCCAGGACCAGTGTGTAACTGAGTCAATGGGACTCTCTCTGACCTTTCTCCCCAGTCCCCCAGGACCAGTGTGTATCTAAGTCAATGGGACACTCTCTGACCTTTCTCCCCAGTCTATCCCAAGGACCAGTGTGTATCTGAGTCAATGGGACTCTCTCTGACCTTTCTCCCCTGACCCCCAGGAACAGTGTGTATCTGAGTCAATGGGACGGTCTCTGACATTCTCCCCAGTCTATCGCCAGGACCAGTGTGTATCTGAGTCAATGGGACTCTCTCTGACCTTTCTCCCCAGTTAATCCCCAGGACCAGTGTGTATCTGAGTCAATGGGACTCTCTCTGACCTTTCGCCCCAGTCTATCCCAAGGACCAGTGTGTATCTGAGTCAATGGGACTCTCTCTGACCTTTCTCCCCAATCCCCCAGGACCAGTGTGTATCTGAGTCAATGGGACTCTCTCTGACATTCCTCCCCTGTCTATCCCCAGGACCAGTGTGTATCTGAGTCAATGGGACTCTCTGTGACCTTTCTCCCCAGTCTATCTCCAGGACCAGTGTTTATCTGAGTCAATTGGACTCTCTCTGAACTTTCTCCCCAGTCCCCCTGGACTCGTGTGTATCTGAGTCAATGGGACTCTCTCTGACCTTTCACCCCAGTCTATCCCCAGGACCAGTGTGTATCTGAGTCAATGGGACTCTCTCTGCCCTTTCGCCCCAGTCTATCCCAAGGGCCAGTGTGTATCTGAGTCAATGGGACTCTCCCAGAGCTTTCTCCCCAGTCTATCCCCAGGTCCAGTGTGTATCTGAGTCAATGGGACTCTCTCTGACCTTTCTCCCCAGTCTATCACCAGGACCAGTGTGAATCTGAGTCAATGGGACTCTCTCTGACCTTTCTCCCCAGTCCCCCAGGACCAGTGTGTATCTGAGTCAATGGGACTCTCTCTGACCTTTCTCCCCTGTCTATCCCCAGGACCAGTGTGTATCTGACTCAATGGGACTCTCTCTGACCTTTCTCCCCAGTCTATCCCCAGGACCAGTTTTTATCTGAGTCAATGGGACTCTCTCTGACCTTTCTCCCAAGTCTATCCCAAGGACCAGTGTGTATCTGAGTCAATGGGACTCTCTCTGACCTTTCTCCCCAATCCCCCAGGACCAGTGTGTATCTGAGTCAATGGGACTCTCTCTGACATTCCTCCCCTGTCTATCCCCAGGACCAGTGTGTATCTGAGTCAATGGGACTCTCTGTGACCTTTCTCCCCAGTCTATCTCCAGGACCAGTGTTTATCTGAGTCAATTGGACTCTCTCTGAACTTTCTCCCCAGTCCCCCTGGACTCGTGTGTATCTGAGTCAATGGGACTCTCTCTGACCTTTCACCCCAGTCTATCCCCAGGACCAGTGTGTATCTGAGTCAATGGGACTCTCTCTGCCCTTTCGCCCCAGTCTATCCCAAGGGCCAGTGTGTATCTGAGTCAATGGGACTCTCCCAGAGCTTTCTCCCCAGTCTATCCCCAGGTCCAGTGTGTATCTGAGTCAATGGGACTCTCTCTGACCATTCTCCCCAGTCTATCCACAGGACCAGAGTGTATCTGAGTCAATGGGACTCTCTCTGACCTTTCTTCCCAGTCACCCAGGACCAGTGTGTATCTGAGTCAATGGGACTCTCTCTGACCTTTCTCCCCAGTCTATCCCCAGGACCAGTGTGTAACTGAGTCAATGGGACTCTCTCTGACGTTTCTCCCCTGTCTATCCCCAGAACCAGTGTGTATCTGAGTCAATGGGACTCTCTCTGACCTTTCTCCCAGTCTATCCCAAGGACCAGTGTGTATCTGAGTCAATGGGACTCTCTCTGACCTTTCTCCCCAGTCTATCCCCAGGACCAGTGTGTATCTGAGTCAATGGGACTCTCTCTGACCTTTCGTCCCAGTCTATCCCAAGGGCCAGTGTGTATCTGAGTCAATGGGACTCTCCCAGAGCTTTCTCCCCAGTCTATCCCCAGGTCCAGTGTGTATCTGAGTCAATGGGACTCTCTCTGACCTTTCTCCCCAGTCTATCACCAGGACCAGTGTGAATCTGAGTCAATGGGACTCTCTCTGACCTTTCTCCCCAGTCCCCCAGGACCAGTGTGTATCTGAGTCAATGGGACTCTCTATGACCTTTCTCCCCTGTCTATCCCCAGGACCAGTGTGTATCTGACTCAATGGGACTCTCTCTGACCTTTCTCCCCAGTCTATCCCCAGGACCAGTTTTTATCTGAGTCAATGGGACTCTCTCTGACCTTTCTCCCAAGTCTATCCCCCAGGACCAGTGTGTATCTGAGTCAATAGGATTCTCTCTGACCATTCTCCCCAGTCTATCCACAGGACCAGAGTGTATCTGAGTCAATGGGACTCTCTCTGACCTTTCTTCCCAGTCACCCAGGACCAGTGTGTATCTGAGTCAATGGGACTCTCTCTGACCTTTCTCCCCAGTCTATCCCCAGGACCAGTGTGTAACTGAGTCAATGGGACTCTCTCTGACGTTTCTCCCCTGTCTATCCCCAGAACCAGTGTGCATCTGAGTCAATGGGACTCTCTCTGACCTTTCTCCCAGTCTATCCCCAGGACCAGTGTGTATCTGAGTCAATGGGACTCTCTCTGACCTTTCTCCCCAGTCTATCCCGAGGACCAGTATGTATCTGAGTCAATGGGACTCTCTCTGACCTTTCTCCCCAGTCCCCCAGGACCAGTGTGTATCTGAGTCAATGGGACTCTCTCTGACCTTTCTCCCCTGTCTATTCCCAGGACCAGTGTGTATCTGAGTCAATGGGACTCTCCCTGACCTTTCTCCCCAGTCTATCTCCAGGACCAGTGTTTATCTGAGTCAATTGGACTCTCTCTGACATTTCTCCCCAGTCCCCCTGGACTATTGTGTATCTGATTCAATGGGACTCTCTCTGACCTTTCTCCCCAGTCTATCCCCAGGACCAGTGTTTATCTGAGTCAATGGGACTCTCTCAGCCGTTTCTCCCCTGTCTATCCCCAGAACCAGTGTGTATCTGAGTCAATGGGACTCTCTCTGACCTTTCTCCCAAGTCTATCTCCCAGGACCAGTGTGTATCTGAGGCAATAGGATTCACTCTGACCATTCTCCCCAGTCTATCCACAGGACCAGTGTGTATCTGAGTCAATGGGACTCTCTCTGTCCTTTCTCCCCAGACCCCCAGGAACAGTGTGTGTCTGAGTCAATGGGACGCTCTCTGACATTCTCCCCAGTCTATACCCAGGACCAGTGTGTATCTGAGTCAATGGGACTCTCTCTGACCTTTCTCCCCAGTTAGTCCCCAGGACCAGTGTGTATCTGAGTCAATGGGACTCTATCTGACCTTTCGCCCCAGTCTATCCCCAGGACCAGTGTGTATCTGAGTCAATGGGACTCTCTCTGACCTTTCTCCCCTGTCTATCCCCAGGACCAGTGTGTATCTGAGTCAATGGGACTCTCTCTGACCTTTCTCACCAGACCCCCTGGACCAGTGTGTATCTGAGTCAATGGGACTCTCTCTCACCTTTCGCCCAAGTCATCCCCAGGACCAGTGTGTAACTGAGTCAATGGGACTCTCTCTGACCTTTCTCCCCAGTCCCCCAGGACCAGTGTGTATCTAAGTCAATGGGACTCTCTCTGACCTTTCTCCCCAGTCTATCCCAAGGACCAGTGTGTATCTGAGTCAATGGGACTCTCTCTGACCTTTCTCCCCTGACCCCCAGGAACAGTGTGTATCTGAGTCAATGGAACGGTCTCTGACATTCTCCCCAGTCTATCGCCAGGACCAGTGTGTATCTGAGTCAATGGGACTCTCTCTGACCTTTCTCCCCAGTTAATCCCCAGGACCAGTGTGTATCTGAGTCAATGGGACTCTCTCTGACCTTTCGCCCCAGTCTATCCCAAGGACCAGTGTGTATCTGAGTCAATGGGACTCTCTCTGACCTTTCTCCCCAATCCCCCAGGACCAGTGTGTATCTGAGTCAATGGGACTCTCTCTGACATTTCTCCCCTGTCTATCCCCAGGACCAGTGTGTATCTGAGTCAATGGGACTCTCTGTGACCTTTCTCCCCAGTCTATCTCCAGGACCAGTGTTTATCTGAGTCAATTGGACTCTCTCTGACCTTTCTCCCCAGTCCCCCTGGACTCGTGTGTATCTGAGTCAATGGGACTCTCTCTGACCTTTCACCCCAGTCTATCCCCAGGACCAGTGTGTATCTGAGTCAATGGGACTCTCTCTGACCTTTCGCCCCAGTCTATCCCAAGGGCCAGTGTGTATCTGAGTCAATGGGACTCTCCCAGAGTTTTCTCCCCAGTCTATCCCCAGGTCCAGTGTGTATCTGAGTCAATGGGACTCTCTCTGACCTTTCTCCCCAGTCTATCACCAGGACCAGTGTGAATCTGAGTCAATGGGACTCTCTCTGACCTTTCTCCCCAGTCCCCCAGGACCAGTGTGTATCTGAGTCAATGGGACTCTCTCTGACCTTTCTCCCCTGTCTATCCCCAGGCCCAGTGTGTATCTGACTCAATGGGACTCTCTCTGACCTTTCTCCCCAGTCTATCCCCAGGACCAGTTTTTATCTGAGTCAATGGGACTCTCTCTGACCTTTCTCCCAAATCTATCCCCCAGGAACAGTGTGTATCTGAGTCAATAGGATTCTCTCTGACCATTCTCCCCAGTCTATCCACAGGACCAGAGTGTATCTGAGTCAATGGGACTCTCTCTGACCTTTCTTCCCAGTCACCCAGGACCAGTGTGTATCTGAGTCAATGGGACTCTCTCTGACCTTTCTCCCCAGTCTATCCCCAGGACCAGTGTGTAACTGAGTCAATGGGACTCTCTCTGACGTTTCTCCCCTGTCTATCCCCAGAACCAGTGTGTATCTGAGTCAATGGGACTCTCTCTGACCTTTCTCCCAGTCTATCCCAAGGACCAGTGTGTATCTGAGTCAATGGGACTCTCTCTGACCTTTCTCCCCAGTCTATCCCCAGGATCAGTGTGTATCTGAGTCAATGGGACTCTCTCTGACCTTTCGCCCCAGTCTATCCCAAGGGCCAGTGTGTATCTGAGTCAATGGGACTCTCCCAGAGCTTTCTCCCCAGTCTATCCCCAGGTCCAGTGTGTATCTGAGTCAATGGGACTCTCTCTGACCTTTCTCCCCAGTCTATCACCAGGACCAGTGTGAATCTGAGTCAATGGGACTCTCTCTGACCTTTCTCCCCAGTCCCCCAGGACCAGTGTGTATCTGAGTCAATGGGACTCTCTCTGACCTTTCTCCCCTGTCTATCCCCAGGACCAGTGTGTATCTGACTCAATGGGACTCTCTCTGACCTTTCTCCCCAGTCTATCCCCAGGACCAGTTTTTATCTGAGTCAATGGGACTCTCTCTGACCTTTCTCCCAAGTCTATCCCCCAGGACCAGTGTGTATCTGAGTCAATAGGATTCTCTCTGACCATTCTCCCCAGTCTATCCACAGGACCAGAGTGTATCTGAGTCAATGGGACTCTCTCTGACCTTTCTTCCCAGTCACCCAGGACCAGTGTGTATCTGAGTCAATGGGACTCTCTCTGACCTTTCTCCCCAGTCTATCCCCAGGACCAGTGTGTAACTGAGTCAATGGGACTCTCTCTGACGTTTCTCCCCTGTCTATCCCCAGAACCAGTGTGTATCTGAGTCAATGGGACTCTCTCTGACCTTTCTCCCAGTCTATCCCCAGGACCAGTGTGTATCTGAGTCAATGGGACTCTCTCTGACCTTTCTCCCCAGTCTATCCCGAGGACCAGTATGTATCTGAGTCAATGGGACTCTCTCTGACCTTTCTCCCCAGTCCCCCAGGACCAGTGTGTATCTGAGTCAATGGGACTCTCTCTGACCTTTCTCCCCTGTCTATTCCCAGGACCAGTGTGTATCTGAGTCAATGGGACTCTCTCTGACCTTTCTCCCCAGTCTATCTCCAGGACCAGTGTTTATCTGAGTCAATTGGACTCTCTCTGACATTTCTCCCCAGTCCCCCTGGACTATTGTGTATCTGATACAATGGGACTCTCTCTGACCTTTCTCCCCAGTCTATCCCCAGGACCAGTGTTTATCTGAGTCAATGGGACTCTCTCTGACGTTTCTCCCCTGTCTATCCCCAGAACCAGTGTGTATCTGAGTCAATGGGACTCTCTCTGACCTTTCTCCCAAGTCTATCTCCCAGGACCAGTGTGTATCTGAGGCAATAGGATTCTCTCTGACCATTCTCCCCAGTCTATCCACAGGACCAGTGTGTATCTGAGTCAATGGGACTCTCTCTGTCCTTTCTCCCCAGACCCCCAGGAACAGTGTGTGTCTGAGTCAATGGGACGCTCTCTGACATTCTCCCCAGTCTATCCCCAGGACCAGTGTGTATCTGAGTCAATGGGACTCTCTCTGACCTTTCTCCCCAGTTTGTCCCCAGGACCAGTGTGTATCTGAGTCAATGGGACTCTATCTGACCTTTCGCCCCAGTCTATCCCCAGGACCAGTGTGTATCTGAGTCAATGGGACTCTCTCTGAGCTTTCTCCCCAGTCTATCCCCAGGACCAGTGTGTATCTGAGTAAGTGGGACTCTCTGACATTTCCCCCCAGTCTATCCCCAGGACCAGTGTGTATCTGAGTCAATGGGACTCTCTCTGACCTTTCTCCCCAGTCTATCACCAGGACCAGTGTGAATCTGAGTCAATGGGACTCTCTCTGACCTTTCTCCCCAGTCCCCAAGGACCAGTGTGTATCTGAGTCAATGGGACTCTCTCTGACCTTTCTCCCCTGTCTATCCCCAGGACCAGTGTGTATCTGAGTCAATGGGACTCTCTCTGACCTTTCTCCCCAGTCTCTCCACAGGACCAGTTTTTATTTGAGTCAATGGGACTCTCTCTGACCTTTCTCCCAAGTCTATCCCCCAGGACCAGTGTGTATCTGAGTCAATAGGATTCTCTCTGACCATTCTCCCCAGTCTATCCACAGGACCAGTGTGTATCTGAGTCAATGGGACTCTCTCTGTCCTTTCGCCCCAGTCCCCCAGGACCAGAGTGTATCTGAGTCAATGGGACTCTCTCTGATCTTTCTCCCCAGTCCCCCAAGACCAGAGTGTATCTGACTCAATGGGACTCTCTCTGACCTTTCTTCCCAGTCCCCCAGGACCAGTGTGTATCTGAGTCAATGGGACTCTCACTGACCTTTCTCCCCAGTCTATCCCCAGGACCAGTGTGTAACTGAGTCAATAGAACTCTCTCTGACGTTTCTCCCCTGTATATCCCCAGGACCAGTGTGTATCTGAGTCAATGGGACTCTCTCTGACCTTTCTCCCAGTCTATCCCCAGGACCAGTGTGTATCTGAGTCAATGGGACTCTCTCTGACCTTTCTCCCCAGTCTATCCCGAGGACCAGTATGTATCTGAGTCAATGGGATTCTCTCTGACCTTTCTCCCCAGTCTATCCATAGGACCAGTGTGTATCTGAGTCAATGGGACTCTCTCTGACCTTTCTCCCCAGTCTATCCCCCAGGACCAGTGTGTATCTGAGTCAATAGGATTCTCTCTGACCATTCTCCCCAGTCTATCCACAGGACCAGTGTGTATCTGAGTCAATGGGACTCTCTCTGTCCTTTCGCCCCAGTCCCCCAGGACCAGAGTGTATCTGAGTTAATGGGACTCTCTTTGAACTTTCTCCCCAGTCCCCCAAGACCAGAGTGTATCTGAGTCAATGGGACTCTCTCTGACCTTTCTTCCCAGTCCCCCAGGACCAGTGTGTATCTGAGTCAATGGGACTCTCACTGACCTTTCTCCCCAGTCTATCCCCAGGACCAGTGTGTAACTGAGTCAATAGAACTCTCTCTGACGTTTCTCCCCTGTCTATCCCCAGGACCAGTGTGTATCTGAGTCAATGGGACTCTCTCTGACCTTTCTCCCAGTCTATCCCCAGGACCAGTGTGTATCTGAGTCAATGGTACTCTCTCTGACCTTTCTCCCCAGTCTATCCCGAGGACCAGTATGTATCTGAGTCAATGGGATTCTCTCTGACCTTTCTCCCCAGTCTATCCTTAGGACCAGTGTGTATCTGAGTCAATGGGACTCTCTCTGACCTTTCTCCCCAGTCTATCCCGAGGACCAGTATGTATCTGAGTCAATGGGATTCTCTCTGACCTTTCTCCCCAGTCTATCCTTAGGACCAGTGTGTATCTGAGTCAATGGGACTCTCTCTGACCTTTCTCCCCAGTCTATCCTTAGGTCCAGTGTGTATCTGAGTCAATGGGACTCTCTATGACATTTCTCCCCAGTCTATCCCCAGGACCAGTGTGTATCTAAGTCAATGGGACTCTCTCTGACCTTTCTCCCCAGTCTATCCCAAGGACCAGTGTGTATCTGAGTCAATGGGACTCTCTCTGACCTTTCTCCCCAGACCTCCAGGAACAGTGTGTATCTGAGTCAATGGGACGCTCTCTGACATTCTCCCCAGTCTATCCCCAGGACCAGTGTGTATCTGAGTCAATGCGACTCTCTCTGACCTTTCTCCCCTGTCTATCCCCAGGACCAGTGTGTATCTGAGTCAATGGGACTCTCTCTGACCTTTCTCACCAGACCCCCTGGACCAGTGTGTATCTGAGTCAATGGGACTCTCTCTGACCTTTCGCCCAAGTCATCCCCAGGACCAGTGTGTATCTGAGTCAATAGGATTCTTTCTGACCATTCTCCCCAGTCCCCCAAGACCAGAGTGTATCTGAGTCAATGGGACTCTCTCTGACCTTTCTTCCCAGTCCCCCAGGACCAGTGTGTATCTGAGTCAATGGGACTCTCACTGACCTTTCTCCCCAGTCTATCCCCAGGACCAGTGTGTAACTGAGTCAATAGAACTCTCTCTGACGTTTCTCCCCTGTCTATCCCCAGGACCAGTGTGTATCTGAGTCAATGGGACTCTCTCTGACCTTTCTCCCTGTCTATCCCCAGGACCAGTGTGTTTCTGAGTCAATGGGACTCTCTCTGACCTTTCTCCCCAGTCTATCCCGAGGACCAGTATGTATCTGAGTCAATGGGATTCTCTCTGACCTTTCTCCCCAGTCTATCCTTAGGACCAGTGTGTATCTGAGTCAATGGGACTCTCTCTGACCTTTCTCCCCAGTCTATCCCCCAGGACCAGTGTGTATCTGAGTCAATAGGATTCTCTCTGACCATTCTCCCCAGTCTATCCACAGGACCAGTGTGTATCTGAGTCAATGGGACTCTCTCTGTCCTTTCGCCCCAGTCCCCCAGGACCAGAGTGTATCTGAGTCAATGGGACTCTCTCTGATCTTTCTCCCCAGTCCCCCAAGACCAGAGTGTATCTGAGTCAATGGGACTCTCTCTGACCTTTCTTCCCAGTCCCCAGGACCAGTGTGTATCTGAGTCAATGGGACTCTCACTGACCTTTCTCCCCAGTCTATCCCCAGGACCAGTGTGTAACTGAGTCAATAGAAGTCTCTCTGACGTTTCTCCCCTGTCTATCCCCAGGACCAGTGTGTATCTGAGTCAATGGGACTCTCTCTGACCTTTCTCCCAGTCTATCCCCACGACCAGTGTGTATCTGAGTCAATGGGACTCTCTCTGACCTTTCTCCCCAGTCTATCCCGAGGACCAGTATGTATCTGTGTCAATGGGATTCTCTCTGACCTTTCTCCCCAGTCTATCCTTAGGACCAGTGTGTGTGTTGAGTCAATGGGACTCTCTCTGACCTTTCTCCCCAGTCTATCCCGAGGACCAGTATGTATCTGAGTCAATGGGATTCTCTCTGACCTTTCTCCCCAGTCTATCCTTAGGACCAGTGTGTATCTGAGTCAATGGGACTCTCTCTGACCTTTCTCCCCAGTCTATCCTTAGGTCCAGTGTGTATCTGAGTCAATGGGACTCTCTCTGACATTTCTCCCCAGTCCCCCAGGACCAGTGTGTATCTAAGTCAATGGGACTCTCTCTGACCATTCTCCCCAGTCTATCCCAAGGACCAGTGTGTATCTGAGTCATTGGGACTCTCTCTGACCTTTCTCCCCAGACCTCCAGGAACAGTGTGTATCTGAGTCAATGGGACGCTCTCTGACATTCTCCCCAGTCTATCCCCAGGACCAGTGTGTATCTGAGTCAATGGGACACTCTCTGACCTTTCTCCCCTGTCTATCCCCAGGACCAGTGTGTATCTGAGTCAATGGGACTCTCTCTGACCTTTCTCACCAGACCCCCTGGACCAGTGTGTATCTGAGTCAATGGGACTCTCTCTGACCTTGCGCCCAAGTCATCCCCAGGACCAGTGTGTATCTGAGTCAATGGGACTCTCTCTGACCTTTCTCCCCAGTCCCCCAGGACCAGTGTGTATCTAAGTCAATGGGACTCTCTCTGACCTTTCTCCCTAGTCTATCCCAAGGACCAGTGTGTAACTGAGTCAATAGGACTCTCTCTGACCTTTCTCCCCAGACCCCCAGGAACAGTGTGTATCTGAGTCAATGGTACGGTCTCTGACATTCTCCCCAGTCTATCCCCCAGGACCAGTGTGTATCTGAGTCAATAGGATTCTCTCTGACCATTCTCCCCAGTCTATCCACAGGACCAGCGTGTATCTGAGTCAATGGGACTCTCTCTGACCTTTCTCCCAAGTCATCCCCAGGACCAGTGTGTATCTGAGTCAATGGGACTCTCTCTGACCTTTCTCCCCAGTCCCCCAGGACCAGTGTGTATCTAAGTCAATGGGACTCTCTCTGACCTTTCTCCCCAGTCTATCCCAAGGACCAGTGTGTATCTGAGTCAATGGGACTCTCTCTGACCTTTCTCCCCAGACCTCCAGGAACAGTGTGTATCTGAGTCAATGGGACGCTCTCTGACATTCTCCCCAGTCTATCCCCAGGACCAGTGTGTATCTGAGTCAATGGGACACTCTATGACCTTTCTCCCCTCTCTATCCCCAGAACCAGTGTGTATCTGAGTCAATGGGACTCTCTCTGACCTTTCTCACCAGACCCCCTGGACCAGTGTGTATCTGAGTCAATGGGACTCTCTCTGACCTTGCGCCCAAGTCATCCCCAGGACCAGTGTGTATCTGAGTCAATGGGACTCTCTCTGACCTTTCTCCCCAGTCCCCCAGGACCAGTGTGTATCTAAGTCAATGGGACTCTCTCTGACCTTTCTCCCTAGTCTATCCCAAGGACCAGTGTGTAACTGAGTCAATAGGACTCTCTCTGACCTTTCTCCCCAGACCCCCAGGAACAGTGTGTATCTGAGTCAATGGTACGGTCTCTGACATTCTCCCCAGTCTATCCCCCAGGACCAGTGTGTATCTGAGTCAATAGGATTCTCTCTGACCATTCTCCCCAGTCTATCCACAGGACCAGCGTGTATCTGAGTCAATGGGACTCTCTCTGTCCTTTCTCCCCAGTCCCCCAGGACCAGAGTGTATCTGAGTCAATGGGACTGTCTCTGATCTTTCTCCCCAGTCCCCCAAGACCAGAGTGTATCTGAGTCAATGGGACTCTCACTGACCTTTCTTCCCAGTCCCCCAGGAACAGTGTGTATCTGAGTCAATGGGACTCTCTCTGACCTTTCTCCCCAGTCTATCCTTAGGTCCAGTGTGTATCTGAGTCAATGGGACTCTCTCTGACCTTTCTCCCAAGTCATCCCCAGGACCAGTGTGTATCTGAGTCAATGGGACTCTCTCTGACCTTTCTCCCCAGTCTATCCCAAGGACCAGTGTGTATCTGAGTCAATGGGACTCTCTCTGACCTTTCTCCCCAGACCCCCAGGAACAGTGTGTATCTGAGTCAATGGGACGGTCTCTGACATTCTCCCCAGTCTAGCCCGAGGACCAGTGTGTATCTGAGTCAATGGGACTCTCTCTGACCTTTCTCCCCAGTTAATCCCCAGGACCAGTGTGTATCTGAGTCAATGGGACTCTCTCTGACCTTTCGCCCCAGTCTATCCCAAGGACCAGTGTGTATCTGAGTCAATGGGACTCTCTCTGACCTTTCACCCCAGACCCCCAGGAACAGTGTGTATCTGAGTCAATGGGACGGTCTCTGACATTCTCCCCAGTCTATCCCGAGGACCAGTGTGTATCTGAGTCAATGGGACTCTCTTTGACCTTTCTCCCCAGTTAATCCCCAGGACCAGTGTGTATCTGAGTCAATGGGACTCTCTCTGACCTTTCGCCCCAGTCTATCCCAAGGACCAGTGTGTATCTGAGTCAATGGGACTCTCTCTGACCTTTCTCCCCAGTCCCTCAGGACCAGTGTGTATCTGAGTCAATGGGACTCACTCTGACATTTCTCCCCTGTCTATCCCCAGGACCAGTGTGTATCTGAGTCAATGGGACTCTCTGTGACCTTTCTCCCCAGTCTATCTCCAGGACCAGTGTTTATCTGAGTCAATTGGACTCTCTCTGACCTTTCTCCCCAGTCCCCCAAGACTAGTGTGTATCTGAGTCAATGGGACTCTCTCTGACCGTTCTCCCCAGTCTATCCCCAGGAGCAGTGTGTATCTGAGTCAATGGGACTCTCTCTGACCTTTCGCCCCAGTCTATCCCAAGGGCCAGTGTGTATCTGAGTCAATGGGACTCTCTCTGACCTTTCTCCCCAGTCCCCCAGGACCAGTGTGTATCTGAGTCAATGGGACTCTCTCTGACCTTTCTCCCCTGTCTATCCCCAGGACCAGTGTGTATCTGAGTCAATGGGACTCTCTCTGACCTTTCTCCCCAGTCTATCACCAGGACCAGTGTGAATCTGAGTCAATGGGACTCTCTCTGACCTTTCTCCCCAGTCCCCAAGGACCAGTGTGTATCTGAGTCAATGGGACTCTCTCTGACCTTTCTCCCCTGTCTATCCCCAGGACCAGTGTGTATCTGAGTCAATGGGACTCTCTCTGACCTTTCTCCCCAGTCTCTCCACAGGACCAGTTTTTATTTGAGTCAATGGGACTCTCTCTGACCTTTCTCCCAAGTCTATCCCCCAGGACCAGTGTGTATCTGAGTCAATAGGATTCTCTCTGACCATTCTCCCCAGTCTATCCACAGGACCAGTGTGTATCTGAGTCAATGGGACTCTCTCTGTCCTTTCGCCCCAGTCCCCCAGGACCAGAGTGTATCTGAGTCAATGGGACTCTCTCTGATCTTTCTCCCCAGTCCCCCAAGACCAGAGTGTATCTGACTCAATGGGACGCTCTCTGACCTTTCTTCCCAGTCCCCCAGGACCAGTGTGTATCTGAGTCAATGGGACTCTCACTGACCTTTCTCCCCAGTCTATCCCCAGGACCAGTGTGTAACTGAGTCAATAGAACTCTCTCTGACGTTTCTCCCCTGTATATCCCCAGGACCAGTGTGTATCTGAGTCAATGGGACTCTCTCTGACCTTTCTCCCAGTCTATCCCCAGGACCAGTGTGTATCTGAGTCAATGGGACTCTCTCTGACCTTTCTCCCCAGTCTATCCCGAGGACCAGTATGTATCTGAGTCAATGGGATTCTCTCTGACCTTTCTCCCCAGTCTATCCATAGGACCAGTGTGTATCTGAGTCAATGGGACTCTCTCTGACCTTTCTCCCCAGTCTATCCCCCAGGACCAGTGTGTATCTGAGTCAATAGGATTCTCTCTGACCATTCTCCCCAGTCTATCCACAGGACCAGTGTGTATCTGAGTCAATGGGACTCTCTCTGTCCTTTCGCCCCAGTCCCCCAGGACCAGAGTGTATCTGAGTTAATGGGACTCTCTCTGATCTTTCTCCCCAGTCCCCCAAGACCAGAGTGTATCTGAGTCAATGGGACTCTCTCTGACCTTTCTTCCCAGTCCCCCAGGACCAGTGTGTATCTGAGTCAATGGGACTCTCACTGACCTTTCTCCCCAGTCTATCCCCAGGACCAGTGTGTAACTGAGTCAATAGAACTCTCTCTGACGTTTCTACCCTGTCTATCCCCAGGACCAGTGTGTATCTGAGTCAATGGGACTCTCTCTGACCTTTCTCCCAGTCTATCCCCAGGACCAGTGTGTATCTGAGTCAATGGGACTCTCTCTGACCTTTCTCCCCAGTCTATCCCGAGGACCAGTATGTATCTGAGTCAATGGGATTCTCTCTGACCTTTCTCCCCAGTCTATCCTTAGGACCAGTGTGTATCTGAGTCAATGGGACTCTCTCTGACCTTTCTCCCCAGTCTATCCCGAGGACCAGTATGTATCTGAGTCAATGGGATTCTCTCTGACCTTTCTCCCCAGTCTATCCTTAGGACCAGTGTGTATCTGAGTCAATGGGACTCTCTCTGACCTTTCTCCCCAGTCTATCCTTAGGTCCAGTGTGTATCTGAGTCAATGGGACTCTCTATGACATTTCTCCCCAGTCTATCCCCAGGACCAGTGTGTATCTGAGTCAATGGGACTCTCTCTGACCTTTCTCCCAAGTCATCCCCAGGACCAGTGTGTATCTGAGTCAATGGGACTCTCTCTGACCTTTCTCCCCAGTCCCCCAGGACCAGTGTGTATCTAAGTCAATGGGACTCTCTCTGACCTTTCTCCCCAGTCTATCCCAAGGACCAGTGTGTATCTGAGTCAATGGGACTCTCTCTGACCTTTCTCCCCAGACCTCCAGGAACAGTGTGTATCTGAGTCAATGGGACGCTCTCTGACATTCTCCCCAGTCTATCCCCAGGACCAGTGTGTATCTGAGTCAATGCGACTCTCTCTGACCTTTCTCCCCTGTCTATCCCCAGGACCAGTGTGTATCTGAGTCAATGGGACTCTCTCTGACCTTTCTCACCAGACCCCCTGGACCAGTATGTATCTGAGTCAATGGGACTCTCTCTGACCTTTCGCCCAAGTCATCCCCAGGACCAGTGTGTATCTGAGTCAATAGGATTCTTTCTGACCATTCTCCCCAGTCCCCCAAGACCAGAGTGTATCTGAGTCAATGGGACTCTCTCTGACCTTTCTTCCCAGTCCCCCAGGACCAGTGTGTATCTGAGTCAATGGGACTCTCACTGACCTTTCTCCCCAGTCTATCCCCAGGACCAGTGTGTAACTGAGTCAATAGAACTCTCTCTGACGTTTCTCCCCTGTCTATCCCCAGGACCAGTGTGTATCTGAGTCAATGGGACTCTCTCTGACCTTTCTCCCTGTCTATCCCCAGGACCAGTGTGTTTCTGAGTCAATGGGACTCTCTCTGACCTTTCTCCCCAGTCTATCCCGAGGACCAGTATGTATCTGAGTCAATGGGATTCTCTCTGACCTTTCTCCCCAGTCTATCCTTAGGACCAGTGTGTATCTGAGTCAATGGGACTCTCTCTGACCTTTCTCCCCAGTCTATCCCCCAGGACCAGTGTGTATCTGAGTCAATAGGATTCTCTCTGACCATTCTCCCCAGTCTATCCACAGGACCAGTGTGTATCTGAGTCAATGGGACTCTCTCTGTCCTTTCGCCCCAGTCCCCCAGGACCAGAGTGTATCTGAGTTAATGGGACTCTCTCTGATCTTTCTCCCCAGTCCCCCAAGACCAGAGTGTATCTGAGTCAATGGGACTCTCTCTGACCTTTCTTCCCAGTCCCCAGGACCAGTGTGTATCTGAGTCAATGGGACTCTCACTGACCTTTCTCCCCAGTCTATCCCCAGGACCAGTGTGTAACTGAGTCAATAGAACTCTCTCTGACGTTTCTCCCCTGTCTATCCCCAGGACCAGTGTGTATCTGAGTCAATGGGACTCTCTCTGACCTTTCTCCCAGTCTATCCCCACGACCAGTGTGTATCTGAGTCAATGGGACTCTCTCTGACCTTTCTCCCCAGTCTATCCCGAGGACCAGTATGTATCTGTGTCAATGGGATTCTCTCTGACCTTTCTCCCCAGTCTATCCTTAGGACCAGTGTGTGTGTTGAGTCAATGGGACTCTCTCTGACCTTTCTCCCCAGTCTATCCCGAGGACCAGTATGTATCTGAGTCAATGGGATTCTCTCTGACCTTTCTCCCCAGTCTATCCTTAGGACCAGTGTGTATCTGAGTCAATGGGACTCTCTCTGACCTTTCTCCCCAGTCTATCCTTAGGTCCAGTGTGTATCTGAGTCAATGGGACTCTCTCTGACATTTCTCCCCAGTCTATCCACAGGACCAGTGTGTATCTGAGTCAAAGGGACTCTCTCTGACCTTTCTCCCAAGTCATCCCCAGGACCAGTGTGTATCTGAGTCAATGGGACTCTCTCTGACCTTTCTCCCCAGTCCCCCAGGACCAGTGTGTATCTAAGTCAATGGGACTCTCTCTGACCATTCTCCCCAGTCTATCCCAAGGACCAGTGTGTATCTGAGTCAATGGGACTCTCTCTGACCTTTCTCCCCAGACCTCCAGGAACAGTGTGTATCTGAGTCAATGGGACGCTCTCTGACATTCTCCCCAGTCTATCCCCAGGACCAGTGTGTATCTGAGTCAATGGGACACTCTCTGACCTTTCTCCCCTGTCTATCCCCAGGACCAGTGTGTATCTGAGTCAATGGGACTCTCTCTGACCTTTCTCACCAGACCCCCTGGACCAGTGTGTATCTGAGTCAATGGGACTCTCTCTGACCTTGCGCCCAAGTCATCCCCAGGACCAGTGTGTATCTGAGTCAATGGGACTCTCTCTGACCTTTCTCCCCAGTCCCCCAGGACCAGTGTGTATCTAAGTCAATGGGACTCTCTCTGACCTTTCTCCCTAGTCTATCCCAAGGACCAGTGTGTAACTGAGTCAATAGGACTCTCTCTGACCTTTCTCCCCAGACCCCCAGGAACAGTGTGTATCTGAGTCAATGGTACGGTCTCTGACATTCTCCCCAGTCTATCCCCCAGGACCAGTGTGTATCTGAGTCAATAGGATTCTCTCTGACCATTCTCCCCAGTCTATCCACAGGACCAGCGTGTATCTGAGTCAATGGGACTCTCTCTGACCTTTCTCCCAAGTCATCCCCAGGACCAGTGTGTATCTGAGTCAATGGGACTCTCTCTGACCTTTCTCCCCAGTCCCCCAGGACCAGTGTGTATCTAAGTCAATGGGACTCTCTCTGACCTTTCTCCCCAGTCTATCCCAAGGACCAGTGTGTATCTGAGTCAATGGGACTCTCTCTGACCTTTCTCCCCAGACCTCCAGGAACAGTGTGTATCTGAGTCAATGGGACGCTCTCTGACATTCTCCCCAGTCTATCCCCAGGACCAGTGTGTATCTGAGTCAATGGGACACTCTATGACCTTTCTCCCCTCTCTATCCCCAGAACCAGTGTGTATCTGAGTCAATGGGACTCTCTCTGACCTTTCTCACCAGACCCCCTGGACCAGTGTGTATCTGAGTCAATGGGACTCTCTCTGACCTTGCGCCCAAGTCATCCCCAGGACCAGTGTGTATCTGAGTCAATGGGACTCTCTCTGACCTTTCTCCCCAGTCCCCCAGGACCAGTGTGTATCTAAGTCAATGGGACTCTCTCTGACCTTTCTCCCTAGTCTATCCCAAGGACCAGTGTGTAACTGAGTCAATAGGACTCTCTCTGACCTTTCTCCCCAGACCCCCAGGAACAGTGTGTATCTGAGTCAATGGTACGGTCTCTGACATTCTCCCCAGTCTATCCCCCAGGACCAGTGTGTATCTGAGTCAATAGGATTCTCTCTGACCATTCTCCCCAGTCTATCCACAGGACCAGCGTGTATCTGAGTCAATGGGACTCTCTCTGTCCTTTCTCCCCAGTCCCCCAGGACCAGAGTGTATCTGAGTCAATGGGACTGTCTCTGATCTTTCTCCCCAGTCCCCCAAGACCAGAGTGTATCTGAGTCAATGGGACTCTCACTGACCTTTCTTCCCAGTCCCCCAGGAACAGTGTGTATCTGAGTCAATGGGACTCTCTCTGACCTTTCTCCCCAGTCTATCCTTAGGTCCAGTGTGTATCTGAGTCAATGGGACTCTCTCTGACCTTTCTCCCAAGTCATCCCCAGGACCAGTGTGTATCTGAGTCAATGGGACTCTCTCTGACCTTTCTCCCCAGTCTATCCCAAGGACCAGTGTGTATCTGAGTCAATGGGACTCTCTCTGACCTTTCTCCCCAGACCCCCAGGAACAGTGTGTATCTGAGTCAATGGGACGGTCTCTGACATTCTCCCCAGTCTAGCCCGAGGACCAGTGTGTATCTGAGTCAATGGGACTCTCTCTGACCTTTCTCCCCAGTTAATCCCCAGGACCAGTGTGTATCTGAGTCAATGGGACTCTCTCTGACCTTTCGCCCCAGTCTATCCCAAGGACCAGTGTGTATCTGAGTCAATGGGACTCTCTCTGACCTTTCTCCCCAGACCCCCAGGAACAGTGTGTATCTGAGTCAATGGGACGGTCTCTGACATTCTCCCCAGTCTATCCCGAGGACCAGTGTGTATCTGAGTCAATGGGACTCTCTTTGACCTTTCACCCCAGTTAATCCCCAGGACCAGTGTGTATCTGAGTCAATGGGACTCTCTCTGACCTTTCGCCCCAGTCTATCCCAAGGACCAGTGTGTATCTGAGTCAATGGGACTCTCTCTGACCTTTCTCCCCAGTCCCTCAGGACCAGTGTGTATCTGAGTCAATGGGACTCACTCTGACATTTCTCCCCTGTCTATCCCCAGGACCAGTGTGTATCTGAGTCAATGGGACTCTCTGTGACCTTTCTCCCCAGTCTATCTCCAGGACCAGTGTTTATCTGAGTCAATTGGACTCTCTCTGACCTTTCTCCCCAGTCCCCCTGGACTAGTGTGTATCTGAGTCAATGGGACTCTCTCTGACCGTTCTCCCCAGTCTATCCCCAGGAGCAGTGTGTATCTGAGTCAATGGGACTCTCTCTGACCTTTCGCCCCAGTCTATCCCAAGGGCCAGTGTGTATCTGAGTCAATGGGACTCTCTCTGACCTTTCTCCCCAGTCCCCCAGGACCAGTGTGTATCTGAGTCAATGGGACTCTCTCTGACCTTTCTCCCCTGTCTATCCCCAGGACCAGTGTGTATCTGAGTCAATGGGACTCTCTCTGACCTTTCTCCCCAGTCTATCTCCAGGACCAGTGTTTATCTGAGTCAATTGGACTCTCTCTGACCTTTCTCCCCAGTCCCCCTGGACTAGTGTGTATCTGATTCAATGGGACTCTCTCTGACCTTTCTCCCCAGTCTATCCCCAGGACCAGTGTTTATCTGAGTCAATGGGACTCTCTCTGACCTTTCTCCACAGTCTATCCCCAGGACCAGTTTTTATCTGCGTCAATGGGACTCTCTCTGACCTTTCTCCCAAGTCTATCTCCCAGGACCAGTGTGTATCTGAGTCAATAGGATTCTCTCTGACCATTCTCCCCAGTCTATCCACAGGACCAGTGTGTATCTGAGTCAATGGGACTCTCTCTGTCCTTTCTCCCCAGACCCCCAGGAACAGTGTGTATCTGAGTCAATGGGACGCTCTCTTACATTCTCCCCAGTCTATCCCCAGGACCAGTGTGTATCTGAGTCAATGGGACTCTCTCTGACCTTTCTCCCCAGTTTGTCCCCAGGACCAGTGCGTATCTGAGTCAATGGGACTCTCTCTGACTTTTCGCCCCAGTCTATCCCCAGGACCAGTGTGTATCTGAGTCAATGGGACTCTCTCTGAGCTTTCTCCCCAGTCTATCCCCAGGACCAGTGTGTATCTGAGTAAGTGGGACTCTCTGACATTTCCCACCAGTCTATCCCCAGGAGCAGTGTTTATCTGAGTCAATGGGACTCTCTCTGACCTTTCTCCCCAGTCTATCCCAAGGACCAGTGTGTATCTGTGTCAATGGGACTCTCTCTGACTTTCTCCCCAGACCCCCAGGAACAGTGTGTATCTAAGTCAATGGGACGCTCTCTGATATTTTCCCCAGTCTATCCCCAGGACCAGTGTGTATCTGAGTCAATGGGACTCTCCCTGACCTTTCTCCCCAGTTTATCCCCAGGACCAGTGTGTATCTGAGTCAATGGGACTCTCTCTGAAATTTCGCCCCAGTCTCTCCCAAGGACCAGTGTGTATCTGAGTCAATGGGACTCTCTCTGACCTTTCTCCCCAGTCCCCCAGGACCAGTGTGTATCTGAGTCAATGGGACTCTCTCTGACCTTTCTCCCCTGTCTATCCCCAGGACCAGTGTGTATCTGAGTCAATGGGACTCTCTCTGACCTTTCTCCCCAGTCTATCTCCAGGACCAGTGTTTATCTGAGTCAATTGGACTCTCTCTGACCTTTCTCCCCAGTCCCCCTGGACGAGTGTGCATCTGATTCAATGGGACTCTCTCTGACCTTTCTCCCCAGTCTATCCCCAGGACCAGTGTTTATCTGAGTCAATGGGACTCTCTCTGACCTTTCTCCACAGTCTATCCCCAGGACCAGTTTTTATCTGCGTCGATGGGACTCTCTCTGACCTTTCTCCCAAGTCTATCTCCCAGGACCAGTGTGTATCTGAGTCAATAGGATTCTCTCTGACCATTCTCCCCAGTCTATCCACAGGACCAGTGTGTATCTGAGTCAATGGGACTCTCTCTGTCCTTTCTCCCCAGACCCCCAGGAACAGTGTGTATCTGAGTCAATGGGACGCTCTCTGACATTCTCCCCAGTCTAGCCCCAGGACCAGTGTGTATCTGAGTCAATGGGACTCTCTCTGACCTTTCTCCCCAGTTTGTCCCCAGGACCAGTGTGTATCTGAGTCAATGGGACTCTCTCTGACTTTTCGCCCCAGTCTATCCCCAGGACCAGTGTGTATCTGAGTCAATGGGACTCTCTCTGAGCTTTCTCCCCAGTCTATCCCCAGGACCAGTGTGTATCTGAGTAAGTGGGACTCTCTGACATTTCCCCCCAGTCTATCCCCAGGACCAGTGTGTATCTGAGTCAATGGGACTCTCTCTGACCTTTCTCCCCAGTCTATCACCAGGACCAGTGTGAATCTGAGTCAATGGGACTCTCTCTGACCTTTCTCCCCAGTCCCCCAGGACCAGTGTGTATCTGAGTCAATGGGACTCTCTCTGACCTTTCTCCCCTGTCTATCCCCAGGACCAGTGTGTATCTGAGTCAATGGGACTCTCTCTGACCTTTCTCCCCAGTCTCTCCACAGGACCAGTTTTTATTTGAGTCAATGGGACTCTCTCAGACCTTTCTCCCAAGATATACCCCAGGACCAGTGTGTATCTGAGTCAATAGGATTCTCTCTGACCATTCTCCCCAGTCTATCCACAGGACCAGTGTGTATCTGAGTCAATGGGACTCTCTCTGTCCTTTCTCCCCAGTCCCCCAGGACCAGAGTGTATCTGAGTCAATGGTACTCTGTCTGATCTTTCTCCCCAGTCCCCCAAGACCAGAGTGTATCTGAGTCAATGGGACTCTCTCTGACCTTTCTTCCCAGTCCCCCAGGACCAGTGTGTATCTGAGTCAATGGGACTCTCACTGACCTTTCTCCCCAGTCTATCCCCAGGACCAGTGTGTAACTGAGTCAATAGAACTCTCTCTGACGTTTCTCCCCTGTCTATCCCCAGGACCAGTGTGTATCTGAGTCAATGGGACTCTCTCTGACCTTTCTCCCCAGTCTATCCCGAGGACCAGTATGTATCTGAGTCAATGGGATTCTCTCTGACCTTTCTCCCCAGTCTATCCTTAGGACCAGTGTGTATCTGAGTCAATGGGACTCTCTCTGACCTTTCTCCGCAGTCTATCCTTAGGTCCAGTGTGTATCTGAGTCAATGGGACTCTCTCTGACATTTCTCCCCAGTCTATCCGCAGGGCCAGTTTGTATCTGAGTCAATGGGACTCTCTGACCTTTCCCCCCAGTCTATCCCCAGGACCAGTGTGTATCTGAGTCAATGGGACTCTCTCTGACCTTTCTCCCAAGTCATCCCCAGGACCAGTGTGTATCTGAGTCAGTGGGACTCTCTGACCTTCCCTCCCAGTCTATCCCCATGACCATTGTGTATCTGAGTCAATGGGACTCTCTCTGACCTTTCTCCCCAGTCCCCCAGGACCAGTGTGTATCTAAGTCAATGGGACTCTCTCTGACCTTTCTCCCCAGTCTATCCCAAGGACCAGTCTGTATCTGAGTCAATGGGACTCTCTCTGACCTTTCTCCCCAGACCTCCAGGAACAGTGTGTATCTGAGTCAATGGGACGCTCTCTGACATTCTCCCCAGTCTATCCCCAGGACCAGTGTGTATCTGAGTCAATGGGACTCTCTCTGACCTTTCCCCCCTGTCTATCCCCAGGACCAGTGTGTATCTGAGTCAATGGGACTCTCTCTGACCTTTCTCACCAGACCCCCTGGACCAGTGTGTATCTGAGTCAATGGGACTCTCTCTGACCTTTCGCCCAAGTCATCCCCAGGACCAGTGTGTATCTGAGTCAATGGGACTCTCTCTGACCTTTCTCCCCAGTCCCCCAGGACCAGTGTGTATCTAAGTCAATGGGACTCTCTCTGACCTTTCTCCCCAGTCTATCCCAAGGACCAGTGTGTATCTGAGTCAATGGGACTCTCTCTGACCTTTCTCCCCTGTCTATCACCAGGACCAGTGTAAATCTGAGTCAATGGGACTCTCTCTGACCTTTCTCCCCAGTCCCCCAGGACCAGTGTGTATCTGAGTCAATGGGACTCTCTCTGACCTTTCTCCCCTGTCTATCCCCAGGACCAGTGTGTATCTGAGTCAATGGGACTCTCTCTGACCTTTCTCCCCAGTCTATCCCCAGGACCAGTTTTTATCTGAGTCAATGGGACTCTCTCAGACCTTTCTCCCAAATCTATCCCCCAGGACCAGTGTGTATCTGAGTCAATAGGATTCTCTCTGACCATTCTCCCCAGTCTATCCACAGGACCAGAGTGTATCTGAGTCAATGGGACTCTCTCTGACCTTTCTTCCCAGTCACCCAGGACCAGTGTGTATCTGAGTCAATGGGACTCTCTCTGACCTTTCTCCCCAGTCTATCCCGAGGACCAGTGTGTAACTGAGTCAATGGGACTCTCTCTGACGTTTCTCCCCTGTCTATCCCCAGAACCAGTGTGTATCTGAGTCAATGGGACTCTCTCTGACATTTCTCCCAGTCTATCCACAGGACCAGTGTGTATCTGAGTCAATGGGACTCTCTCTGACCTTTCTCCCCAGTCTATCCCGAGGACCAGTATGTATCTGAGTCAATGGTATTCTCTCTGACCTTTTTCCCCAGTCTATCCTTAGGACCAGTGTGTATCTGAGTCAATGGGACTCTCGCTGACCTTTCTCCCAAGTCATCCCCAGGACCAGTGTGTATCTGAGTCAATGGGACTCTCTCTGACCTTTTTCCCCAGTCCCCCAGGACCAGTGTGCATCTGAGTCAATGGGACTCTCTCTGACCTTTCTCCCCAGTCTATCCCAAGGACCAGTGTGTATCTGTGTCAATGGGACTCTCTCTGACCTTTCTCCCCAGAACCCCAGGAACAGTGTGTATCTAAGTCAATGGGACGCTCTCTGATATTTTCCCCAGTCTATCCCCAGGACCAGTGTGTATCTGAGTCAATGGGACTCTCTCTGACCTTTCTCCCCAGTTTATCCGCAGGACCAGTGTGTATCTGAGTCAATGGGACTCTCTCTGAAATTTCGCCCCAGTCTATCCACAGGACCAGAGTGTATCTGAGTCAATGGGACTCTCTCTGACCTTTCTTCCCAGTCACCCAGGACCAGTGTGTATCTGAGTCAATGGGACTCTCTCTGACCTTTCTCCCCAGTCTATCCCGAGGACCAGTGTGTAACTGAGTCAATGGGACTCTCTCTGACGTTTCTCCCCTGTCTATCCCCAGAACCAGTGTGTATCTGAGTCAATGGGACTCTCTCTGACATTTCTCCCAGTCTATCCACAGGACCAGTGTGTATCTGAGTCAATGGGACTCTCTCTGACCTTTCTCCCCAGTCTATCCCGAGGACCAGTATGTATCTGAGTCAATGGTATTCTCTCTGACCTTTTTCCCCAGTCTATCCTTAGGACCAGTGTGTATCTGAGTCAATGGGACTCTCGCTGACCTTTCTCCCAAGTCATCCCCAGGACCAGTGTGTATCTGAGTCAATGGGACTCTCTCTGACCTTTTTCCCCAGTCCCCCAGGACCAGTGTGCATCTGAGTCAATGGGACTCTCTCTGACCTTTCTCCCCAGTCTATCCCAAGGACCAGTGTGTATCTGTGTCAATGGGACTCTCTCTGACCTTTCTCCCCAGAACCCCAGGAACAGTGTGTATCTAAGTCAATGGGACGCTCTCTGATATTTTCCCCAGTCTATCCCCAGGACCAGTGTGTATCTGAGTCAATGGGACTCTCTCTGACCTTTCTCCCCAGTTTATCCGCAGGACCAGTGTGTATCTGAGTCAATGGGACTCTCTCTGAAATTTCGCCCCAGTCGATCCCAAGGACCAGTGTGTATCTGAGTCAATGGGACTCTCTCTGACCTTTCTCCCCAGTCCCCCAGGACCAGTGTGTATCTGAGTCAATGGGACTCTCTCTGACCTTTCTCCCCTGTCTATCCCCAGGACCAGTGTGTATCTGAGTCAATGGGACTCTCTCTGACCTTTCTCCCCAGTCTATCTCCAGGACCAGTGTTTATCTGAGTCAATTGGACTCTCTCTGACCTTTCTCCCCAGTCCCCCTGGACTAGTGTGTATCTGATTCAATGGGACTCTCTCTGACCTTTCTCCCCAGTCTATCCCCAGGACCAGTGTTTATCTGAGTCAATGGGACTCTCTCTGACCTTTCTCCACAGTCTATCCCCAGGACCAGTTTTTATCTGCGTCAATGGGACTCTCTCTGACCTTTCTCCCAAGTCTATCTCCCAGGACCAGTGTGTATCTGAGTCAATAGGATTCTCTCTGACCATTCTCCCCAGTCTATCCACAGGACCAGTGTGTATCTGAGTCAATGGGACTCTCTCTGTCCTTTCTCCCCAGACCCCCAGGAACAGTGTGTATCTGAGTCAATGGGACGCTCTCTGACATTCTCCCCAGTCTATCCCCAGGACCAGTGTGTATCTGAGTCAATGGGACTCTCTCTGACCTTTCTCCCCAGTTTGTCCCCAGGACCAGTGCGTATCTGAGTCAATGGGACTCTCTCTGACTTTTCGCCCCAGTCTATCCCCAGGACCAGTGTGTATCTGAGTCAATGGGACTCTCTCTGAGCTTACTCCCCAGTCTATCCCCAGGACCAGTGTGTATCTGAGTAAGTGGGACTCTCTGACATTTCCCCCCAGTCTATCCCCAGGAGCAGTGTTTATCTGAGTCAATGGGACTCTCTCTGACCTTTCTCCCCAGTCTATCCCAAGGACCAGTGTGTATCTGTGTCAATGGGACTCTCTCTGACCTTTCTCCCCAGACCCCCAGGAACAGTGTGTATCTAAGTCAATGGGACGCTCTCTGACATTTTCCCCAGTCTATCCCCAGGACCAGTGTGTATCTAAGTCAATGGGACTCTCCCTGACCTTTCTCCCCAGTTTATCCCCAGGACCAGTGTGTATCTGAGTCAATGGGACTCTCTCTGAAATTTCGCCCCAGTCTATCCCAAGGACCAGTGTGTATCTGAGTCAATGGGACTCTCTCTGACCTTTCTCCCCAGTCCCCCAGGACCAGTGTGTATCTGAGTCAATGGGACTCTCTCTGAACTTTCTCCCCTGTCTATCCCCAGGACCAGTGTGTATCTGAGTCAATGGGACTCTCTCTGACCTTTCTCCCCAGTCTATCTCCAGGACCAGTGTTTATCTGAGTCAATTGGACTCTCTCTGACCTTTCTCCCCAGTCCCCCTGGACTAGTGTGTATCTGATTCAATGGGACTCTCTCTGACCTTTCTCCCCAGTCTATCCCCAGGACCAGTGTTTATCTGAGTCAATGGGACTCTCTCTGACCTTTCTCCACAGTCTATCCCCAGGACCAGTTTTTATCTGCGTCGATGGGACTCTCTCTGACCTTTCTCCCAAGTCTATCTCCCAGGACCAGTGTGTATCTGAGTCAATAGGATTCTCTCTGACCATTCTCCCCAGTCTATCCACAGGACCAGTGTGTATCTGAGTCAATGGGACTCTCTCTGTCCTTTCTCCCCAGACCCCCAGGAACAGTGTGTATCTGAGTCAATGGGACGCTCTCTGACATTCTCCCCAGTCTATCCCCAGGACCAGTGTGTATCTGAGTCAATGGGACTCTCTCTGACCTTTCTCCCCAGTTTGTCCCCAGGACCAGTGTGTATCTGAGTCAATGGGACTCTCTCTGACTTTTCGCCCCAGTCTATCCCCAGGACCAGTGTGTATCTGACTCAATGGGACTCTCTCTGAGCTTTCTCCCCAGTCTATCCCCAGGACCAGTGTGTATCTGAGTAAGTGGGACTCTCTGACATTTCCCCCCAGTCTATCCCCAGGACCAGTGTGTATCTGAGTCAATGGGACTCCCTCTGACCTTTCTCCCCAGTCTATCACCAGGACCAGTGTGAATCTGAGTCAATGGGACTCTCTCTGACCTTTCTCCCCAGTCCCCCAGGACCAGTGTGTATCTGAGTCAATGGGACTCTCTCTGACCTTTCTCCCCTGTCTATCCCCAGGACCAGTGTGTATCTGAGTCAATGGGACTCTCTCTGACCTTTCTCCCCAGTCTCTCCACAGGACCAGTTTTTATTTGAGTCAATGGGACTCTCTCAGACCTTTCTCCCAAGTCTATACCCCAGGACCAGTGTGTATCTGAGTCAATAGGATTCTCTCTGACCATTCTCCCCAGTCTATCCACAGGACCAGTGTGTATCTGAGTCAATGGGACTCTCTCTGTCCTTTCTCCCCAGTCCCCCAGGACCAGAGTGTATCTGAGTCAATGGGACTCTCTCTGATCTTTCTCCCCAGTCCCCCAAGACCAGAGTGTATCTGAGTCAATGGGACTCTCTCTGACCTTTCTTCCCAGTCCCCCAGGACCAGTGTGTATCTGAGTCAATGGGACTCTCACTGACCTTTCTCCCCAGTCTATCCCCAGGACCAGTGTGTAACTGAGTCAATAGAACTCTCTCTGACGTTTCTCCCCTGTCTATCCCCAGGACCAGTGTGTATCTGAGTCAATGGGACTCTCTCTGACCTTTCTCCCCAGTCTATCCCGAGGACCAGTATGTATCTGAGTCAATGGGATTCTCTCTGACCTTTCTCCCCAGTCTATCCTTAGGACCAGTGTGTATCTGAGTCAATGGGACTCTCTCTGACCTTTCTCCCCAGTCTATCCTTAGGTCCAGTGTGTATCTGAGTCAATGGGACTCTCTCTGACATTTCTCCCCAGTCTATCCGCAGGGCCAGTTTGTATCTGAGTCAATGGGACTCTCTGACCTTTCCCCCCAGTCTATCCCCAGGACCAGTGTGTATCTGAGTCAATGGGACTCTCTCTGACCTTTCTCCCAAGTCATCCCCAGGACCAGTGTGTATCTGAGTCAGTGGGACTCTCTGACCTTCCCTCCCAGTCTATCCCCATGACCATTGTGTATCTGAGTCAATGGGACTCTCTCTGACCTTTCTCCCCAGTCCCCCAGGACCAGTGTGTATCTAAGTCAATGGGACTCTCTCTGACCTTTCTCCCCAGTCTATCCCAAGGACCAGTCTGTATCTGAGTCAATGGGACTCTCTCTGACCTTTCTCCCCAGACCTCCAGGAAGAGTGTGTATCTGAGTCAATGGGACGCTCTCTGACATTCTCCCCAGTCTATCCCCAGGACCAGTGTGTATCTGAGTCAATGGGACTCTCTCTGACCTTTCTCCCCTGTCTATCCCCAGGACCAGTGTGTATCTGAGTCAATGGGACTCTCTCTGACCTTTCTCACCAGACCCCCTGGACCAGTGTGTATCTGAGTCAATGGGACTCTCTCTGATCTTTCTCCCCAGTCCCCCAAGACCAGAGTGTATCTGAGTCAATGGGAATCTCTCTGACCTTTCTTCCCAGTCCCCCAGGAACAGTGTGTATCTGAGTCAACGGGACTCTCTCTGACCTTTCTCCCCAGTCTATCCTTAGGTCCAGTGTGTATCTGAGTCAATGGGACTCTCTCTGACCTTTCTCCCAAGTCATCCCCAGGACCAATTTGTATCTGAGTCAATGGGACTCTCTCTGACCTTTCGCCCAAGTCATCCCCAGGATCAGTGTGTATCTGAGTCAATGGGACTCTCTGTGACCTTTCTCCCCAGTCCCCCAGGACCAGTGTGTATCTAAGTCAATGAGGCTCTCTCTGACCTTTCTCCCCAGTCTATCCCAAGGACCAGTGTGTATCTGAGTCAATGGGACTCTCTCTGACCTTTCTCCCCAGACCCCCAGGAACAGTGTGTATCTGAGTCAATGGTACGGTCTCTGACATTCTCCCCAGTCTATCCCCCAGGACCAGTGTGTATCTGAGTCAATAGGATTCTCTCTGACCATTCTCCCCAGTCTATCCACAGGACCAGCGTGTATCTGAGTCAATGGGACTCTCTCTGTCCTTTCTCCCCAGTCCCCCAGGACCAGAGTGTATCTGAGTCAATGGGACTCTCTCTGATCTTTCTCCCCAGTCCCCCAAGACCAGAGTGTATCTGAGTCAATGGGAATCTCTCTGACCTTTCTTCCCAGTCCCCCAGGAACAGTGTGTATCTGAGTCAACGGGACTCTCTCTGACCTTTCTCCCCAGTCTATCCTTAGGTCCAGTGTGTATCTGAGTCAATGGGACTCTCTCTGACCTTTCTCCCAAGTCATCCCCAGGACCAATTTGTATCTGAGTCAATGGGACTCTCTCTGACCTTTCTCCCCAGTCTATCCCAAGGACCAGTGTGTATCTGAGTGAATGGGACTCTCTCTGACCATTCTCCCCAGACCCCCAGGAACAGTGCGTATCTGAGTCAATGGGACGCTCTCTGACATTCACCCCAGTCTATCCCCAGGACCAGTGTGTATCTGAGTCAATGGGACTCTCTCTGACGTTTCTCCCCAGTTTATCCCCAGGACGAGTGTGTATCTGAGTCAATGGGACTCTCTCTGACCTTTCGCCCCAGTCTATCCCAAGGACCAGTGTGTATCTGAGTCAATGGGACTCTCTCTGAGCTTTCTCTCCAGTCTATCCCCAGGACCAGTGTGTATCTGAGTCAGTGGGACTCTCTGACATTTCCCCCCAGTCTATCCCCAGGACCAGTGTGTATCTGAGTCAATGGGACTCTCTCTGACCTTTCTCCCCAGTCTATCACCAGGACCAGTGTGAATCTGAGTCAATGGGACTCTCTCTGACCTTGCTCCCCAGTCCCCCAGGACCAGTGTGTATCTGAGTCAATGGGACTCTCTCTGACTTTTCTCCCCTGTCAATCCCCAGGACCAGTGTGTATCTGAGTCAATGGGACTCTCTCTGACCTTTCTCCCCAGTCTATCCCCAGGACCAGTGTTTATCTGAGTCAATTGGACTCTCTCTGATCTTTCTCACCAGTCCCCCTGGACGAGTGTGTATCTGAGTCAATGGGACTCTCTCTGACCTTTCTCCCCAGTCTATCCCCAGGACCAGTGTTTATCTGAGTCAATGGGACTCTCTCTGACCTTTCTCCACAGTATATCCCCCAGGACCAGTGTGTATCTGAGTCAATGGGACTCTCTCTGATCTTTCTCCCCAGTCCCCCAAGACCAGAGTGTATCTGAGCCAATGGGAATCTCTCTGACCTTTCTTCCCAGTCCCCCAGGAACAGTGTGTATCTGAATCAACGGGACTCTCTCTGACCTTTCTCCCCAGTCTATCCTTAGGTCCAGTGTGTATCTGAGTCAATGGGACTCTCTCTGACCTTTCTCCCAAGTCATCCTCAGGACCAATTTGTATCTGAGTCAATGGGACTCTCTCTGACCTTTCTCCCCAGTCCCCCAGGACCAGTGTGTATCTGAGTCAATGGGACTCTCTCTGACCTTTCTCCCCAGTCTATCCCAAGGACCAGTGTGTATCTGAGTGAATGGGACTCTCTCTGACCATTCTCCCCAGACCCCCAGGAACAGTGCGTATCTGAGTCAATGGGACGCTCTCTGACATTCACCCCAGTCTATCCCCAGGACCAGTGTGTATCTGAGTCAATGGGACTCTCTCTGACGTTTCTCGCCAGTTTATCCCCAGGACGAGTGTGTATCTGAGTCAATGGGACTCTCTCTGACCTTTCGCCCCAGTCTATCCCAAGGACCAGTGTGTATCTGAGTCAATGGGACTCTCTCTGAGCTTTCTCTCCAGTCTATCCCGAGGACCAGTGTGTATCTGAGTCAGTGGGACTCTCTGACATTTCCCCCCAGTCTATCCCCAGGACCAGTGTGTATCTGAGTCAATGGGACTCTCTCTGACCTTTCTCCCCAGTCTATCACCAGGACCAGTGTGAATCTGAGTCAATGGGACTCTCTCTGACCTTTCTCCCCAGTCCCCCAGGACCAGTGTGTATCTGAGTCAATGGGACTCTCTCTGACCTTTCTCCCCTGTCAATCCCCAGGACCAGTGTGTATCTGAGTCAATGGGACTCTCTCTGACCTTTCTCCCCAGTCTATCCCCAGGACCAGTGTTTATCTGAGTCAATTGGACTCTCTCTGATCTTTCTCACCAGTCCCCCTGGACGAGTGTGTATCTGAGTCAATGGGACTCTCTCTGACCTTTCTCCCCAGTCTATCCCCAGGACCAGTGTTTATCTGAGTCAATGGGACTCTCTCTGACCTTTCTCCACAGTATATCCCCCAGGACCAGTGTGTATCTGAGTCAATGGGACTCTCTGAACTTTCTCCCCAGTCTATCCCCAGGACCAGTGTTTACCTGAGTCAATGGGACTCTCTTTGAATTTTCTCCTCAGTATATCTAACCGGACCAGTGTGTATCTGAGTCAATGGGACTCTCCCTGACCTTTCTCCCCAGTCTATCCCCAGGACCAGTGTGTATCTGAGTTAATGGGACTATCTCTGACCTTTCTCCCCAGTGCCCCAGACCAGTGTGTATCTGAGTCAATCGGACTCTCTCTGATTTTTCTCCCCAGTCCACCAGGACCAATGTCTATCTGAGTCAATGGGTCTCTCTCTGAACTTTCTCCCATGTCCCCCAGGACCAGTGTGTACCTGAGTCAATGGGACTCTCTCTGACCTTTCTCCCCAGTCCCCCAGGACCAGTGTGTATCTGAGTCAATGGGGCTCTCTCTGACCTTTATACCCAGACCCCCAGGACCAGTGTGTATCTGAGTCAATGGGACCCTCTCTGACCTTTCTCCACAGTCTATCCCCAGGACCAGAGTGTATCTGAGTCAATGGGACTCTCTCTGATCTTTCTCCCCAGTCCCCCAAGACCAGAGTGTATCTGAGTCAATGGGACTCTCTCTGACCTTTCTTCCCAGTCCCCCAGGAACAGTGTGTATCTGAGTCAACGGGACTCTCTCTGACCTTTCTCCCCAGTCTATCCTTAGGTCCAGTGTGTATCTGAGTCAATGGGACTCTCTCTGACCTTTCTCCCAAGTCATCCCCAGGACCAGTTTGTATCTGAGTCAATGGGACTCTCTCTGACCTTTCTCCCCAGTCCCCCAGGACCAGTGTGTATCTGAGTCAATGGGACTCTCTCTGACCTTTCTCCCCAGTCTATCCCAAGGACCAGTGTGTATCTGAGTGAATGGGACTCTCTCTGACCATTCTCCCCAGACCCCCAGGAACAGTGCGTATCTGAGTCAATGGGACGCTCTCTGACATTCACCCCAGTCTATCCCCAGGACCAGTGTGTATCTGAGTCAATGGGACTCTCTCTGACCTTTCTCCCCAGTTTATCCCCAGGACGAGTGTGTATCTGAGTCAATGGGACTCTCGCTGACCTTTCGCCCCAGTCTATCCCAAGGACCAGTGTGTATCTGAGTCAATGGGACTCTCTCTGAGCTTTCTCTCCAGTCTATCCCCAGGACCAGTGTGTATCTGAGTCAGTGGGACTCTCTGACATTTCCCCCCAGTCTATCCCCAGGACCAGTGTGTATCTGAGTCAATGGGACTCTCTCTGACCTTTCTCCCCAGTCTATCACCAGGACCAGTGTGAATCTGAGTCAATGGGACTCTCTCTGACCTTTCTCCCCAGTCCCCCAGGACCAGTGTGTATCTGAGTCAATGGGACTCTCTCTGACCTTTCTCCCCTGTCAATCCCCAGGACCAGTGTGTATCTGAGTCAATGGGACTCTCTCTGACCTTTCTCCCCAGTCTATCCCCAGGACCAGTGTTTATCTGGGTCAATTGGACTCTCTCTGATCTTTCTCACCAGTCCCCCTGGACGAGTGTGTATCTGAGTCAATGGGACTCTCTCTGACCTTTCTCCCCAGTCTATCCCCAGGACCGGTGTTTATCTGAGTCAATGGGACTCTCTCTGACCTTTCTCCACAGTATATCCCCCAGGACCAGTGTGTATCTGAGTCAATGGGACTCTCTGAACTTTCTCCCCAGTCTATCCCCAGGACCAGTGTTTACCTGAGTCAATGGGACTCTCTTTGAATGTTCTCCTCAGTATATCTAACCGGACCAGTGTGTATCTGAGTCAATGGCACTCTCCCTGACCTTTCTCCCCAGTCTATCCCCAGGACCAGTGTGTATCTGAGTTAATGGGACTATCTCTGACCTTTCTCCCCAGTGCCCCAGACCAGTGTGTATCTGAGTCAATCGGACTCTCTCTGATTTTTCTCCCCAGTCCCCCAGGACCAATGTCTATCTGAGTCAATGGGTCTCTCTCTGACCTTTCTCCCCAGTCCCCCAGGACCAGTGTGTACCTGAGTCAATGGGACTCTCTCTGACCTTTCTCCCCAGTCCCCCAGGACCAGTGTGTATCTGAGTCAATGGGGCTCTCTCTGACCTTTATACCCAGACCCCCAGGACCAGTGTGTATCTGAGTCAATGGGACTCGCTCTGACATTCTCCCCAGTCTATCCCCAGGACCAGTGTGTATCTGAGTCAATGGGACTCTCTCTGACATTTCTCCCCAGTTATACCCCAGGACCAGTATGTATCTGAGTCAATGGGAATCTCTCTGACCTTTCTCCCCAGTCTATCCCAAGGACCAGTGTGTATCTGAATCAATGGGACTCTCTCTGAGCTTTCTCCCCAGTCTATCCCCAGGACCAGTGTGTATCTGAGTAAGTGGGACTCTCTCTGACCTTTCTCCCCAGTCTATCCCCTGGACCAGTGTGTATCTGAGTCAATGGGACTCTCTCTGACCTTTCTCCCCAGTCCCCAGGACCAGTGTGTATCTGAGTCAATGGGACTCTCTCTGCCCTTTCTCCCCAGTCTATCTCCAGGACCAGTGTTTATCTGAGTCAATTGGACTCTCTCTGACCTTTCTCCCCAGTCGCCCTGGACTAGTGTGTATCTGAGTCAATGGGACTCTCTCTGACCTTTCTCCCCAGTCTATCCCCAGGACTACTGTTTATCTGAGTCAATGGGACTCTCTCTGACCTTTCTCCACAATATATCCCCCAGGACCAGTGTGTATCTGAGTCAATGGGACTCTCTGACCTTTCTCCCCAGTCTATCCCCAGGACCAGTTTTTATCTGAGTCAATGGGACTCTCTCTGACCTTTCTCCCCAGTCTATCCCCCAGGACCAGTTTGTATCTGAGTCAATAGGATTCTCTCTGACCATTCTCCCCAGTCTATCCACAGGACCAGTGTGTATCTGAGTCAATGGGACTCTCTCTGTCCTTTCTCCCCAGTCCCCCAGGACCAGCGTGGATCTGAGTCAATGGGACACTCTCTGAACCTTCTCCCCAGTCCCCCAGGACCAGTGTGTATCTGAGTCAATGGGACTCTCTCTGACCTTTCTCTCCAGTCTATCCCCAGCACCAGTGTGTAACTGAGTCAATGGGACTCTCTCTGACATTTCTCCCAGTCTATCCCCAGGACCAGTGTGTATCTGAGTCAATGGGACTCTCTCTGACCTTTCTCCCCAGTCTATCCCGAGCACCAGTATGTATCTGAGTCAATGGGATTCTCTCTGACCTTTCTCCCCAGTCTATCCTTAGGACCAGTATGTATCTGAGTCAAAGGGACTCTCTAAACTTTCCCCCCAGTCTATCCCCAGGACCAGTGTGTATCTGAGTCAATGGGACTCTCTCTGACCTTTCTCCCAAGTCATCCCCAGGACCAGTTTGAATCTGAGTCAATGGGACTCTCCCTGACCTTTCTCCCCAGTCCCCCAGGACCAGTGTGTATCTGAGTCAATGGGACTCTCTCTGACCTCTCTCCCCAGTCTATCCCAAGTACCAGTGTGTATCTGAGTCAATGGGACTCTCTCTGACCTTTCTCCCCAGACCCCCAGGAACAGTGTGTATCTGAGTCAATGGGACGCTCTCTGACATTCTCCCCAGTCTATCCCCAGGAGCAGTGTGTATCTGAGTCAATGGGACTCTCTCTGACCTTTCTCCCCAGTTTATCCCCAGGACGAGTGTGTATCTGAGTCAATGGGACTCTCTCTGACCTTTCGCCCCAGTCTATCCCAAGGACCAGTGTGTATCTGAGTCAATGGGACTCTCTCTGAGCTTTCTCTCCAGTCTATCCCCAGGACCAGTGTGCATCTGAGTCTGTGGGACTCTCTGACATTTCCCCCCAGTCTATCCCCAGGACCAGTGTGTATCTGAGTCAATGGGACTCTCTCTGACCTTTCTCCCCAGTCTATCACCAGGACCAGTGTGAATCTGAGTCAATGGGACTCTCTCTGACCTTTCTCCCCAGTCCCCCAGGACCAGTGTGTATCTGAGTCAATGGGACTCTCTCTGACCTTTCTCCCCTTTCAATCCCCAGGACCAGTGTGTATCTGAGTCGATGGGACTCTCTCTGACCTTTCTCCCCAGTCTATCCCCAGGACCAGTGTTTATCTGAGTCAATTGGACTCTCTCTGATCTTTCTCACCAGTCCCCCTGGACGAGTGTGTATCTGAGTCAATGGGACTCTCTCTGACCTTTCTCCCCAGTCTATCCCCATGACCAGTTTTTTCTGAGTCAATGGGACTCTCTCTCACCTTTCTCCCCAGTCTATCCCCCAGGACCAGTGTGTATCTGAGTCAATGGGACTCTCCCTGACCTTTCTCCCCAGTCTATCCCCAGGACCAGTGTGTATCTGAGTCAATGGGACTATCTCTGACCTTTCTCCCCAGTGCCCCAGACCAGTGTGTATCTGAGTCAATGGGACTCTCTCTGACCTTTCTCCCCTATCAATCCCCAGGACCAGTGTGTATCTGAGTCAATGGGACTCTCCCTGACCTTTCTCCCCAGTCTATCCCCATGACCAGTTTTTTCTGAGTCAATGGGACTCTCTCTCACCTTTCTCCCCAGTCTCTCCCCCAGGACCAGTGTGTATCTGAGTCAATGGGACTCTCCATGACCTTTCTCCCCAGTCTATCCCCAGGACCAGTGTGTATCTGAGTTAATGGGACTATCTCTGACCTTTCTCCCCAGTGCCCCAGACCAGTGTGTATCTGAGTCAATCGGACTCTCTCTGATTTTTCTCCCCAGTCCCCCAGGACCAATGTCTATCTGAGTCAATGGGTCTCTCTCTGACCTTTCTCCCCAGTCCCCCAGGACCAGTGTGCACCTGAGTCAATGGGACTCTCTCTGACCTTTCTCCCCATTCCCCCAGGACCAGTGTGTATCTGAGTCAATGGGGCTCTCTCTGACCTTAATACCCAGACCCCCAGGACCAGTGTGTATCTGAGTCAATGGGACCCTCTCTGACCTTTCTCCACAGTCTATCCCCACGACCAGTGTGTATCTGAGTCAATGGGACTCGCTCTAACATTCTCCCCAGTCCATCCCCAGGACCAGTGTGTATCTGAGTCAATGGGACTCTCTCTGACCTTTCTCCCCAGTTATTCCCCAGGACCAGTGTGTATCTGAGTCAATGGGACTCTCTCTGACCTTTCTCCCCAGTCTATCCCAAGGACCAGTGTGTATCTGAATCAATGGGACTCTCTCTGAGCTTTCTCCCCAGTCTATCCCCAGGACCAGTGTGTATCTGAGTAAGTGGGACTCTCTCTGACCTTTCTCCCCAGTCTATCCCCTGGACCAGTGTGTATCTGAGTCAATGGGACTCTCTCTGACCTTTCTCCCCAGTCCCCAGGACAAGTGTGTATCTGAGTCAATGGGACTCTCTCTGACTTTTCTCCCCAGTCTATCTCCAGTACCAGTGTTTATCTGAGTCAATTGGACTCTCTCTGACCTTTCTCACCAGTCGCCCTGGACTAGTGTGTATCTGAGTCAATGGGACTCTCTCTGACCTTTCTCCCCAGTCTATCCCCAGGACCACTGTTTATCTGAGTCAATGGGACTCTCTCTGACCTTTCTCCACAATATATCCCCCAGGACCAGTGTGTATCTGAGTCAATGGGACTCTCTGACCTTTCTCCCCAGTCTATCCCCAGGACCAGTTTTTATCTGAGTCAATGGGACTCTCTCTGACCTTTTTCCCCAGTCTATCCCCCAGGACCAGTGTGTATCTGAGTCAATAGGATTCTCTCTGACCATTCTCCCCAGTCTATCCACAGGACCAGTGTGTATCTGAGTCAATGGGACTCTCTCTGTCCTTTCTCCCCAGTCCCCCAGGACCAGCGTGGATCTGAGTCAATGGGACACTCTCTGAACTTTCTCCACAGTCCCCCAGGACCAGTGTGTATCTGAGTCAATGGGACTCTCTCTGACCTTTCTCTCCAGTCTATCCCCAGCACCAGTGTGTAACTGAGTCAATGGGACTCTCTCTGACATTTCTCCCAGTCTATCCCCAGGACCAGTGTGTATCTGAGTCAATGGGACTCTCTCTGACCTTTCTCCCCAGTCTATCCCGAGGACCAGTATGTATCTGAGTCAATGGGATTCTCTCTGACCTTTCTCCCCAGTCTATCCTTAGGACCAGTATGTATCTGAGTCAAAGGGACTCTCTCTGACATTTCTCCCCAGTCTATCCTTAGGTCCAGTGTGTATCTGAGTCAATGGGACACTCTCTGACATTTCTCCCCAGTCTATCCGCAGGGCCAGTTTGTATCTGAGTCAATGGGACTCTCTGACCTTTCCCCCCAGTCTATCCCCAGGACCAGTGTGTATCTGAGTCAATGGGACTCTCTCTGACCTTTCTCCCAAGTCATCCCCAGGACCAGTTTGAATCTGAGTCAATGGGACTCTCTCTGACCTTTCTCCCCAGTCCCCCAGGACCAGTGTGTATCTGAGACAATGGGACTCTCTCTGACCTTTCTCCCCAGTCTATCCCAAGTACCAGTGTGTATCTGAGTCAATGGGACTCTCTCTTACCTTTCTCCCCAGACCCCCAGGAACAGTGTGTATCTGAGTCAATGGGACGCTCTCTGACATTCTCCCCAGTCTATCCCCAGGAGCAGTGTGTATCTGAGTCAATGGGACTCTCTCTGACCTTTCTCCCCAGTTTATCCCCAGGACGAGTGTGTATCTGAGTCAATGGGACTCTCTCTGACCTTTCGCCCCAGTCTATCCCAAGGACCAATGTGTATCTGAGTCAATGGGACTCTCTCTGAGCTTTCTCTCCAGTCTATCCCCAGGACCAGTGTGTATCTGAGTCAGTGGGACTCTCTGACATTTCCCCCCAGTCTATCCCCAGGACCAGTGTGTATCTGAGTCAATGGGACTCTCTCTGACCTTTCTCCCCAGTCTATCACCAGGACCAGTGTGAATCTGAGTCAATGGGACTCTCTCTGACCTTTCTCCCCAGTCCCCCAGGACCAGTGTGTATCTGAGTCAATGGGACTCTCTCTGACCTTTCTCCCCTGTCAATCCCCAGGACCAGTGTGTATCTGAGTCAATGGGACTCTCTCTGACCTTTCTCCCCAGTCTATCCCCAGGACCAGTGTTTATCTGAGTCAATTGGACTCTCTCTGATCTTTCTCACCAGTCCCCCTGGACGAGTGTGTATCTGAGTCAATGGGACTCTCTCTGACCTTTCTCCCCAGTCTATCCCCAGGACCGGTGTTTATCTGAGTCAATGGGACTCTCTCTGACCTTTCTCCACAGTATATCCCCCAGGACCAGTGTGTAACTCAGTCAATGTGACTCTCTGAACTTTCTCCCCAGTCTATCCCCAGGACCAGTATTTACCTGAGTCAATGGGACTCTCTTTGAATTTTCTCCTCAGTATATCTAACCGGACCAGTGTGTATCTGAGTCAATGGGACTCTCTGACCTTTCTCCCCAGTCTATCCCCATGACCAGTTTTTTCTGAGTCAATGGGACTCTCTCTCACCTTTCTCCCCAGTCTATCCCCCAGGACCAGTGTGTATCTGAGTCAATGGGACTCTCCCTGACCTTTCTCCCCAGTCTATCCCCAGGACGAGTGTGTATCTGAGTCAATGGGACTATCTCTGACCTTTCTCCCCAGTGCCCCAGACCAGTGTGTATCTGAGTCAATGGGACTCTCTCTGATTTTTCTCCCCAGTCCCCCAGGACCAATGTCTATCTGAGTCAATGGGTCTCTCTCTGACCTTTCTCCCCAGTCCCCCAGGACCAGTGTGTATCTGAGTCAATGGGGCTCTCTCTGACCTTTATCCCCAGACCCCCAGGACCAGTGTGGATCTGAGTCAATGGGACCCTCTCTGGCCTTTGTCCACAGTCTATCCCCAGGACCAGTGTGTATCTGAGTCAATGGGACTCGCTCTGACATTCTCCCCAGTCTATCCCCAGGACCAGTGTGTGTCTGAGTCAATGGGACTCTCTCTGACCTTTCTCCCCAGTTATTCCCCAGGACATGTGTGTATCTGAGTCAATGGGACTCTCTCTGACCTTTCTCCCCAGTCTATCCCAAGGAACAGTGTGTATCTGAATCAATGGGACTCTCTCTGAGCTTTCTCCCCATTCTATCCCCAGGACCAGTGTGCATCTGAGTAAGTGGGACTCTCTCTGACATTTCTCCCCAGTCTATCTCCAGGACCAGTGTTTATCTGAGTCAATTGGACTCTCTCTGACCTTTCTCCCCAGTCGCCCTGGACCAGTGTGTATCTGAGTCAATGGGTCTCTCTCTGACCTTTCTCCCCAGTCTATCCCCAGGACCACTGTTTATCTGAGTCAATGGGACTCTCTCTGATCTTTCTCCACAATATATCCCCCAGGACCAGTGTGTATCTGAGTCAATGGGACTCTCTGACCTTTCTCCCCAGTCTATCCCCAGGACCAGTTTTTATCTGAGTCAATGGGACTCTCTCTGACCTTTCTCCCCAGTCTATCCCCCAGGACCAGTGTGTATCTGAGTCAATAGGATTCTCTCTGACCATTCTCCCCAGTCTATCCACAGGACCAGTGTGTATCTGAGTCAATGGGACTCTCTCTGTCCTTTCTCCCCAGTCCCCCAGGACCAGCGTGGATCTGAGTCAATGGGACTCTCTCTGACCTTTCTCACCAGTCTATCCCAAGGACCAGTGTGTATCTGAATCAATGGGACTCTCTCTGAGCTTTCTCCCCAGTCTATCCCCAGGACCAGTGTGTATCTGAGTAAGTGGGACTCTCTGACATTTCCCCCCAGTCTGTCCCCAGGGCCAGTGTGTATCTGAGTCAATGGGACTTTCTCTGACCTTTCTCCCCAGTCTATCCCCAGGACCAGTGTGTATCTGAGTCAATGGGACTCTCTCTGATCTTTCTCCCCAGTCCCCCAGGACCAGTGTGTATCTGAGTCAATGGGACTCTCTGAACTTTCTCCCCAATCTATCCCCAGGACCAGTGTTTACCTGAGTCAAAGGGACTCTCTTTGAATTTTCTCCTCAGTATATCTAACCGGACCAGTGTGTATCTGAGTCAATGGGACTCTCTGACATTTCTCCCCAGTCTATCCCCATGACCAGTTTTTATCTGAGTCAATGGGACTCTCTCTCACCTTTCTCCCCAGTCTATCCCCCAGGACCAGTGTGTATCTGAGTCAATGGGACGCTCCCTGACCTTTCTCCCCAGTCTATCCCCAGGACCAGTGTGTATCTGAGTCAATGGGACTATCTCTGACCTTTCTCCCCAGTGCCCCAGGACCAGTGTGTATCTGAGTCAATGGGACTCTCTCTGATTTTTCTCCCCAGTCCCCCAGGACCAATGTCTATCTGAGTCAATGGGTCTCTCTCTGACCATTCTCCCCAGTCCCCCAGGACCAGTGTGTACCTGAGTCAATGGGACTCTCTCTGACCTTTCTCCCCAGTCCCCCAGGACCAGTGTGTATCTGAGTCAATGGCGCTCTCTCTGACCTTTCTCCCCACACCCGCAGGACCAGTGTGTATCTGAGTGAATGGGATTCTCTCTGACCTTTCTCCCCAGTCTATCCCCAGGACCAGTGTTTATCTGATTCAATTGGACTCTCTCTGATCTTTCTCACCAGTCCCCCTGGACGAGTTTGTATCTGAGTCAATGGGACTCTCTCTGACCTTTCTCCCCAGTCTATCCCCAGGACCAGTGTTTATCTGAGTCAATGGGACTCGCTCTGACCTTTCTACCCAGTGCCCCAGGACCAGTGTGTATCTGAGTCAATGGGACTCTCTCTGATTTTTCTCCCCAGTCCCCCAGGACCAATGTCTATCTGAGTCAATGGGTCTCTCTCTGACCTTTCTCCCCAGTCCCCCAGGACCAGTGTGTACCTGAGTCAATGGGACTCTCTCTGACCTTTCTCCCCAGTCCCCCAGGACCAGTGTGTATCTGAGTCAATGTGACTCTCTCTGACATTCTCCCCAGTCTATCCCCAGGACCAGTGTGTATCTAGTCAATGGGACTCTCTCTGACCTTTCTCCCCAGTTATTCCCCAGGACCAGTGTGTATCTGAGTAAATGGGACTCTCTCTGACCTTTCTCCCCAGTCTATCCCAAGGACCAGTGTGTATCTGAATCAATGGGACTCTCTCTGAGCTTTCTCCCCAGTCTAACCCCAGGACCAGTGTGTATCTGAGTAAGTGGGACTCTCTCTGACCTTTCTCCCCAGTCTATCCCCTGGACCAGTGTGTATCTGAGTCAATGGGACTCTCTCTGACCTTTCTCCCCAGTCCCCCAGGACCAGTGTGTATCTGAGTCAATGGGACTCTCTCTGACCTTTCTCCCCAGTCTATCTCCAGGACCAGTGTTTATCTGAGTCAATTGGACTCTCTCTGACCTTTCTCCCCAGTCGCCCTGGACCAGTGTGTATCTGAGTCAATTGGACTCTCTCTGACCTTTCTCCCCAGTCTATCCCCAGGACCACTGTTTATCTGCGTCAATGGGACTCTCTCTGACCTTTCTCCACAATATATCCCCCAGGACCAGTGTGTATCTGAGTCAATGGGACTCTCTGACCTTTGTCCACAGTCTATCCCCAGGACCAGTTTTTATCTGAGTCAATGGGACTCTCTCTGACCTTTCTCGCCAGTCTATCCCCCAGGACCAGTGTGTATCTGAGTCAATAGGATTCTCTCTTACCATTCTCTCCAGTCTATCCACAGGACCAGTGTGTATCTGAGTCAATGGGACTCTCTCTGTCCTTTCTCCACAGTCCCCCAGGACCAGCGTGTATCTGAGTCAATGGGACACTCTCTGAACTTTCTCCCCAGTCCCCCAGGACCAGTGTGTATCTGAGTCAATGGGACTCTCTCTGACATTTCTCTCCAGTCTATCCCCAGGACCAGTGTGTAACTGAGTCAATGGGACTCTCTCTGACCTTTCTCCCCAGTCTATCCCAAGGAAAGTGTGTATCTGAATCAATGGGACTCTCTCTGAGCTTTCTCCACAGTATATCCCCCAGGACCAGTGTGTAACTCAGTCAATGTGACTCTCTGAACTTTCTCCCCAGTCTATCCCCAGGACCAGTATTTACCTGAGTCAATGGGACTCTCTTTGAATTTTCTCCTCAGTATATCTAACCTGACCAGTATGTATCTGAGTCAATGGGACTCTCTGACCTTTCTCCCCAGTCTATCCCCATGACCAGTTTTTTCTGAGTCAATGGGACTCTCTCTCACCTTTCTCCCCAGTCTATCCCCCAGGACCAGTGTGTATCTGAGTCAATGGGACTCTCCCTGACCTTTCTCCCCAGTCTATCCCCAGGACGAGTGTGTATCTGAGTCAATGGGACTATCTCTGACCTTTCTCCCCAGTGCCCCAGACCAGTGTGTATCTGAGTCAATGGGACTCTCTCTGATTTTTCTCCCCAGTCCCCCAGGACCAATGTCTATCTGAGTCAATGGGTCTCTCTCTGACCTTTCTCCCCAGTCCCCCAGGACCAGTGTGTATCTGAGTCAATGGGGCTCTCTCAGACCTTTATCCCCAGACCCCCAGGACCAGTGTGGATCTGAGTCAATGGGACCCTCTCTGACCTTTCTCCACAGTCTATCCCCAGGACCAGTGTGTATCTGAGTCAATGGGACTCGCTCTGACATTCTCCCCAGTCTATCCCCAGGACCAGTGTGTGTCTGAGTCAATGGGACTCTCTCTGACCTTTCTCCCCAGTTATTCCCCAGGACATGTGTGTATCTGAGTCAATGGGACTCTAACTGACCTTTCTCCCCAGTCTATCCCAAGGAACAGTGTGTATCTGAATCAATGGGACTCTCTCTGAGCTTTCTCCCCATTCTATCCCCAGGACCAGTGTGCATCTGAGTAAGTGGGACTCTCTCTGACCTTTCTCCCCAGTCTATCTCCAGGACCAGTGTTTATCTGAGTCAATTGGACTCTCTCTGACCTTTCTCCCCAGTCGCCCTGGACCAGTGTGTATCTGAGTCAATGGGTCTCTCTCTGACCTTTCTCCCCAGTCTATCCCCAGGACCACTGTTTATCTGAGTCAATGGGACTCTCTCTGATCTTTCTCCACAATATATCCCCCAGGACCAGTGTGTATCTGAGTCAATGGGACTCTCTGACCTTTCTCCCCAGTCTATCCCCAGGACCAGTTTTTATCTGAGTCAATGGGACTCTCTCTGACCTTTCTCCCCAGTCTATCCCCCAGGACCAGTGTGTATCTGAGTCAATAGGATTCTCTCTGACCATTCTCCCCAGTCTATCCACAGGACCAGTGTGTATCTGAGTCAATGGGACTCTCTCTGTCCTTTCTCCCCAGTCCCCCAGGACCAGCGTGGATCTGAGTCAATGGGACTCTCTCTGACCTTTCTCACCAGTCTATCCCAAGGACCAGTGTGTATCTGAATCAATGGGACTCTCTCTGAGCTTTCTCCCCAGTCTATCCCCAGGACCAGTGTGTATCTGAGTAAGTGGGACTCTCTGACATTTCCCCCCAGTCTGTCCCCAGGGCCAGTGTGTATCTGAGTCAATGGGACTTTCTCTGACCTTTCTCCCCAGTCTATCCCCAGGACCAGTGTGTATCTGAGTCAATGGGACTCTCTCTGATCTTTCTCCCCAGTCCCCCAGGACCAGTGTGTATCTGAGTCAATGGGACTCTCTGAACTTTCTCCCCAATCTATCCCCAGGACCAGTGTTTACCTGAGTCAAAGGGACTCTCTTTGAATTTTCTCCTCAGTATATCTAACCGGACCAGTGTGTATCTGAGTCAATGGGACTCTCTGACATTTCTCCCCAGTCTATCCCCATGACCAGTTTTTATCTGAGTCAATGGGACTCTCTCTCACCTTTCTCCCCAGTCTATCCCCCAGGACCAGTGTGTATCTGAGTCAATGGGACGCTCCCTGACCTTTCTCCCCAGTCTATCCCCAGGACCAGTGTGTATCTGAGTCAATGGGACTATCTCTGACCTTTCTCCCCAGTGCCCCAGGACCAGTGTGTATCTGAGTCAATGGGACTCTCTCTGATTTTTCTCCCCAGTCCCCCAGGACCAATGTCTATCTGAGTCAATGGGTCTCTCTCTGACCATTCTCCCCAGTCCCCCAGGACCAGTGTGTACCTGAGTCAATGGGACTCTCTCTGACCTTTCTCCCCAGTCCCCCAGGACCAGTGTGTATCTGAGTCAATGGCGCTCTCTCTGACCTTTCTCCCCACACCCGCAGGACCAGTGTGTATCTGAGTGAATGGGATTCTCTCTGACCTTTCTCCCCAGTCTATCCCCAGGACCAGTGTTTATCTGATTCAATTGGACTCTCTCTGATCTTTCTCACCAGTCCCCCTGGACGAGTTTGTATCTGAGTCAATGGGACTCTCTCTGACCTTTCTCCCCAGTCTATCCCCAGGACCAGTGTTTATCTGAGTCAATGGGACTCGCTCTGACCTTTCTCCCCAGTGCCCCAGGACCAGTGTGTATCTGAGTCAATGGGACTCTCTCTGATTTTTCTCCCCAGTCCCCCAGGACCAATGTCTATCTGAGTCAATGGGTCTCTCTCTGACCTTTCTCCCCAGTCCCCCAGGACCAGTGTGTACCTGAGTCAATGGGACTCTCTCTGACCTTTCTCCCCAGTCCACCAGGACCAGTGTGTATCTGAGTCAATGTGACTCTCTCTGACATTCTCCCCAGTCTATCCCCAGGACCAGTGTGTATCTAGTCAATGGGACTCTCTCTGACCTTTCTCCCCAGTTATTCCCCAGGACCAGTGTGCATCTGAGTAAATGGGACTCTCTCTGACCTTTCTCCCCAGTCTATCCCAAGGACCAGTGTGTATCTGAATCAATGGGACTCTCTCTGAGCTTTCTCCCCAGTCTAACCCCAGGACCAGTGTGTATCTGAGTAAGTTGGGACTCTCTCTGACCTTTCTCCCCAGTCTATCCCCTGGACCAGTGTGTATCTGAGTCAATGGGACTCTCTCTGACCTTTCTCCCCAGTCCCCCAGGACCAGTGTGTATCTGAGTCAATGGGACTCTCTCTGACCTTTCTCCCCAGTCTATCTCCAGGACCAGTGTTTATCTGAGTCAATTGGACTCTCTCTGACCTTTCTCCCCAGTCGCCCTGGACCAGTGTGTATCTGAGTCAATTGGACTCTCTCTGACCTTTCTCCCCAGTCTATCCCCAGGACCACTGTTTATCTGCGTCAATGGGACTCTCTCTGACCTTTCTCCACAATATATCCCCCAGGACCAGTGTGTATCTGAGTCAATGGGACTCTCTGACCTTTGTCCACAGTCTATCCCCAGGACCAGTTTTTATCTGAGTCAATGGGACTCTCTCTGACCTTTCTCGCCAGTCTATCTCCCAGGACCAGTGTGTATCTGAGTCAATAGGATTCTCTCTTACCATTCTCTCCAGTCTATCCACAGGACCAGTGTGTATCTGAGTCAATGGGACTCTCTCTGTCCTTTCTCCACAGTCCCCCAGGACCAGCGTGTATCTGAGTCAATGGGACACTCTCTGAACTTTCTCCCCAGTCCCCCAGGACCAGTGTGCATCTGAGTCAATGGGACTCTCTCTGACCTTTCTCTCCAGTCTATCCCCAGGACCAGTGTGTAACTGAGTCAATGGGACTCTCTCTGACCTTTCTCCCCAGTCTATCCCAAGGAAAGTGTGTATCTGAATCAATGGGACTCTCTCTGAGCTTTATCCCCAGTCTATCCCCAGGACCAGTGTGTATCTGAGTAAGTGGGACTCTCTGACATTTCCCCCCAGTCTGTCCCCAGGACCAGTGTGTATCTGAGTCAATGGGTCTCTCTCTGACCTTTCTCCCCAGTCTATCCCCAGGACCAGTGTGTATCTGAGTCAATGGGACTCTCTCAGACTTTTCTCCCCAGTCCCCCAGGACCAGTGTGTATCTGAGTCAATGGGACTCTCTCTGATTTTTCTCCCCAGTCCCCCAGGACCAATGTCTATCTGAGTCAATGGGTCTCTCTCTGACCTTTCTCCCCAGTCCCCCAGGACCAGTGTGTACCTGAGTCAATGGGACTCTCTCTGACCTTTCTCCCCAGTCCCCCAGGACCAGTGTGTATCTGAGTCAATGGGGATCTCTCTGACCTTTCTCCCCAGACTCCCAGGACCAGTGTGTATCTGAGTCAATGGGACCCTCTCTGACCTTTCTCCCCATTCTATCCCCAGGACCACTGTTTATCTGAGTCAATGGGACTCTCTCTGACCTTTCTCCACAATATATCCCCCAGGACCTGTGTGTATCTGAGTCAATGGGATTCTCTGACCTTTCTCCCCAGTCTATCCCCAGGACCAGTTTTTATCTGAGTCAATGGGACTCTCTCTGACCTTTCTCCCCAGTCTGTCCCCCAGGACCAGTGTGTATCTGAGTGAATAGGATTCTCTCTGACCATTCTCCCCAGTCTATCCACAGGACCAGTGTGTATCTGAGTCAATTTGACTCTCTCTGTCCGTTCTCCCCAGTCCCCCAGGACCAGTGTGTACCTGAGTCAATGGGACTCTCTCTGACCTTTCTCCCCAGTCCCCCAAGACCAGTGTGTATCTGAGTCAATGGGGCTCGCTCTGACCTTTCTCCCCAGACCCCCAGGACCAGTGTGTATCTGAGACAATGGGACCCTCTCTGACCTTTCTCCACAAGTCTATCCCCTGGACCAGTGTGTATCTGAGTCAATGGGACTCTCTCTGACATTCTCCCCAGTCTATCCCCAGGACCAGTGTGTATCTTAGTAAATGGGACTCTCTCTGACCATTCTCCCCAGTTATTCCCCAGGACCAGTGTGTATCTGAGTCAATGGGACTCTCTCTGACCTTTCTCCCCAGTCTATCCCAAGGACCAGTGTGTATCTGAATCAATGGGACTCTCTCTGAGCTTTCTCCCAAGTCTATCCCCAGGACCAGTGTGTATCTGAGTAAGTGGGACTCTCTCTGACCTTTCTCCCCCAGTATATCCCCTGGACCAGTGTGTATCTGAGTCAATGGGACTCTCTCTGACCTTTCTCCCCAGTCCCCCAGGACCAGTGTGTATCTGAGTCAATGGGACTCTCTCTGATTTTTCTCCCCAGTCCCCCAGGACCAATGTCTATCTGAGTCAATGGGTCTCTCTCTGACCTTTCTCCCCTGTCCCCCAGGGCCATTGTGCACCTGAGTCAATGGGACTCTCTCTGACCTTTCTCCCCAGTCCCCCAGGACCAGTGTGTATCTGAGTCAATGGGGCTCTCTCTGACCTTTATCCCCAGACCCCCAGGACCAGTGTGTATCTGAGTCAATGGGACCCTCTCTGACCTTTCTCCACAGTCTATCCCCAGGACCAGTGTGTATCTGAGTCAATGGGACTCGCTCTGACATTCTCCCCAGTCGATCCCCAGGACCAGTGTGTATCTGAGTCAATGGGACTCTCTCTGACCTTTCTCCCCAGTTATTCCCCAGGACCTGTGTGTATCTGAGTCAATGGGACTCTCTCTGACCTTTCTCCCCAGTCTATCCCAAGGACCAGTGTGTATCTGAATCAATGGGACTCTCTCTGAGCTTTCTCCCCAGTCTATCCCCAGGACCAGTGTGTATCTGAGTAAGTGGGACTCTCTCTGACCTTTCTCCCCAGTCTATCCCCTGGACCAGTGTGTTTCTGAGTCAATGGGACTCTCTCTGACCTTTCTCCCCAGTCCCCAGGACCAGTGTGTATCTGAGTCAATGGGACTCTTTCTGACCTTTCTCCCCAGTCTATCCCCATGACCAGTGTGTATCTGAGTCAATGGGACTCTCTCTGACCTTTCTCCCCAGTCTATCCCCAGGACAAGTTTTTATCTGAGTCAATGGGACTCTCTCTGACCTTTCTCCCCAGTCTATCCCCCAGGACCAGTGTGTATCTGAGTCAATAGGATTCTCTCTGACCATTCTCCCCAGTCTATCCACAGGACCAGTGTGTATCTGAGTCAATGGGACTCTCTCTGTCCTTTCTCCCCAGTCCCCCAGGACCAGCGTGGATCTGAGTCAATGGGACACTATCTTAACTTTCTCCCCAGTCCCCCAGGACCAGTGTGTATCTGAGTCAATGGGACTCTCTCTGACCTTTCTCTCCAGTTATCCCCAGCACCAGTGTGTAACTGAGTCAATGGGACTCTCTCTGACCTTTCTCACCAGTCTATCCCAAGGACCAGTGTGTATCTGAATCAATGGGACTCTCTCTGAGCTTTCTCCCCAGTCTATCCCCAGGACCAGTGTGTATCTGAGTAAGTGGGACTCTCTGACATTTCCCCCCAGTCTGTCCCCAGGGCCAGTGTGTATCTGTTTCAATGGGACTTTCTCTGACCTTTCTCCCCAGTCTATCCCCAGGACCAGTGTGTATCTGAGTCAATGGGACTCTCTCTGATCTTTCTCCCCAGTCCCCCAGGACCAGTGTGTATCTGAGTCAATGGGACTCTCTGAACTTTCTCCCCAATCTTTCCCCAGGACCAGTGTTTACCTGAGTCAATGGGACTCTCTTTGAATTTTCTCCTCAGTATATCTAACCGGACCAGTGTGTATCTGAGTCAATGGGACTCTCTGACATTTCTCCCCAGTCTATCCCCATGACCAGTTTTTATCTGAGTCAATGGGACTCTCTGTCACCTTTCTCCCCAGTCTATCCCCCAGGACCAGTGTGTATCTGAGTCAATGGGACTCTCCCTGACCTTTCTCCCCAGTCTATCCCCAGGACCAGTGTGTATCTGAGTCAATGGGACTATCTCTGACATTTCTCCCCAGTGCCCCAGGACCAGTGTGTATCTGAGTCAATGGGACTCTCTCTGATTTTTCCCGCCAGTCCCCCAGGACCAATGTCTATCTGAGTCAATGGGTCTCTCTCTGACCTTTCTCCCCAGTCCCCCAGGACCAGTGTGTACCTGAGTCAATGGGACTCTCTCTGACCTTTCTCCCCAGTCCCCCAGGACCAGTGTGTATCTGAGTCAATGGCGCTCTCTCTGACCTTTCTCCCCACACCCGCAGGACCAGTGTGTATCTGAGTGAATGGGATTCTCTCTGACCTTTCTCCCCAGTCTATCCCCAGGACCAGTGTTTATCTGATTCAATTGGACTCTCTCTGATCTTTCTCACCAGTCCCCCTGGACGAGTTTGTATCTGAGTCAATGGGACTCTCTCTGACCTTTCTCCCCAGTCTATCCCCAGCACCAGTGTTTATCTGAGTCAATGGGACTCTCTCTGACCTTTCTCCCCAGTGCCCCAGGACCAGTGTGTATCTGAGTCAATGGGACTCTCTCTGATTTTTCTCCCCAGTCCCCAGGAACCAATGTCTATCTGAGTCAATGGGTCTCTCTCTGATCTTTCTCCCCAGTCCCCCAGGACCAGTGTGTATCTGAGTCAATAGGATTCTCTCTGACCATTCTCTCCAGTCTATCCACAGGACCAGTGTGTATCTGAGTCAATGGGACTCTCTCTGTCCTTTCTCCACAGTCCCCCAGGACCAGCGTGTATCTGAGTCAATGGGACACTCTCTGAACTTTCTCCACAGTCCCCCAGGACCAGTGTGTATCTGAGTCAATGGCCCTCTCTCTGACCTTTCTCTCCAGTCTATCCCCAGGACCAGTGTGTAACTGAGTCAATGGGACTCTCTCTGACCTTTCTCCCCAGTCTATCCCAAGGAAAGTGTGTATCTGAATCAATGGGACTCTCTCTGAGCTTTATCCCCAGTCTATCCCCAGGACCAGTGTGTATCTGAGTAAGTGGGACTCTCTGACATTTCCCCCCAGTCTGTCCCCAGGACCAGTGTGTATCTGAGTCAATGGGACTCTCTCTGACCTTTCTCCCCAGTCTATCCCCAGGACCAGTGTGTATCTGAGTCAATGGGACTCTCTCAGACTTTTCTCCCCAGTCCCCCAGGACCAGTGTGTATCTGAGTCAATGGGACTCTCTCTGATTTTTCTCCCCAGTCCCCCAGGACCAATGTCTATCTGAGTCAATGGGTCTCTCTCTGACCTTTCTCCCCAGTCCCCCAGGACCAGTGTGTACCTGAGTCAATAGGACTCTCTCTGACCTTTCTCCCCAGTCCCCCAGGACCAGTGTGTATCTGAGTCAATGGGGCTCTCTCTGACCTTTCTCCCCAGACTCCCAGGACCAGTGTGTATCTGAGTCAATGGGACCCTCTCTGACCTTTCTCCACAGTCTATCCCCTGGACCAGTGTGTATCTGAGTCAATGGGACTCTCTCTGACATTCTCCCCAGTCTATCCCCAGGACCAGTGTGTATCTGAGTCAATGGGACTCTCTCTGACCATTCTCCCCAGTTATTGCCCAGGACCAGTGTGTATCTGAGTCAATGGGACTCTCTCTGAGCTTTCTCCCCAGTCTATCCCCTGGACCAGTGTGTATCTGAGTCAATGGTACTCTCTCTGACCTTTCTCCCCAGTCCCCCAGGACCAGTGTGTATCTGAGTCAATGGGACTCTCTCTGACCTTTCTCCCCAGTCTATCACCAGGACCAGTGTTTATCTGAGTCAATTGGACTCTCTCTGACCTTTCTCCCCAGTCGCCCTGGACTAGTGTGTATCTGAGTCAATGGGACCCTCTCTGACCTTTCTCCCCATTCTATCACCAGGACCACTGTTTATCTGAGTCAATGGGACTCTCTCTGACCTTTCTCCACAATATATCCCCCAGGACCTGTGTGTATCTGAGTCAATGGGACTCTCTGACCTTTCTCCCCAGTCTATCCCCAGGACCAGTTTTTATCTGAGTCAATGGGACTCTCTCTGACCTTTCTCCCCAGTCTGTCCCCCAGGACCAGTGTGTATCTGAGTGAATAGGATTCTCTCTGACCATTCTACCCAGTCTATCCACAGGACCAGTGTGTATCTGAGTCAATTTGACTCTCTCTGTCCGTTCTCCCCAGTCCCCCAGGACCAGTGTGTACCTGAGTCAATGGGACTCTCTCTGACCTTTCTCCCCAGTCCCCCAAGACCAGTGTGTATCTGAGTCAATGGGGCTCGCTCTGACCTTTCTCCCCAGACCCCCAGGACCAGTGTGTATCTGAGTCAATGGGACCCTCTCTGACCTTTCTCCACAGTCTATCCCCTGGACCAGTGTCTTTCTGAGTCAATGGGACTCTCTCTGACATTCTCCCCAGTCTATCCACAGGACCAGTGTGTATCTTAGTTAATGGGACTCTCTCTGACCATTCTCCCCAGTTATTCCCCAGGACCAGTGTGTATCTGAGTCAATGGGACTCTCTCTGACCTTTCTCCCCAGTCTATCCCAAGGACCAGTGTGTATCTGAATCAATGGGACTCTCTCTGAGCTTTCTCCCAAGTCTATCCCCAGGACCAGTGTGTATCTGAGTAAGTGGGACTCTCTCTGACCTTTCTCCCCAGTATATCCCCTGGACCAGTGTGTATCTGAGTCAATGGGACTCTCTCTGACCTTTCTCCCCAGTCCCCCAGGACCAGTGTGTATCTGAGTCAATGGGACTCTCTCTGATTTTTCTCCCCAGTCCCCCAGGACCAATGTCTATCTGAGTCAATGGGTCTCTCTCTGACCTTTCTCCCCAGTCCCCCAGGACCAGTGTGCACCTGAGTCAATGGGACTCTCTCTGACCTTTCTCCCCAGTCCCCCAGGACCAGTGTGTATCTGAGTCAATGGGGCTCTCTCTGACCTTTATCCCCAGACCCCCAGGACCAGTGTGTATCTGAGTCAATGGGACCCTCTCTGACCTTTCTCCACAGTCTATCCCCAGGACCAGTGTGTATCTGAGTCAATGGGACTCGCTCTGACATTCTCCCCAGTCGATCCCCAGGACCAGTGTGTATCTGAGTCAATGGGACTCTCTCTGACCTTTCTCCCCAGTTATTCCCCAGGACCTGTGTGTATCTGAGTCAATGGGACTCTCTCTGACCTTTCTCCCCAGTCTATCCCAAGGACCAGTGTGTATCTGAATCAATGGGACTCTCTCTGAGCTTTCTCCCCAGTCTATCCCCAGGACCAGTGTGTATCTGAGTAAGTGGGACTCTCTCTGACCTTTCTCCCCAGTCTATCCCCTGGACCAGTGTTTATCTGAGTCAATTGGACTCTCTCTGACCTTTCTCCCCAGTCGCCCTGGACGAGTGTGTATCTGAGTGAATGGGACTCTCTCTGACCTTTCTCCCCAGTCTATCCCCAGGACCACTGTTTATCTGAGTCAATGGGACTCTCTCTGACCTTTCTCCACAATATATCCCCCAGGACCAGTGTGTATCTGAGTCAATGGGACTCTCTGACCTTTCTCCCCAGTCTATCCCCAGGACCAGTTTTTATCTGAGTCAATGGGACTCTCTCTGACCTTTCACCCCAGTCTATCCCCCAGGACCAGTGTGTATCTGAGTCAATAGGATTCTCTCTGACCATTCTCCCCAGTCTATCCACAGGACCAGTGTGTATCTGAGTCAATGGGACTCTCTCTGTCCTTTCTCCCCAGTCCCCCAGGACCAGTGTGTATCTGAGTCAATGGGACTATCTCTGACATTTCTCCCCAGTGCCCCAGGACCAGTGTGTATCTGAGTCAATGGGACTCTCTCTGATTTTTCTCCCCAGTCCCCCAGGACCAATGTCTATCTGAGTCAATGGGTCTCTCTCTGACCTTTCTCCCCAGTCCCCCAGGACCAGTGTGTACCTGAGTCAATGGGACTCTCTCTGACCTTTCTCCCCAGTCCCCCAGGACCAGTGTGTATCTGAGTCAATGGCGCTCTCTCTGAACTTTCTTCCCACACCCGCAGGACCAGTGTGTATCTGAGTGAATGGGATTCTCTCTGACCTTTCTCCCCAGTCTATCCCCAGGACCAGTGTTTATCTGATTCAATTGGACTCTCTCTGATCTTTTTCACCAGTCCCCCTGGACGAGTTTGTATCTGAGTCAATGGGACTCTCTCTGACCTTTCTCCCCAGTCTATCCCCAGGACCAGTGTTTATCTGAGTCAATGGGACTCTCTCTGACCTTTCTCCCCAGTGCCCCAGGACCAGTGTGTATCTGAGTCAATGGGACTCTCTCTGATTTTTCTCCCCAGTTCCCCAGGACCAATGTCTATCTGAGTCAATGGGTCTCTCTCTGATCTTTCTCCCCAGTCCCCCAGGACCAGTGTGTACCTGAGTCAATGGGACTCTCTCTGACCTTTCTCCCCAGTCCCCCAGGACCAGTGTGTATCTGAGTCAATGGGACTCTCTCTGACATTCTCCCCATTCTATCCCCAGGACCAGTGTGTATCTAGTCAATGGGACTCTCTCTGACCTTTCTCCCCAGTTATTCCCCAGGACCAGTGTGTATCTGAGTAAATGGGACTCTCTCTGACCTTTCTCCCCAGTCTGTCCCAAGGACCAGTGTGTATCTGAATCAATGGGACTCTCTCTGAGCTTTCTCCCCAGTCTATCCCCAGGACCAGTGTGTATCTGAGTAAGTGGGACTCTCTCTGACCTTTCTCCCCAGTCTATCCCCTGGACCAGTGTGTATCTGAGTCAATGGGACTCTCTCTGACCTTTCTCCCCAGTCCCCCAGGACCAGTGTGTATATGAGTCAATGGGACTCTCTCTGACCTTTCTCCCCAGTCCACCTCCAGGACCAGTGTTTATCTGAGTCAATTGGACTCTCTCTGACCTTTCTCCCCAGTCGCCCTGGACTAGTGTGTATCTGAGTCAATGGGACTTTCTCTGACCTTTCTCCCCAGTCTATCCCCAGGACCAATGTGTATCTGAGTCAATGGGACTCTCTCTGATCTTTCTCCCCAGTCCCCCAGGACCAGTGTGTATCTGAGTCAATGGGACTCTCTGAACTTGATCCCCAATCTATCCCCAGGACCAGTGTTTACCTGAGTCAATGGAATCTCTTTGAATTTTCTCCTCAGTATATCTAACCGGACCAGTGTGTATCTGAGTCAATGGGACTCTCTGACATTTCTCCCCAGTCTATCCCCATGACCAGTTTTTATCTGAGTCAATGGGACTCTCTCTCACCTTTCTCCCCAGTCTATCCCCCAGGACCAGTGTGTATCTGAGTCAATGGGACTCTCCCTGACCTTTCTCCCCAGTCTATCCCCAGGACCAGTGTGTATCTGAGTCAATGGGACTATCTCTGAACTTTCTCCCCAGTGCCCCAGGACCAGTGTGTATCTGAGTCAATGGGACTCTCTCTGATTTTTCTCCCCAGTCCCCCAGGACCAATGTCTATCTGAGTCAATGGGTCTCTCTCTGACCTTTCTCCCCAGTCCCCCAGGACCAGTGTGTACCTGAGTCAATGGGACTCTCTCTGACCTTTCTCCCCAGTCCCCCAGGACCAGTGTGTATCTGAGTCAATGGCGCTCTCTCTGACCTTTCTCCGCACACCCGCAGGACCAGTGTGTATCTGAGTGAATGGGATTCTCTCTGACCTTTCTCCCCAGTCTATCCCCAGGACCAGTGTTTATCTGATTCAATTGGACTCTCTCTGATCTTTCTCACCAGTCCCCCTGGACGAGTTTGTATCTGAGTCAATGGGACTCTCTCTGACCTTTCTCCCCAGTCTATCCCCAGCACCAGTGTTTATCTGAGTCAATGGGACTCTCTCTGACCTTTCTCCCCAGTCTATCCCCAGGACCAGTGTTTATCTGAGTCAATGGGACTCTCTCTGACCTTTCTCCCCAGTGCCCCAGGACCAGTGTGTATCTGAGTCAATGGGACTATCTCTGATTTTTCTCCCCAGTCCCCCAGGACCAATGTCTATCTGAGTCAATGGGTCTCTCTCTGACCTTTCTCCCCAGTCCCCCAGGACCAGTGTGTACCTGAGTCAATGGGACTCTCTCTGACCTTTCTCCCAGTCCCCCAGGACCAGTGTGTATCTGAGTCAATGGGACTCTCTCTGACATTCTCCCCAGTCTATCCCCAGGACCAGTGTGTATCTAGTCAATGGGACTCTCTCTGACCTTTCTCCCCAGTTATTCCCCAGGACCAGTGTGTATCTGAGTAAATGGGACTCTATCTGACTTTTCTCCCCAGTCTATCCCAAGGACCAGTGTGTATCTGAATCAATGGGACTCTCTCTGAGCTTTCTCCCCAGTCTATCCCCAGGACCAGTGTGTATCTGAGTAAGTGGGACTCTCTCTGACCTTTCTCCCCAGTCTATCCCCTGGACCAGTGTGTATCTGAGTCAATGGGACTCTCTCTGACCTTTCTCCCCAGTCCCCCAGGACCAGTGTGTATATGAGTCAATGGGACTCTCTCTGACCTTTCTCCCCAGTCTATCTCCAGGACCAGTGTTTATCTGAGTCAATTGGACTCTCTCTGACTTTTCTCCCCAGTCGCCCTGGACTAGTGTGTATCTGAGTCAATGGGACTCTCTCTGACCTTTCTCCCCAGTCTATCCCCAGGTCCACTGTTTTTCTGAGTCAATGGGACTCTCTCTGACCTTTCTCCACAATATATCCCCCAGGACCAGTGTGTATCTGAGTCAATGGGACTCTCTGACCTTTCTCCCCAGTCTATCCCCAGGACCAGTTTTTATCTGAGTCAATGGGACTCTCTCTGACCTTTCTCCCCGGTCTATCCCCCAGGACCAGTGTGTATCTGAGTCAATAGGATTCTCTCTGACCATTCTCTCCAGTCTATCCACAGGACCAGTGTGTATCTGAGTCAATGGGACTCTCTCTGTCCTTTCTCCACAGTCCCCCAGGACCAGCGTGTATCTGAGTCAATGGGACACTCTCTGAACTTTCTCCCCAGTCCCCCAGGACCAGTGTGTATCTGAGTCAATGGGACTCTCTCTGACCTTTCTCTCCAGTCTATCCCCAGGACCAGTGTGTAACTGAGTCAATGGGACTCTCTCTGACCTTTCTCCCCAGTCTATCCCAAGGAAAGTGTGTATCTGAATCAATGGGACTCTCTGTGAGCTTTCTCCCCAGTCTATCCCCAGGACCAGTGTGTATCTGAGTAAGTGGGACTCTCTGACATTTCCCCCCAGTCTGTCCCCAGGACCAGTGTGTATCTGAGTCAATGGGACTCTCTCTGACCTTTCTCCCCAGTCTATCCCCAGGACCAGTGTGTATCTGAGTCAATGGGACTCTCTCAGACTTTTCTCCCCAGTCCCCCAGGACCAGTGTGTATCTGAGTCAATGGGACTCTCACTGATTTTTCTCCCCAGTCCCCCAGGACCAATGTCTATCTGAGTCAATGGGTCTCTCTCTGACCTTTCTACCCAGTCCCCCAGGACCAGTGTGTACCTGAGTAAGTGGGACTCTCTCTGACCTTTCTCCACAGTCTATCCCATGGACCAGTGTGTATCTGAGTCAATGGTACTCTCTCTGACCATTCTCCCCAGTTATTGCCCAGGACCAGTGTGTATCTGAGTCAATGGGACTCTCTCTGAGCTTTCTCCCCAGTCTATCCCCAGGACCAGTGTGTATCTGAGTAAGTGGGACTCTCTCTGACCTTTCTCCACAGTCTATCCCATGGACCAGTGTGTATCTGAGTCAATGGTACTCTCTCTGACCTTTCTCCCCAGTCCCCCAGGACCAGTGTGTATCTGAGTCAATGGGACTCTCTCTGACCTTTCTCCCCAGTCTATCACCAGGACCAGTGTTTACCTGAGTCAATTGGACTCTCTCTGACCTTTCTCCCCTGTCGCCCTGGACTAGTGTGTATCTGAGTCAATGGGACCCTCTCTGACCTTTCACCCCATTCTATCCCCAGGACCACTGTTTATCTGAGTCAATGGGACTCTCTCTGACCTTTCTCCACAATATATCCCCCAGGACCAGTGTGTATCTGAGTCAATGGAACTCTCTGACCTTTCTCCCCAGTCTATCCCCGGACCAGTTTTTATCTGAGTCAATGGGACTCTCTCTGACCTTTCTCCCCAGTCTATCCCCCAGGACCAGTGTGTATCTGAGTGAATAGGATTCTCTCTGACCATTCTCCCCAGTCTATCCACAGGACCAGTGTGTATCTGAGTCAATTTGACTCTCTCTGTCCGTTCTCCCCAGTCCCCCAGGACCAGTGTGTACCTGAGTCAATGGGACTCTCTCTGACCTTTCTCCCCAGTCCCCAAGGACCAGTGTGTATCTGAGTCAATGGGGCTCGCTCTGACCTTTCTCCCCAGACCCCCAGGACCAGTGTGTATCTGAGTCAATGGGACCCTCTCTGACCTTTCTCCACAGTCTATCCCCTGGACCAGTGTGTATCTGAGTCAATGGGACTCTCTCTGACATTCTCCCCAGTCTATCCCCAGGACCAGTGTGTATCTTAGTCAATGGGACTCTCTCTGACCATTCTCCCCAGTTATTCCCCAGGACCAGTGTGTATCTGAGTCAATGGGACTCTCTCTGACCTTTCTCCCCAGTCTATCCCAAGGACCAGTGTGTATCTGAATCAATGGGACTCTCTCTGAGCTTTCTCCCAAGTCTATCCCCAGGACCAGTGTGTATCTGAGTAAGTGGGACTCTCTCTGACCTTTCTCCCCAGTGTATCCCCTGGACCAGTGTGTATCTGAGTCAATGGGACTCTCTCTGACCTTTCTCCCCAGTCCCCCAGGACCAGTGTGTATCTGAGTCAATGGGACTCTCTCTGACCTTTCTCCCCAGTCTATCACCAGGACCAGTGTTTATCTGAGTCAATTGGACTCTCTCTGACCTTTCTCCCCAGTCGCCCTGGACTATTGTGTATCTGAGTCAATGGGACCCTCTCTGACCTTTCTCCCCATTCTATCCCCAGGACCAGTGTGTATCTGAGTCAATAGGATTCTCTCTGACCATTCTCCCCAGTCTATCCACAGGACCAGTGTGTATCTGAGTCAATGGGACTCTCTCTGTTCGTTCTCCCCATTCCCCCAGGACCAGTGTGTACCTGAGTCAATGGGACTCTCTCTGAACTTTCTCCCCAGTCCCCCAGGACCAGTGTGTATCTGAGTCAATGGGACTCTCTCTGACCTTTCTCCACAATATATCCCCCAGGACCAGTCTGTATCTGAGTCAATGGGACTCTCTGACCTTTCTCCCCAGTCTATCCCCAGGACCAGTTTTTATCTGAGTCAATGCGACTCTCTCTGACCTTTCTCCCCAATCTATCCCCCAGGACCAGTCTGTATCTGAGTCAATAGGATTCTCTCTGACCATTCTCCCCAGTCTATCCACAGGACCAGTGTGTATCTGAGTCAATGGGACTCTCTCTGTTCGTTCTCCCCAGTCCCCCAGGACCAGTGTGTATCTGAGTCAATAGGATTCTCTCTGACCATTCTCCCCAGTCTATCCCCAGGACCAGTGTGTACCTGAGTCAATGGGATTCTCTCTGACCTTTCTCCTCAGTCCCCCAGGACCAGTGTGTATCTGAGTCAATGGGACTTTCTCTGATCTTTCTCCCCATGCCCCCAGGACCAGTGTGTACCAGAGACAATGGGACTCTCTCTGACCTTTCTCCCCAGTCCCCCAGGACCAGTGTGTATCTGAGTCAATGGGACTCTCTCTTACCTTTCTCCCCAGTCTATCCCCGGGACCAGTGTGTATCTGAGTCAATGGGACTTTCTCTGAAATTTCTCCCCTGTCTATCCCCAGGACCAGTGTGTATCTGAGTCAATGGGAATCTTTCTGACCTTTCTCCCCAGTCTATCCCCAGGATCAGTGGTTATCTGAGTCAATGGGGCTCTCACTGACCTTTCTCCACAATCCCCCAGGACAAGTGTGTATCTGAGTCAATGGGTCTCTCTCTGACCTTTCTCCCCAGTCCCCCAGGACCAGTGTGTATCTGAGTCAATGGGGTTCTCTCTGACCTTTCTCCCCAGTCTATCCCCAGGACTAGTGTTTATCTGAGTCAATGGGACTCTCTCTGACCTTTCTCCCCAGTCCCCCCGGACCAGTGTGTATCTGAATCAATGGGATACTCACTGATCTTTCTCCCCATTCCCCCAGGACCAGTGTGTACCTGAGTCAATGGGACTCTCTCTGACCTTTCTCCCCAGTCCCCCAGGACCAGAGTGTATCTGAGTCAATGGGACTCTCTCTGATCTGTCTCCCAAGTCATTCCCCAGGACCAGTGTGTATCTGAGTCAATGGGACTCTCTGACCTTTCTCCCCAGTCTATCCCCAGGACCAGTTTTTATCTGAGTCAATGGGACTCTCTCTGACCTTTCTCCCCAATCTGTCCCCCAGGACCAGTGTGTATCTGAGTCAATAGGATTCTCTCTGACCATTCTCCCCAGTCTATCCACAGGACCAGTGTGTATCTGAGTCAATGGGACTCTCTCTGTTCGTTCTCCCCAGTCCCCCAGGACCAGTGTGTATCTGAGTCAATAGGATTCTCTCTGACCATTCTCCCCAGTCTATCCCCAGGACCAGTGTGTACCTGAGTCAATGGGATTCTCTCTGACCTTTCTCCTCAGTCCCCCAGGACCAGTGTGTATCTGAGTCAATGGGACTTTCTCTGATCTTTCTCCCCATGCCCCCAGGACCAGTGTGTACCAGAGACAATGGGACTCTCTCTGACCTTTCTCCCCAGTCCCCCAGGACCAGTGTGTATCTGAGTCAATGGGACTCTCTCTTACCTTTCTCCCCAGTCTATCCCCGGGACCAGTGTGCATCTGAGTCAATGGGACTTTCTCTGAAATTTCTCCCCTGTCTATCCCCAGGACCAGTGTGTATCTGAGTCAATGGGAATCTTTCTGACCTTTCTCCCCAGTCTATCCCCAGGATCAGTGGTTATCTGAGTCAATGGGGCTCTCACTGACCTTTCTCCACAATCCCCCAGGACCAGTGTGTATCTGAGTCAATGGGAATCTCTCTGACCTTTCTCCACAGTCTATCCCCAGGACCCGTGTGTATCTGAGTCAATGGGACTCTCTCTGACCTTGCTCCCCAGTCTATCTCCAGGACCAGTGTGTATCTGAGTCAATGGGACTCTCTCTGACCTTTCTCCCCAGTCTATCCCCAGGACCAGTGTGTATCTGAGTCAGTGGGACTCTCTAACCTTTCCCCCCAGTCTATCCCCAGGACCAGTGTGTATCTGAGTCAATGGGACTCTCTCTGACCTTTCTCCCCAGTCTATCCCCAGGACCAGTGTGTATCTGAGTCAATGGGACTCTCTCTGACCTTTCTCCCCAGTCTATCCCCAGGACCAGTGTGTATCTGAGTAAATGGGACTCTCTCTGACCTTTCTCCCCAGTCTATCCCCAGGACCAGTGTCTATCTTAGTCAATGGGACTGTCTCTGAACTTTCTCCCCAGTCTATCCCCAGGACCAGTGTGTATCTGAATCAATGGGACTCTCTCTGACCTTTCTCCCCAGTCTATCCCCAGGACCAGTGTGTATCTGAGTCAATGGGACTCTCTCTGAACTTTCTCCGCAGTCCCCCAGGACCAGTGTGTATCTGAGTCAATTGCACTCTCTCTGACCTTTCTCCCCTGTCTATCCCCAGGACCAGTGTGTATCTGAGTCAATGGGACTCTCTCTGACCTTTCTCTCCTGTCTATCCCCAGGAGCAGTGTTTATCTGAGTCAATGGGACTCTCTCTGACCTTTCTCCCCAGTCCCCCAGGACCAGTGTGTATCTGAGTCAATGGGACTTTCTCTGAACTTTCTCCCCTGTCTATCCCCAGGACCAGTGTGTATCTGAGTCAATGGGAATCTTTCTGACCTTTCTCCCCAGTCTATCCCCAGGACCAGTGTTTATCTGAGTCAATGGGGCTCTCTCTGACCTTTCTCCACAATCCCCCAGGACAAGTGTGTATCTTAGTCAATGGGTCTCTCTCTGACCTTTCTCCCCAGTCCCCCAGGACCAGTGTGTATCTGAGTCAATGGGGTTCTCTCTGACCTTTCTCCCCAGTCTATCCCCAGGACTAGTGTTTATCTGAGTCAATGGGACTCTCTCTGACCTTTTTCCCCAGTCCCCCAGGACCAGTGTGTATCTGAATCAATGGGACACTCACTGATCTTTCTCCCCATGCCCCCAGGACCAGTGTGTATTTGAGTCAATGGGACTCTCTCTGACCTTTCTCCCCAGTCCCCCAGGACCAGTGTGTATCTGAGTCAATGGGACTCTCTCTGATCTTTCTCCCAAGTCTATCCCCAGGACCAGTGTGTATCTGAGTCAATGGGACTCTCTGACCTTTCCCGCCAGTCTATTCCCAGGACCAGTGTGTATCTGAGTCAATGGGACTCTCTCTGACATTTTTCCCCAGCCTATCCCCAGGACCAGTGTGTATCTGAGTCAATGGGACTCTCTCTGACCTTTCTCCCCAGTCCCCCAGAACCAGTGTGATACTGAGGTAATGGGACTCTCTCTGACCTTTCTCCCCTCTCTATCCCCAGGACCAGTGTGTATCTGAGTCAATGGGACTCTCTCTGAACTTTCTCCCAAGTCTCTCCCCTGGACCAGTGTGCATCTGAGTCAATGGGACTCTCTCTGACCTTTCTCCCCAGTCTAGCCCCAGGACCAGTGTGTATCTGAGTCAATGGGACTCTCTCTTACCTTTCTCCCCAGTCCCCCAGGACCAGTATGTATCTGATTCAATGGGACTCTCTGACCTTTCTCCCCAGTCTATCCCCAGGACCAGTGTGTATCTGAGTCAATGGGACTCTCTCTGACCTTTCTCCACAGTCTATCCCCAGGACCCGTGTGTATCTGAGTCAATGGGACTCTCTCTGACCTTGCTCCCCAGTCTATCTCCAGGACCAGTGTGTATCTGAGTCAATGGGACTCTCTCTGACCTTTCTCCCCAGTCTATCCCCAGGACCACTGTGTATCTGAATCAATGGGACTCTCTCTGACCTTTCTCCCCAGTCTATCCCCAGGACCAGTGTGTATCTGAGTCAATGGGACTCTCTCTGACCTTTCTCCCCAGTCTATCCCCAGGACCAGTGTGTATCTGAGTCAGTGGGACTCTCGAACCTTTCCCCCCAGTCTATCCCCAGGACCAGTGTGTATCTGAGTCAATGGGACTCTCTCTGACCTTTCTCCCCAGTCTATCCCCAGGACCAGTGTGTATCTGAGTCATTGGGACTCTCTCTGACCTTTCTCCACAGTCTATCCCCAGGACCAGTGTGTATCTGAGTAAATGGGACTCTCTCTGACCTTTCTCCCCAGTCTATCCCCAGGACCAGTGTCTATCTTTGTCAATGGGACTGTCTCTGAACTTTCTCCCCAGTCTATCCCCAGGACCAGTGTGTATCTGAGTCAATGGGACTCTCTCTGACCTTTCTCCCCAGTCTATCCCCCAGGACCAGTGTGTATCTGAGTGAATAGGATTCTCTCTGACCATTCTCCCCAGTCTATCCACAGGACCAGTGTGTATCTGAGTCAATTTGACTCTCTCTGTCCGTTCTCCCCAGTCCCCCAGGACCAGTGTGTACCTGAGTCAATGGGACTCTCTCTGACCTTTCTCCCCAGTCCCCAAGGACCAGTGTGTATCTGAGTCAATGGGGCTCGCTCTGACCTTTCTCCCCAGACCCCCAGGACCAGTGTGTATCTGAGTCAATGGGACCCTCTCTGACCTTTCTCCACAGTCTATCCCCTGGACCAGTGTGTATCTGAGTCAATGGGACTCTCTCTGACATTCTCCCCAGTCTATCCCCAGGACCAGTGTGTATCTTAGTCAATGGGATTCTCTCTGACCATTCTCCCCAGTTATTCCCCAGGACCAGTGTGTATCTGAGTCAATGGGACTCTCTCTGACCTTTCTCCCCAGTCTATCCCAAGGACCAGTGTGTATCTGAATCAATGGGACTCTCTCTGAGCTTTCTCCCAAGTCTATCCCCAGGACCAGTGTGTATCTGAGTAAGTGGGACTCTCTCTGACCTTTCTCCCCAGTCTATCCCCTGGACCAGTGTGTATCTGAGTCAATGGGACTCTCTCTGACCTTTCTCCCCAGTCCCCCAGGACCAGTGTGTATCTGAGTCAATGGGACTCTCTCTGACCTTTCTCCCCAGTCTATCACCAGGACCAGTGTTTATCTGAGTCAATTGGACTCTCTCTGACCTGTCTCCCCAGTCGCCCTGGACTATTGTGTATCTGAGTCAATGGGACCCTCTCTGACCTTTCTCCCCATTCTATCCCCAGGACCAGTGTGTATCTGAGTCAATGGGACTCTCTCTGACCTTTCTCCCCAGTCTAGCCCCAGGACCAGTGTGTATCTGAGTCAATGGGACTCTCTCTTACCTTTCTCCCCAGTCCCCCAGGACCAGTATGTATCTGATTCAATGGGACTCTCTGACCTTTCTCCCCAGTCTATCCCCAGGACCAGTGTGTATCTGAGTCAATGGGACTCTCTCTGACCTTTCTCCACAGTCTATCCCCAGGACCCGTGTGTATCTGAGTCAATGGGACTCTCTCTGACCTTGCTCCCCAGTCTATCTCCAGGACCAGTGTGTATCTGAGTCAATGGGACTCTCTCTGACCTTTCTCCCCAGTCTATCCCCAGGACCAGTGTGTATCTGAATCAATGGGACTCTCTCTGACCTTTCTCCCCAGTCTATCCCCAGGACCAGTGTGTATCTGAGTCAATGGGACTCTCTCTGACCTTTCTCCCCAGTCTATCCCCAGGACCAGTGTGTATCTGAGTCAGTGGGACTCTCGAACCTTTCCCCCCAGTCTATCCCCAGGACCAGTGTGTATCTGAGTCAATGGGACTCTCTCTGACCTTTCTCCCCAGTCTATCCCCAGGACCAGTGTGTATTTGAGTCAATGGGACTCTCTCTGACCTTTCTCCACAGTCTATCCCCAGGACCAGTGTGTATCTGAGTAAATGGGACTCTCTCTGACCTTTCTCCTCAGTCTATCCCCAGGACCAGTGTCTATCTTTGTCAATGGGACTGTCTCTGACCTTTCTCCCCAGTCTATCCCCAGGACCAGTGTGTATCTGAATCAATGGGACTCTCTCTGACCTTTCTCCCCAGTCTATCCCCCAGGACCAGTGTGTATCTGAGTGAATAGGATTCTCTCTGACCATTCTCCCCAGTCTATCCACAGGACCAGTGTGTATCTGAGTCAATTTGACTCTCTCTGTCCGTTCTCCCCAGTCCCCCAGGACCAGTGTGTACCTGAGTCAATGGGACTCTCTCTGACCTTTCTCCCCAGTCCCCAAGGACCAGTGTGTATCTGAGTCAATGGGGCTCGCTCTGACCTTTCTCCCCAGACCCCCAGGACCAGTGTGTATCTGAGTCAATGGGACCCTCTCTGACCTTTCTCCACAGTCTATCCCCTGGACCAGTGTGTATCTGAGTCAATGGGACTCTCTCTGACATTCTCCCCAGTCTATCCCCAGGACCAGTGTGTATCTTAGTCAATGGGACTCTCTCTGACCATTCTCCCCAGTTATTCCCCAGGACCAGTGTGTATCTGAGTCAATGGGACTCTCTCTGACCTTTCTCCCCAGTCTATCCCAAGGACCAGTGTGTATCTGAATCAATGGGACTCTCTCTGAGCTTTCTCCCAAGTCTATCCCCAGGACCAGTGTGTATCTGAGTAAGTGGCACTCTCTCTGACCTTTCTCCCCAGTCTATCCCCTGGACCAGTGTGTATCTGAGTCAATGGGACTCTCTCTGACCTTTCTCCCCAGTCCCCCAGGACCAGTGTGTATCTGAGTCAATGGGACTCTCTCTGACCTTTCTCCCCAGTCTATCACCAGGACCAGTGTTTATCTGAGTCAATTGGACTCTCTCTGACCTTTCTCCCCAGTCGCCCTGGACTATTGTGTATCTGAGTCAATGGGACCCTCTCTGAGCTTTCTCCCCATTCTATCCCCAGGACCAGTGTGTATCTGAGTCAATAGGATTCTCTCTGACCATTCTCCCCAGTCTATCTACAGGACCAGTGTGTATCTGAGTCAATGGGACTCTCTCTGTTCGTTTTCCCCATTCCCCCAGGACCAGTGTGTACCTGAGTCAATGGGACTCTCTCTGACCTTTCTCCCCAGTCCCCCAGGACCAGTGTGTATCTGAGTCAATGGGACTCTCTCTGACCTTTCTCCACAATATATCCCCCAGGACCAGTGTGTATCTGAGTCAATGGGACTCTCTGACCTTTCTCCCCAGTCTATCCCCAGGACCAGTTTTTATCTGAGTCAATGGGACTCTCTCTGACCTTTCTCCCCAATCTATCCCCCAGGACCAGTGTGCATCTGAGTCAATAGGATTCTCTCTGACCATTCTCCCCAGTCTATCCCCAGGACCAGTGTGTACCTGAGTCAATGGGATTCTCTCTGACCTTTCTCCTCAGTCCCCCAGGACCAGTGTGTATCTGAGTCAATGGGACTTTCTCTGATCTTTCTCCCCATGCCCCCAGGACCAGTGTGTACCAGAGACAATGGGACTCTCTCTGAGCTTTCTCCCCAGTCCCCCAGGACCAGTGTGTATCTGAGTCAATGGGACTCTCTCTTACCTTTCTCCCCAGTCTATCCCCGGGACCAGTGTGTATCTGAGTCAATGGGACTTTCTCTGAAATTTCTCCCCTGTCTATCCCCAGGACCAGTGTGTATCTGAGTCAATGGGAATCTTTCTGACCTTTCTCCCCAGTCTATCCCCAGGATCAGTGGTTATCTGAGTCAATGGGGCTCTCACTGACCTTTCTCCACAATCCCCCAGGACAAGTGTGTATCTGAGTCAATGGGTCTCTCTCTGACCTTTCTCCCCAGTCCCCCAGGACCAGTGTGTATCTGAGTCAATGGGGTTCTCTCTGACCTTTCTCCCCAGTCTATCCCCAGGACTAGTTTTTATCTGAGTCAATGGGACTCTCTCTGACCTTTCTCCCCAGTCCCCCAGGACCAGTGTGTATCTGAATCAATGGGACACTCACTGATCTTTCTCCCCATTCCCCCAGGACCAGTGTGTACCTGAGTCAATGGGACTCTCTCTGACCTTTCTCCCCAGTCCCCCAGGACCAGAGTGTATCTGAGTCAATGGGACTCTCTCTGATCTTTCTCCCAAGTCATTCCCTAGGACCAGTGTGTATCTGAGTCAATGGGACTCTCTGACCTTTCCCGCCAGTCTATTCCCAGGACCAGTTTGTATCTGAGTCAATGGGACTCTCTCTGACTTTTTTCCCCAGCCTATCCCCAGGAGCAGTGTGTATCTGAGTCAATGGGACTCTCTCTGACCTTTCTCCCCAGTCCCCCATAACCAGTGTGTTACTGAGTTAATGGGACTCTCTCTGACCTTTCTCCCCTCTCTATCCCAAGGACCAGTGTGTATCTGAGTCAATGGGACTCTCTCTGAACTTTCTCCCAAGTCTCTCCCCTGGACCAGTGTGCATCTGAGTCAATGGGACTCTCTCTGACCTTTCTCCCCAGTCTAGCCCCAGGACCAGTGTGTTTGTGAGCCAATGGGACTCTCTCTTACCTTTCTCCCCAGTCCCCCAGGACCAGTATGTATCTGATTCAATGGGACTCTCTGACCTTTCTCCCCAGTCTATCCCCAGGACCAGTGTGTATCTGAGTCAATGGGAATCTCTCTGACCTTTCTCCACAGTCTATCCCCAGGACCCTTGTGTATCTGAGTCAATGGGACTCTCTCTGACCTTGCTCCCCAGTCTATCTCCAGGACCAGTGTGTATCTGAGTCAATGGGACTCTCTCTGAACTTTCTCCCCAGTCTATCCCCAGGACCAGTGTGTATCTGAATCAATGGGACTCTCTCTGACCTTTCTCCCCAGTCTATCCCCAGGACCAGTGTGTATCTGAGTCAATGGGACTCTCTCTGACCTTTCTCCCCAGTCTATCCCCAGGACCAGTGTGTATCTGAGTCAGTGGGACTCTCTAACCTTTCCCCCCAGTCTATCCCCAGGACCAGTGTGTATCTGAGTCAATGGGACTCTCTCTGACCTTTCTCCCCAGTCTATCCCCAGGACCAGTGTGTATCTGAGTCAATGGGACTCTCTCTGACCTTTCTCCCCAGTCTATCCCCAGGACCAGTGTGTATCTGAGTAAATGGGACTCTCTCTGACCTTTCTCCCCAGTCTATCCCCAGGACCAGTGTCTATCTTAGTCAATGGGACTGTCTCTGACCTTTCTCCCCAGTCTATCCCCAGGACCAGTGTGTATCTGAATCAATGGGACTCTCTCTGACCTTTCTCCCCAGTCTATCCCCAGGACCAGTGTGTATCTGAGTCAATGGGACTCTCTCTGAACTTTCTCCGCAGTCCCCCAGGACCAGTGTGTATCTGAGTCAATTGCACTCTCTCTGACCTTTCTCCCCTGTCTATGCCCAGGACCAGTGTGTATCTGAGTCAATGGGACTCTCTCTGACCTTTCTCTCCTGTCTATCCCCAGGAGCAGTGTTTATCTGAGTCAATGGGACTCTCTCTGACCTTTCTCCCCAGTCCCCCAGGACCAGTGTGTATCTGAGTCAATGGGACTTTCTCTGAACTTTCTCCCCTGTCTATCCCCAGGACCAGTGTGTATCTGAGTCAATGGGAATCTTTCTGACCTTTCTCCCCAGTCTATCCCCAGGACCAGTGTTTATCTGAGTCAATGGGGCTCTCTCTGAACTTTCTCCACAATCCCACAGGACAAGTGTGTATCTGAGTCAATGGGTCTCTCTCTGACCTTTCTCCCCAGTCCCCCAGGACCAGTGTGTATCTGAGTCAATGGGGTTCTCTCTGACCTTTCTCCCCAGTCTATCCCCAGGACTAGTGTTTATCTGAGTCAATGGGACTCTCTCTGACCTTTTTCCCCAGTCCCCCAGGACCAGTGTGTATCTGAATCAATGGGACACTCACTGATCTTTCTCCCCATGCCCCCAGGACCAGTGTGTATTTGAGTCAATGGGACTCTCTCTGACCTTTCTCCCCAGTCCCCCAGGACCAGTGTGTATCTGAGTCAATGGGACTCTCTCTGATCTTTCTCCCAAGTCTATCCCCAGGACCAGTGTGTATCTGAGTCAATGGGACTCTCTGACCTTTCCCGCCAGTCTATTCACAGGACCAGTGTGTATCTGAGTCAATGGGACTCTCTCTGACATTTTTCCCCAGCCTATCCCCAGGACCAGTGTGTATCTGAGTCAATGGGACTCTCTCTGACCTTTCTCCCCAGTCCCCCAGAACCAGTGTGATACTGAGGTAATGGGACTCTCTCTGACCTTTCTCCCCTCTGTATCCCCAGGACCAGTGTGTATCTGAGTCAATGGGACTCTCTCTGAACTTTCTCCCAAGTCTCTCCCCTGGACCAGTGTGCATCTGAGTCAATGGGACTCTCTCTGACCTTTCTCCCCAGTCTAGCCCCAGGACCAGTGTGTATCTGAGTCAATGGGACTCTCTCTTACCTTTCTCCCCAGTCCCCCAGGACCAGTATGTATCTGATTCAATGGGACTCTCTGACCTTTCTCCCCAGTCTATCCCCAGGACCAGTGTGTATCTGAGTCAATGGGACTCTCTCTGACCTTTCTCCACAGTCTATCCCCAGGACCCGTGTGTATCTGAGTCAATGGGACTCTCTCTGACCTTGCTCCCCAGTCTATCTCCAGGACCAGTGTGTATCTGAGTCAATGGGACTCTCTCTGACCTTTCTCCCCAGTCTATCCCCAGGACCAGTGTGTATCTGAAACGATGGGACTCTCTCTGACCTTTCTCCCCAGTCTATCCCCAGGACCAGTGTGTATCTGAGTCAATGGGACTCTCTCTGACCTTTCTCCCCAGTCTATCCCCAGGACCAGTGTGTATCTGAGTCAGTGGGACTCTCGAACCTTTCCCCCCAGTCTATCCCCAGGACCAGTGTGTATCTGAGTCAATGGGACTCTCTCTGACCTTTCTCCCCAGTCTATCCCCAGGACCAGTGTGTATCTGAGTCAATGGGACTCTCTCTGACCTTTCTCCACAGTCTATCCCCAGGACCAGTGTGTATCTGAGTAAATGGGACTCTCTCTGACCTTTCTCCCCAGTCTATCCCCAGGACCAGTGTCTATCTTAGTCAATGGGACTGTCTCTGACCTTTCTCCCCAGTCTATCCCCAGGACCAGTGTGTATCTGAATCAATGGGACTCTCTCTGACCTTTCTCCCCAGTCTATCCCCAGGACCAGTGTGTATCTGAGTCAATGGGACTCTCTCTGACCTTTCTCCGCAGTCCCCCAGGACCAGTGTGTATCTGAGTCAATTGCACTCTCTCTGACCTTTCTCCCCTGTCTATCCCCAGGACCAGTGTGTATCTGAGTCAATGGGACTCTCTCTGACCTTTCTCCCCTGTCTATCCCCAGGAGCAGTGTTTATCTGAGTCAATGGGACTCTCTCTGACCTTTCTCCACAGTCCCCCAGGACCAGTGTGTATCTGAGTCAATGGGACTTTCTCTGAACTTTCTCCCCTGTCTATCCCCAGGACCAGTGTGTATCTGAGTCAATGGGAATCTTTCTGACCTTTCTCCCCAGTCCCCCAGGACCAGTGTGTATCTGAGTCAATGGGGTTCTCTCTGACCTTTCTCCCCAGTCTATCCCCAGGACTAGTGTTTATCTGAGTCAATGGGACTCTCTCTGACCTTTTTCCCCAGTCCCCCAGGACCAGTGTGTATCTGAATCAATGGGACACTCACTGATCTTTCTCCCCATGCCCCCAGGACCAGTGTGTACCTGAGTCAATGGGACTCTCTCTGACCTTTCTCCCCAGTCCCCCAGGACCAATGTGTATCTGAGTCAATGGGACTCTCTCTGATCTTTCTCCCAAGTCTATCCCCAGGACCAGTGTGTATCTGAGTCAATGGGACTCTCTGACCTTTCCCGCCAGTCTATTCCCAGGACCAGTGTGTATCTGAGTCAATGGGACTCTCTCTGACATTTTTCCCCAGCCTATCCCCAGGACCAGTGTGTATCTGAGTCAATGGGACTCTCTCTGACCTTTCTCCCCAGTCCCCCAGAACCAGTGTGATACTGAGTTAATGGGACTCTCTCTGACCTTTCTCCCCTCTCTATCCCCAGGACCAGTGTGTATCTGAGTCAATGGGACTCTCTCTGAACTTTCTCCCAAGTCTCTCCCCTGGACCAGTGTGCATCTGAGTCAATAGGACTCTCTCTGACCTTTCTCCCCAGTCTAGCCCCAGGACCAGTGTGTATCTGAGTCAATGGGACTCTCTCTTACCTTTCTCCCCAGTCCCCCAGGACCAGTATTTATCTGAGTCAATGAGACTCTCTGACCTTTCTCCCCAGTCTATCCCCAGGACCAGTGTGTATCTGAGTCAATGGGACTCTCTCTGACCTTTCTCCACAGTCTATCCCCTGGACCAGTGTGTATCTGAGTCATTGGGACTCTCTCTGACATTCTCCCCAGTCTATCCCCAGGACCAGTGTGTATCTGAGTCAATGGGACTCTCTCTGACCATTCTCCCCAGTTATTGCCCAGGACCAGTGTGTATCTGAGTCAATGGGACTTTCTCTGAACTTTCTCCCCTGTCTATCCCCAGTACCAGTGTGTATCTGAGTCAATGGGAATCTTTCTGACCTTTCTCCCCAGTCTATCTTCAGGACCAGTGTGTATCTGAGTCAATGGGACTCTCTCTGACCTTTCTCCCCAGTCTATCCCCAGGACCAGTGTGTATCTGAGTCAATGGGACTCTCTCTGACCTTTCTCCCCAGTCTATCCCCAGGACCAGTGTGTATCTGAATCAATGGGACTCTCTCTGACCTTTCTCCCCAGTCTATCCCCAGGACCAGTGTGTATCTGAGTAAATGGGACTCTCTCTGACCTTTCTCCCCAGTCTATCCCCAGGATCAGTGTGTATCTGAGTCAGTGGGACTCTCTAACCTTTCCCCCCAGTCTATCCCCAGGACCAGTGTGTATCTGAGTCAATGGGACTCTCTCTGACCTTTCTCTCCAGTCTATCCCCAGGACCAGTGTGTATCTGAGTCAATGGGACTCTCTCTGACCTTTCTCCCCAGTCTATCCCCAGGACCAGTGTGTATCTGAGTAAATGGGACTCTCTCTGACCTTTCTCCCCAGTCTATCCCCAGGACCAGTGTCTATCATAGTCAATGGGACTGTCTCTGACCTTTCTCGCCAGTCTATCCCCAGGACCAGTGTTTATCTGAGTCAATGGGGCTCTCTCTGACCTTTCTCCACAGTCCCCCAGGACAAGTGTGTATCTGAGTCAATGGGTCTCTCTCTGACCTTTCTCGCGAGTCCCCCAGGACCAGTGTATATCTGAGTCAATGGGGTTCTCTCTGACCTTTCTCCCCAGTCTATCCCCAGGACTAGTGTTTATCTGAGTCAATGGGACTCTCTCTGACCTTTTTCCCCAGTCCCCCAGGACCAGTGTGTGTCTGAATCAATGGGACACTCACTGATCTTTCTCGCCATGCCCCCAGGACCAGTGTGTACCTGAGTCAATGGGACTCTCTCTGACCTTTCTCCCCAGTCCCCCAGGACCAGTGTGTATCTGAGTCAATGGGACTCTCTCTGATCTTTCTCCCAAGTCTATCCCCAGGACCAGTGTGTATCTGAGTCAATCGGACTCTCTGACCTTTCCCGCCAGTCTATTCCCAGGACCAGTGTGTATCTGAGTCAATGGGACTCTCTCTGACATTTTTCCCCAGCCTATCCCCAGGACCAGTGTGTATCTGAGTCAATGGGACTCTCTCTGACCTTTCTCCCCAGTCCCCCAGAACCAGTGTGATACTGAGTTAATGGGACTCTCTCTGACCTTTCTCCCCTCTCTATCCCCAGGACCAGTGTGTATCTGAGTCAATGGGACTGTCTCTGACCTTTCTCCCCAGTCTATCCCCAGGACCAGTGTGTATCTGAATCAATGGGACTCTCTCTGACCTTTCTCCCCAGTCTATCCCCAGGACCAGTGTGTATCTGAGTCAATGGGGCTCTCTCTGACATTTCACCACAGTCCCCCAGGACAAGTGTGTATCTGAGTCAATGGGTCTCTCTCTGACCTTTATCCCAAGTCCCCCAGGACCAGTGTGTATCTGAGTCAATGGGGCTCTCTCTGACCTTTATCCGCAGTCTATCCCCAGGACCAGTGTGTACCTGAGTCAATGGGACTCTCTCTGACCTTTCTCCCAGTCCCCCAGGACCAGTGTGTATCTGAGTCAATGGGACTCTCTCTAACCTTTCTCCCCAGTCCCCCAGGACCAGTGTGTATCTGAGTCAATGGGACTCTCTCTGACCTTTCTCCCCAGTCCCCCACGACCAGTGTGTATCTGAGTCAATGGGACGCTCTCTAACCTTTCTCCCCAGTCCCCCAGGACCAGTGGGTATCTGAGTCAATGGGACACCCTCTGACCTTTCTCCCCAGTCCCCCAGGACCAGTGTGTATCTGAGTCAATGGGACTCTCTGACCTTTCCCCGCAGTCAATCCCCAGGACCAATGTGTACCTGAATCAATGGGACTCTCTCTGACCTTTCTCCCCAGTCTATCCCCAGGACTAGTGTGTATCTGAGTCAATGGGACTCTCTCTGACCTTTCTTCCCAGTCTCCCAGGACCAGTGTGTATCTGAGTCAATGGGACTCTCTCTTACCTTTCTCCCCAGTCCACCAGGACCAGTGTGTATCTGAGTAAATGGAACTCTCTCTGACCTTTCCCCCCAGTCTATCCACAGGACCAGTGTGTATCTGAGTCAATGGGACTCTATCTGACCTTTCTCCCCAGTCCCCCAGGACCAGTGTGTATCTGAGTCAATGGGACTCTCTCTAACTTTTCTCCCCAGTCCCTAAGGACCAGTGTGTATCTGAGTCAATGGGACGCTCTCTAACCTTTCTCCCCAGTCCCCCAGGACCAGTGTGTATCTGAGTCAATGGGACACTCTCTGATCTTTCTCCCCATACCCCCAGGACCAGTGTGTACCTGAGTCAATGGGACTCTCTCTGACCTTTCTCCCCAGACCCCCTCGACCAGTGTGTATCTGAGTCAATGGGACTCTCTGACCTTTCCCCCCAGTCTATCCCCAGGACCAGTGTGAATCTGAGTCGATGGGACTCTCTCTGACCTTTTTCCCCAGTCTATCCCCAGGACCAGTGTGCATCTGAGTCAATGGGACTCTCTCTGACCTTTCTCCCCAGTCTATCCCCAGGACCAGTGTTTATCTGAGTCAATGGGACTCTCTCTGATCTTTCTCCCCAGTCTCCCAGGACCAGTGTGTACCTGAGTCAATTGGACTCTCTCTGACCTTTCTCCCCAGTCTAACCCCAGGACCAGTGTGTATCTGAGTCAATGGAACTCTCTCTGACCTTTCTCCCCAGCCCCCCAGGACCAGTGTGTATCTGAGTCAATGGGGCTCTCTCTGACCTTTCTCCCCTGTCTATCCCCAGAAGCAGTGTTTATCTGAGTCAATGGGACTCTCTCTTAACTTTCTCCCCAGTCCCCAGGACCAGTGTGTATCTGAGTAAATGGGACTCTCTCTGACCTTTCTCCCCAGTCTAACCCCAGGACCAGTGTGTATCTGAGTCAATGGAACTCTCTCTGACCTTTCTCCCCAGCCCCCCAGGACCAGTGTGTATCTGAGTCAATGGGGCTCTCTCTGACCTTTCTCCCCTGTCTATCCCCAGAAGCAGTGTTTATCTGAGTCAATGGGACTCTCTCTTAACTTTCTCCCCAGTCCCCAGGACCAGTGTGTATCTGAGTAAATGGGACTCTCTCTGACCTTTCTCCCCAGTCCCCCAGGACCAGTGTGTATCTGAGTCAATGGGGCTCTCTCTGACCTTTCTCACCAGTCTATCCCCAGGACCAGTGTGTACCTGAATCAATGGGACTCTCTTGACCTTTCTCCTCAGTCCCCCAGGACCAGTGTGTATCTGAGTCAATGGGACTCTCTCTGATCTTTCTCCCCATGCCCCCTGGACCAGTGTGTACCTGAGTCAATGGGACTCTCTCTGACCTTTCTCCCCAGTCCCCCAGGACCAGTCTGTATCTGAGTCAATGGGACTCGCTCTTACCTTTCTCCCCAGTCTATCCCCAGGACCAGTGTGTATCTGAGTCAATGGGACTTTCTCTGAACTTTCTCCCCTGTCTATCACGAGGACCAGTGTGTATCTGAGTCAATGGGAATCTCGCTGACCTTTCTCCTCAGTCTATCCCCAGGACCAGTGTTTATCTGAGTCAATGGGGCTCTCTCTGACATTTCACCACAGTCCCCCAGGACAAGTGTGTATCTGAGTCAATGGGTCTCTCTCTGACCTTTATCCCAAGTCCCCCAGGACCAGTGTGTATCTGATCAATGGGGCTCTCTCTGACCTTTATCCGCAGTCTATCCCCAGGACCAGTGTGTACCTGAGTAAATGGGACTCTCTCTGACATTTCTCCCAGTCCCCCAGGACCAGTGTGTATCTGAGTCAATGGGACTCTCTCTAACCTTTCTCCCCAGTCCCCCAGGACCAGTGTGTATCTGAGTCAATTGGACTCTCTCTGACCTTTCTCCCCAGTCCCCCACGACCAGTGTGTATCTGAGTCAATGGGACGCTCTCTAACCTTTCTCCCCAGTCCCCCAGGACCAGTGTGTATCTGAGTCAATGGGACACTCTCTGATTTTTCTCCCCATGCCCCCAGGACCAGTTTGTTCCTGAGTCAATGGGACTCTCTCTGACCTTTCTCCCCAGACCCCCTCGACCAGTGTGTATCTGAGTCAATGGGACTCTCTGACCTTTCCCCCCAGTCTATCCCCAGGACCAGTGTGAATCTGAGTCGATGGGACTCTCTCTGACCTTTTTCCCCAGTCTATCCCCAGGACCAGTGTGCATCTGAGTCAATGGGACTCTCTCTGACCTTTCTCCCCAGTCTATCCCCAGGACCAGTGTATATCTGAGTCAATGGGACTCTCTCTGATCTTTCTCCCCAGTCTCCCAGGACCAGTGTACCTGAGTCAATTGGATTCTCTCTGACCTTTCTCCCCAGTGCCCCAGGACCAGTGTGTATCTGAGTCAATGGGACTCTCTCTGACCTTTCTCCCCAGACCCCCAGGACCAGTGTGTATCTGAGTCAATGGGACTCTCTGACCTTTCTCCCCAGTCTATCCCCAGGACCAGTGTTTATCTAGGTCAATGGGACACTTTCTGACCAAAATCCCCAGTCGATCCCCAGGACCAGTGTGTATCTGAGTCAATGGGACTCTTTATGACCTTTCTCCACAGTCTATCCCCAGGGCCAGTATGTATCTGAGTCAATGGGACTCTCTCTGACCTTTCTCCCCAGTCTATCCCCAGGACCAGTGTGTATCTGAGTCAATGGGACTCTCTCTGACCTTTCTCCACAGTCTATCCCCAGGACCAGTGTGTATCTGAGTCAGTGGGACTCTCTGACCTTTCCCCCCCAGTCTATCCCCATGACCACTGTGTATCTGAGTCAATGGGACTCACTCTGACCTTTCTCCCCAGTCTAACCCCAGGACCAGTGTGTATCTGAGTCAATGGAACTCTCTCTGACATTTCTCCCCAGTCCCCCAGGACCAGTGTGTATCTGAGTCAAGGGGACTCTCTCTGACCTTTCTCCCCTGTCTATCCCCAGGACCAGTGTGTATCTGAATCAATGGGACTCTCTCTGACCTTTCTCCCCTGTCTATCCCCAGAAGCAGTGTTTATCTGAGTCAATGGGACTCTCTCTTTACTTTCTCCCCAGTCCCCAGGACCAGTGTGTATCTGAGTAAATGGGACTCTCTCTGACCTTTCTCCCCAGTCCCCCAGGACCAGTGTGTATCTGAGTCAATGGGGCTCTCTCTGACCTTTCTCACCAGTCTATCCCCAGGACCAGTGTGTACTTGAATCAATGGGACACTCTCTGACCTTTCTCCTCAGTCCCCCAGGACCAGTGTGTATCTGAGTCAATGGGACTCTCTCTGATCTTTCTCCCCATGCCCCCTGGACCAGTGTGTACCTGAGTCAATGGGACTCTCTCTGACCTTTCTCCCCAGTCCCCCAGGACCAGTGTGTATCTGAGTCAATGGGATCCTCTCTTACCTTTCTCCCCAGTCTATCCCCAGGACCAGTGTTTATCTGAGTCAATGGGGCTCTCTCTGACATTTCACCACAGTCCCCCAGGACAAGTGTGTATCTGAGTCAATGAGTCTCTCTCTGACCTTTATCCCAAGTCCCCCAGGACCAGTGTGTATCTGAGTCAATGGGGCTCTCTCTGACCTTTCTCCGCAGTCTATCCCCAGGACCAGTGTGTACCTGAGTCAATGGCACTCTCTCTGACCTTTCTCCCAGTCCCCCAGGACCAGTGTGTATCTGAGTCAATGGGACACTCTCTGATCTTTCTCCCCATGCCCCCAGGACCAGTGTGTACCTGAGTCAATGGGACTCTCTCTGACCTTTCTCCCCAGTCCCCCAGGACCAGTGTGTATCTGAGTCAATGGGACTCTCTCTGACCTTTCTCCCCAGACCCCCTCGACCAGTGTGTATCTGAGTCAATGGGACTCTCTCTTACATTTCTCCACAGTCTATCCCCAGGACCAGTGTGTATCTGAGTCAGTGGGACTCTCTGACCTTTCCCCCCCAGTCTATCCCCATGACCAGTGTGTATCTGAGTCAATGGGACTCTCTCTGACCTTTCTCCCCAGTCTAACCCCAGGACCAGTGTGTATCTGAGTCAATGGAACTCTCTCTGACCTTTCTCCCCAGTCCCCTAGGACCAGTGTGTATCTGAGTCAATGGGGCTCTCTCTGACCTTTCTCCCCTGTCTATCCCCAGGACCAGTGTGTATCTGAGTCAATGGGACTCTCTCTGTCCTTTCTCCCCTGTCTATCCCCAGAAGCAGTGTTTATCTGAGTCAATGGGACTCTCTCTTAACTTTCTCCCCAGTCCCCAGGACCAGTGTGTATCTGAGAAAATGGGACTCTCTCTGACCTTTCTCACCAGTCTATCCCCAGGACCAGTGTGTACCTGAATCAATGGGACTCTCTTGACCTTTCTCCTCAGTCCCCAAGGACCAGTGTGTATCTGAGTCAATGGGACTCTCTCTGATCTTTCTCCCCATGCCCCCTCGACCAGTGTGTACCTGAGTCAATGGGACTCTCTCTGACCTTTCTCCCCAGTCCCCCAGGACCAGTCTGTATCTGAGTCAATGGGACTCGCTCTTACCTTTCTCCCCAGTCTATCCCCAGGACCAGTGTGTATCTGAGTCAATGGGACTTTCTCTGAACTTTCTCCCCTGTCTATCACGAGGACCAGTGTGTATCTGAGTCAATGGGAATCTCTCTGACCTTTCTCCTCAGTCTATCCCCAGGACCAGTGTTTATCTGAGTCAATGGGGCTCTCTCTGACCTTTATCCGCAGTCTATCCCCAGGACCAGTGTGTACCTGAGTAAATGGGACTCTCTCTGACATTTCTCCCAGTCCCCCAGGACCAGTGTGTATCTGAGTCAATGGGACTCTCTCTAACCTTTCTCCCCAGTCCCCCAGGACCAGTGTGTATCTGAGTCAATTGGACTCTCTCTGACCTTTCCTACCAGTCCCCCACGACCAGTGTGTATCTGAGTCAATGGGACGCTCTCTAACATTTCTCCCCAGTCCCCCAGGACCAGTGTGTATCTGAGTCAATGGGACACTCTCTCTGATTTTTCTCCCCATGCCCCCAGGACCAGTTTGTACCTGAGTCAATGGGACTCTCACTGACCTTTCTCCCCAGACCCCCTCGACCAGTGTGTATCTGAGTCAATGGGACTCTCTGACCTTTCCCCCCAGTCTATACCCAGGACCATTGTGAATCTGAGTCGATGGGACTCTCTCTGACCTTTTTCCCCAGTCTATCCCCAGGACCAGTGTGCATCTGAGTCAATGGGACTCTCTCTGACCTTTCTCCCCAGTCTATCCCCAGGACCAGTGTTTATCTAGGTCAATGGGACACTTTCTGACCAAAATCCCCAGTCGATCCCCAGGACCAGTGTGTATCTGAGTCAATGGGACTCTTTCTGACCTTTCTCCACAGTCTATCCCTAGGGCCAGTATGTATCTGAGTCAATGGGACTCTCTCTGACCTTTCTCCCCAGTCTATCCCCAGGACCAGTGTGTATCTGAGTCAATGGGACTTTCTCTGACCTTTCTCCACAGTCTATCCCCAGGACCAGTGTGTATCTGAGTCAGTGGGACTCTCTGACCTTTCCCCCCCAGTCTATCCCCATGACCAGTGTGTATCTGAGTCAATGGGACTCTCTCTGACCTTTCTCCCCAGTCTAACCCCAGGACCAGTGTGCATCTGAGTCAATGGAACTCTCTCTGACATTTCTCCCCAGTCCCCCAGGACCAGTGTGTATCTGAGTCAAGGGGACCCTCTCTGACCTTTCTCCCCTGTCTATCCCCAGGACCAGTGTGTATCTGAGTCAATGGGACTCTCTCTGACCTTTCTCCCCTGTCTATCCCCAGAAGCAGTGTTTATCTGAGTCAATGGGACTCTCTCTTAACTTTCTCCCCAGTCCCCAGGACCAGTGTGTATCTGAGTAAATGGGACTCTCTCTGACCTTTCTCCCCAGTCCCCCAGGACCAGTGTGTATCTGAGTCAATGGGGCTCTCTCTGACCTTTCTCACCAGTCTATCCCCAGGACCAGTGTGTACCTGAATCAATGGGACACTCTCTGACCTTTCTCCTCAGTCCCCCAGGACCAGTGTGTATCTGATTCAATGGGACTCTCTCTGATCTTTCTCCCCATGCCCCCTGGACCAGTGTGTACCTGAGTCAATGGGACTCTCTCTGACCTTTCTCCCCAGTCCCCCAGGACCAGTGTGTATCTGAGTCAATGGGATCCTCTCTTACCTTTCTCCCCAGTCTATCCCCAGGACCAGTGTTTATCTGAGTCAATGGGGCTCTCTCTGACATTTCACCACAGTCCCCCAGGACAAGTGTGTATCTGAGTCAATGAGTCTCTCTCTGACCTTTATCCCAAGTCCCCCAGGACCAGTGTGTATCTGAGTCAATGGGGCTCTCTCTGACCTTTCTCCGCAGTCTATCCCCAGGACCAGTGTGTACCTGAGTCAATGGCACTCTCTCTGACCTTTCTCCCAGTCCCCCAGGACCAGTGTGTATCTGAGTCAATGGGACATTCTCTGATCTTTCTCCCCATGCCCCCAGGACCAGTGTGTACCTGAGTCAATGGGACTCTCTCTGACCTTTCTCCCAAGTCCCCCAGGACCAGTGTGTATCTGAGTCAATGGGACTCTCTCTGACCTTTCTCCCCAGACCCCCTCGACCAGTGTGTATCTGAGTCAATGGGACTCTCTCTTACATTTCTCCACAGTCTATCCCCAGGACCAGTGTGTATCTGAGTCAGTGGGACTCTCTGACCTTTCCCCCCCAGTCTATCCCCATGACCAGTGTGCATCTGAGTCAATGGGACTCTCTCTGACCTTTCTCCCCTGTCTAACCCCAGGACCAGTGTGTATCTGAGTCAATGGGACTCTCTCTTAACTTTCTCCCCAGTCCCCAGGACCAGTGTGTATCTGAGAAAATGGGACTCTCTCTGACCTTTCTCCCCAGTCCCCCAGGACCAGTGTGTATCTGAGTCAATGGGGCTCTCTCTGACCTTTCTCACCAGTCTATCCCCAGGACCAGTGTGTACCTGAATCAATGGGACTCTCTTGACCTTTCTCCTCAGTCCCCCAGGACCAGTGTGTATCTGAGTCAATGGGACTCTCTCTGATCTTTCTCCCCATGCCCCCTGGACCAGTGTGTACCTGAGTCAATGGGACTCTCTCTGACCTTTCTCCCCAGTCCCCCAGGAACAGTCTGTATCTGAGTCAATGGGACTCTCTCTTACCTTTCTCCCCAGTCTATTCCCAGGACCAGTGTGTATCTGAGTCAATGGGACTTTCTCTGAACTTTCTCCCCTGTCTATCAGGAGGACCAGTGTGTATCTGAGTCAATGGGAATCTCTCTGACCTTTCTCCTCAGTCTATCCCCAGGACCAGTGTTTATCTGAGTCAATGGGGCTCTCTCTGACATTTCACCACAGTCCCCCAGGACAAGTGTGTATCTGAGTCAATGGGTCTCTCTCTGACCTTTATCCCAAGTCCCCCAGGACCAGTGTGTATCTGAGTCAATGGGGCTCTCTCTGACCTTTATCCGCATTCTATCCCCAGGACCAGTGTGTACCTGAGTCAATGGGACTCTCTCTGACCTTTCTCCCAGTCCCCCAGAACCAGTGTGTATCTGAGTCAATGGCACTCTCTCTAACCTTTCTCCCCAGTCCCCCAGGACCAGTGTGTATCTGAGTCAATGGGACTCTCTCTGACCTTTCTCCCCAGTCCCCCACGACCAGTGTGTATCTGAGTCAATGGGACGCTCTCTAACCTTTCTCCCCAGTCCCCCAGGACCAGTGGGTATCTGAGTCAATGGGACACCCTCTGACCTTTCTCCCCAGTCCCCCAGGACCAGTGTGTATCTGAGTCAATGGGACTCTCTGACCTTTCCCCCCAGTCAATCCCCAGGACCAATGTGTACCTGAATCAATGGGACTCTCTCTGACCTTTCTCCCCAGTATATCCCCAGGACTAGTGTGTATCTGAGTCAATGGGACTCTCTCTGACCTTTCTTCCCAGTCTCCCAGGACCAGTGTGTATCTGAGTCAATGGGACTCTCTCTTACCTTTCTCCCCAGTCCACCAGGACCAGTGTGTATCTGAGTAAATGGAACTCTCTCTGACCTTTCCCCCCAGTCTATCCACAGGACCAGTGTGTATCTGAGTCAATGGGAAGCTATCTGACCTTTCTCCCAGTCCCCCAGGACCAGTGTGTATCTGAGTCAATGGGACTCTCTCTAACCTTTCTCCCCAGTCCCTAAGGACCAGTGTGTATCTGAGTCAATGGGACGCTCTCTAACCTTTCTCCCCAGTCCCCCAGGACCAGTGTGTATCTGAGTCAATGGGACACTCTCTGATCTTTCTCCCCATACCCCCAGGACCAGTGTGTACCTGAGTCAATGGGAATCTCTCTGACCTTTCTCCTCAGTCTATCCCCAGGACAAGTGTGTATCTGAGTCAATGGGTCTCTCTCTGACCTTTATCCCAAGTCCCCCAGGACCAGTGTGTATCTGAGTCAATGGGGCTCTCTCTGACCTTTATCCGCAGTCTATCCCCAGGATCAGTGTGTACCTGAGTCAATGGGACTCTCTCTGACCTTTCTCCCAGTCCCACAGGACCAGTGTGTATCTGAGTCAATGGGACTCTCTCTAACCTTTCTCCCCAGTCCCCCAGGACCAGTGTGTATCTGAGTCAATGGGACTCTCTCTGACCTTTCTCCCCAGTCCCCCACGACCAGTGTGTATCTGAGTCAATGGGACGCTCTCTAACCTTTCTCCCCAGTCCCCCAGGACCAGTGGGTATCTGAGTCAATGGGACACCCTCTGACCTTTCTCCCCAGTCCCCCAGGACCAGTGTGTATCTGAGTCAATGGGACTCTCTGACCTTTCCCCCCAGTCAATCCCCAGGACCAATGTGTACCTGAATCAATGGGACTCTCTCTGACCTTTCTCCCCAGTCTATCCCCAGGACTAGTGTGTATCTGAGTCAATGGGACTCTCTCTGACTTTTCTTCCCAGTCTCCCAGGACCAGTGTGTATCTGAGTCAATGGGACTCTCTCTTACCTTTCTCCCCAGTCCACCAGGACCAGTGTGTATCTGAGTAAATGGAACTCTCTCTGACCTTTCCCCCCAGTCTATCCACAGGACCAGTGTGTATCTGAGTCAATGGGACTCTATCTGACCTTTCTCACCAGTCCCCCAGGACCAGTGTGTATCTGAGTCAATGGGACTCTCTCTAACCTTTCTCCCCAGTCCCTAAGGACCAGTGTGTATCTGAGTCAATGGGACGCTCTCTGACCTTTCTCCCCAGTCCCGCACGACCAGTGTGTATCTGAGTCAATGGGACGCTCTCTAACCTTTCTCCCCAGTCCCCCAGGACCAGTGGGTATCTGAGTCAATGGGACACCCTCTGACCTTTCTCCCCAGTCCCCCAGGACCAGTGTGTATCTGAGTCAATGGGACTCTCTGACCTTTCCCCCCAGTCAATCCCCAGGACCAATGTGTACCTGAATCAATGGGACTCTCTCTGACCTTTCTCCCCAGTATATCCCCAGGACTAGTGTGTATCTGAGTCAATGGGACTCTCTCTGACCTTTCTTCCCAGTCTCCCAGGACCAGTGTGTATCTGAGTCAATGGGACTCTCTCTTACCTTTCTCCCCAGTCCACCAGGACCAGTGTGTATCTGAGTAAATGGAACTCTCTCTGACCTTTCCCCCCAGTCTATCCACAGGACCAGTGTGTATCTGAGTCAATGGGAAGCTATCTGACCTTTCTCCCAGTCCCCCAGGACCAGTGTGTATCTGAGTCAATGGGACTCTCTCTAACCTTTCTCCCCAGTCCCTAAGGACCAGTGTGTATCTGAGTCAATGGGACGCTCTCTAACCTTTCTCCCCAGTCCCCCAGGACCAGTGTGTATCTGAGTCAATGGGACACTCTCTGATCTTTCTCCCCATACCCCCAGGACCAGTGTGTACCTGAGTCAATGGGAATCTCTCTGACCTTTCTCCTCAGTCTATCCCCAGGACAAGTGTGTATCTGAGTCAATGGGTCTCTCTCTGACCTTTATCCCAAGTCCCCCAGGACCAGTGTGTATCTGAGTCAATGGGGCTCTCTCTGACCTTTATCCGCAGTCTATCCCCAGGATCAGTGTGTACCTGAGTCAATGGGACTCTCTCTGACCTTTCTCCCAGTCCCACAGGACCAGTGTGTATCTGAGTCAATGGGACTCTCTCTAACCTTTCTACCCAGTCCCCCAGGACCAGTGTGTATCTGAGTCAATGGGACTCTCTCTGACCTTTCTCCCCAGTCCCCCACGACCAGTGTGTATCTGAGTCAATGGGACGCTCTCTAACCTTTCTCCCCAGTCCCCCAGGACCAGTGGGTATCTGAGTCAATGGGACACCCTCTGACCTTTCTCCCCAGTCCCCCAGGACCAGTGTGTATCTGAGTCAATGGGACTCTCTGACCTTTCCCCCCAGTCAATCCCCAGGACCAATGTGTACCTGAATCAATGGGACTCTCTCTGACCTTTCTCCCCAGTCTATCCCCAGGACTAGTGTGTATCTGAGTCAATGGGACTCTCTCTGACTTTTCTTCCCAGTCTCCCAGGACCAGTGTGTATCTGAGTCAATGGGACTCTCTCTTACCTTTCTCCCCAGTCCACCAGGACCAGTGTGTATCTGAGTAAATGGAACTCTCTCTGACCTTTCCCCCCAGTCTATCCACAGGACCAGTGTGTATCTGAGTCAATGGGACTCTATCTGACCTTTCTCACCAGTCCCCCAGGACCAGTGTGTATCTGAGTCAATGGGACTCTCTCTAACCTTTCTCCCCAGTCCCTAAGGACCAGTGTGTATCTGAGTCAATGGGACGCACTCTAACCTTTCTCCCCAGTCCCCCAGGACCAGTGTGTATCTGAGTCAATGGGACACTCTCTGATCTTTCTCCCCATACCCCCAGGACCAGTGTGTACCTGAGTCAATGGGAATCTCTCTGACCTTTCTCCTCAGTCTATCCCCAGGACAAGTGTGTATCTGAGTCAATGGGTCTCTCTCTGACCTTTATCCCAAGTCCCCCAGGACCAGTGTGTATCTGAGTCAATGGGGCTCTCTCTGACCTTTATCCGCAGTCTATCCCCAGGATCAGTGTGTACCTGAGTCAATGGGACTCTCTCTGACCTTTCTCCCAGTCCCACAGGACCAGTGTGTATCTGAGTCAATGGGACTCTCTCTAACCTTTCTCCCCAGTCCCCCAGGACCAGTGTGTATCTGAGTCAATGGGACTCTCTCTGACCTTTCTCCCCAGTCCCCCACGACCAGTGTGTATCTGAGTCAATGGGACGCTCTCTAACCTTTCTCCCCAGTCCCCCAGGACCAGTGGGTATCTGAGTCAATGGGACACCCTCTGACCTTTCTCCCCAGTCCCCCAGGACCAGTGTGTATCTGAGTCAATGGGACTCTCTGACCTTTCCCCCCAGTCAATCCCCAGGACCAATGTGTACCTGAATCAATGGGACTCTCTCTGACCTTTCTCCCCAGTCTATCCCCAGGACTAGTGTGTATCTGAGTCAATGGGACTCTCTCTGACTTTTCTTCCCAGTCTCCCAGGACCAGTGTGTATCTGAGTCAATGGGACTCTCTCTTACCTTTCTCCCCAGTCCACCAGGACCAGTGTGTATCTGAGTAAATGGAACTCTCTCTGACCTTTCCCCCCAGTCTATCCACAGGACCAGTGTGTATCTGAGTCAATGGGACTCTATCTGACCTTTCTCACCAGTCCCCCAGGACCAGTGTGTATCTGAGTCAATGGGACTCTCTCTAACCTTTCTCCCCAGTCCCTAAGGACCAGTGTGTATCTGAGTCAATGGGACGCTCTCTGACCTTTCTCCCCAGTCCCCCACGACCAGTGTGTATCTGAGTCAATGGGACGCTCTCTAACCTTTGTCCCCAGTCCCCCAGGACCAGTGGGTATCTGAGTCAATGGGACACCCTCTGACCTTTCTCCCCAGTCCCCCAGGACCAGTGTGTATCTGAGTCAATGGGACTCTCTGACCTTTCCCCCCAGTCAATCCCCAGGACCAATGTGTACCTGAATCAATGGGACTCTCTCTGACCTTTCTCCCCAGTATATCCCCAGGACTAGTGTGTATCTGAGTCAATGGGACTCTCTCTGACCTTTCTTCCCAGTCTCCCAGGACCAGTGTGTATCTGAGTCAATGGGACTCTCTCTTACCTTTCTCCCCAGTCCACCAGGACCAGTGTGTATCTGAGTAAATGGAACTCTCTCTGACCTTTCCCCCCAGTCTATCCACAGGACCAGTGTGTATCTGAGTCAATGGGAAGCTCTCTGACCTTTCTCCCATTCCCCCAGGACCAGTGTGTATCTGAGTCAATGGGACTCTCTCTAACCTTTCTCCCCAGTCCCTAAGGACCAGTGTGTATCTGAGTCAATGGGACGCTCTCTAACCTTTCTCCCCAGTCCCCCAGGACCAGTGTGTATCTGAGTCAATGGGACACTCTCTGATCTTTCTCCCCATACCCCCAGGACCAGTGTGTACCTGAGTCAATGGGAATATCTCTGACCTTTCTCCTCAGTCTATCCCCAGGACAAGTGTGTATCTGAGTCAATGGGTCTCTCTCTGACCTTTATCCCAAGTCCCCCAGGACCAGTGTGTATCTGAGTCAATGGGGCTCTCTCTGACCTTTATCCGCAGTCTATCCCCAGGATCAGTGTGTACCTGAGTCAATGGGACTCTCTCTGACCTTTCTCCCAGTCCCACAGGACCAGTGTGTATCTGAGTCAATGGGACTCTCTCTAACCTTTCTCCCCAGTCCCCCAGGACCAGTGTGTATCTGAGTCAATGGGACTCTCTCTGACCTTTCTCCCCAGTCCCCCACGACCAGTGTGTATCTGAGTCAATGGGACGCTCTCTAACCTTTCTCCCCAGTCCCCCAGGACCAGTGGGTATCTGAGTCAATGGGACACCCTCTGACCTTTCTCCCCAGTCCCCCAGGACCAGTGTGTATCTGAGTCAATGGGACTCTCTGACCTTTCCCCCCAGTCAATCCCCAGGACCAATGTGTACCTGAATCAATGGGACTCTCTCTGACCTTTCTCCCCAGTCTATCCCCAGGACTAGTGTGTATCTGAGTCAATGGGACTCTCTCTGACTTTTCTTCCCAGTCTCCCAGGACCAGTGTGTATCTGAGTCAATGGGACTCTCTCTTACCTTTCTCCCCAGTCCACCAGGACCAGTGTGTATCTGAGTAAATGGAACTCTCTCTGACCTTTCCCCCCAGTCTATCCACAGGACCAGTGTGTATCTGAGTCAATGGGACTCTATCTGACCTTTCTCACCAGTCCCCCAGGACCAGTGTGTATCTGAGTCAATGGGACTCTCTCTAACCTTTCTCCCCAGTCCCTAAGGACCAGTGTGTATCTGAGTCAATGGGACGCTCTCTAACCATTCTCCCCAGTCCCCCAGGACCAGTGTGTATCTGAGTCAATGGGACACTCTCTGATCTTTCTCCCCATACCCCCAGGACCAGTGTGTACCTGAGTCAATGGGACTCTCTCTGACCTTTCTCCCCAGACGCCCTCGACCAGTGTGTATCTGAGTCAATGGGACTCTCTGACCTTTCCCCCCAGTCTATCCCCAGGACCAGTGTGAATCTGAGTCGATGGGACTCTCTCTGACCTTTTTCCCCAGTCTATCCCCAGGACCAGTGTGCATCTGAGTCAATGGGACTCTCTCTGACCTTTCTCCCCAGTCTATCCCCAGGACCAGTGTTTATCTGAGTCAATGGGACTCTCTCTGATCTTTCTCCCCAGTCTCCCAGGACCAGTGTGTACCTGAGTCAATTGGACTCTCTCTGACCTTTCTCCCTAGTCCCCCAGGACCAGTGTGTATCTGAGTCAATGGGACTCTCTCTGACCTTTCTCCCCAGACCCCCAGGACCAGTGTGTATCTGAGTCAATGGGACTCTCTGACCTTTCTCCCCAGTCAATCCCCAGGACCAGTGTTTATCTAGGTCAATGGGACACTTTCTGACCAAAATCCCCAGTCGATCCCCAGGTCCAGTGTGTATCTGAGTCAATGGGACTCTTTCTGACCTTTCTCCACAGTCTATCCCCAGGGCCTGTATGTATCTGAGTCAAAGGGACTCTCTCTGACCTTTCTCCCCAGTCTATCCCCAGGACCAGTGTGTATCTGAGTCAATGGGAATCTCTCTGACCTTTCTGCACAGTCTCTCCCCAGGACCAGTGTGTATCTGAGTCAATGGGACTCGCTGACCTTTCTCCCCAGTCTATCATCAGGACCAGTGTCTATCTGAGTCAATGGGACTCTCTCTGACCTTACTCCACAGTCTAACCCCAGGACCAGTGTGTATCTGAGTCAATGGGACTCTCGCTGACCTTTCTCCCCAGTCTATCCCCAGGACCAGTGTGTATCTGAGTCAATGGGACTCTCTCTGACCTTTCTCCACAGTCTATCCCCAGGACCAGTGTGTATCTGAGTCAATGGGATTCTCTCTGACCTTTCTCCCCAGTCTATCCCCAGGACCAGTGTGTATCTGAGTCAATGGGACTCTCTCTGACCTTTCTCCCCAGTCTATCCCCAGGACCAGTGTGTATCTGAGTCAATGGGACTCTCTCTGACCTTTCTCCACAGTCTATCCCCAGGACCAGTGTGTATCTGAGTCAGTGGGACTCTCTGACCTTTCCCCCCCAGTCTATCCCCATGACCAGTGTGTATCTGAGTCAACGGGACTCTCTCTGACCTTTCTCCCCTGTCTATCCCCAGGACCAGTGTGTATCTGAGTCAATGGGACTCTCTCTGACCTTTCTCCCCTGTCTATCCCCAGAAGCAGTGTTTATCTGAGTCAATGGGACTCTCTCTTAACTTTCTCCCCAGTCCCCAGGACCAGTGTGTATCTGAGTAAATGGGACTCTCTCTGACCTTTCTCTCCAGTCCCCGCAGGTCAGTGTGTATCTGAGTCAATGGGGCTCTCTCTGACCTTTCTCACCAGTCTATCCCCAGGACCAGTGTGTACCTGAATCAATGGGACTCTCTCTGACCTTTCTCCTCAGTCCCCCAGGACCAGTGTGTATCTGAGTCAATGGGACTCTCTCTGATCTTTCTCACCATGCCCCCTGGACCAGTGTGGACCTGAGTCAATGGGACTGTCTCTGACCTTTCTCCCCAGTCCCCCAGGACCAGTCTGTATCTGAGTCAATGGGACTCTCTCTTACCTTTCTCCCCAGTCTATCCCCAGGACCAGTGTGTATCTGAGTCAATGGGACTTTCTCTGAACTTTCTCCCGTGTCTATCAGGAGGACCAGTGTGTATCTGAGTCAATGGGAATCTCTCTGACCTTTCTCCTCAGTCTATCCCCAGGACCAGTGTTTATCTGAGTCAATGGGGCTCTCTCTGAACTTTATCCCAAGTCCCCCAGGACCAGTGTGTATCTGAGTCAATGGGGCTCTCTCTGACCTTTATCCGCAGTCTATCCCCAGGACCAGTGTGTACCTGAGTCAATGGGACTCTCTCTGACCTTTCTCCCAGTCCCCCAGGACCAGTGTGTATCTGAGTCAATGGGACTCTCTCTAACCTTTCTCCCCAGTCCCCCAGGACCAGTGTGTATCTGAGTCAATGGGACTCTCTCTGACCTTTCTCCCCAGTCCCCAACGACCAGTGTGTATCTGAGTCAATGGGACGCTCTCTAACCTTTCTCCCCAGTCCCCCAGGACCAGTGTGTATCTGAGTCAATGGGACACTCACTGACCTTTCTCCCCAGTCCCCCAGGACCAGTGTGTATCTGAGTCAATGGGACTCTCTGACCTTTCCCCACAGTCAATCCACAGGACCAATGTGTACCTGAATCAATGGGACTCTCTCTGACCTTTCTCCACAGTCTATCCCCAGGACTAGTGTGTATCTGAGTCAATGGGACTCTCTCTGACCTTTCTTCCCAGTCTCCCAGGACCAGTGTGTATCTGAGTCAATGGGCCTCTCTCTGACCTTTCTCCACAGTCTATCCCCAGGACCAGTGTGTATCTGAGTCAATGGGACTCTCTCTGACCTTTCTCCCCAGTCTATCCCCAGGACCAGTGTGTATCTGAGTCAATGGGACTCTCTCTGACCTTTCTCCACAGTCTATCCCCAGGACCAGTGTGTATCTGAGTCAATGGGACTCTCTCTGACCTTTCTCCCCAGTCTATCCCCAGGACCAGTGTGTATCTGAGTCAATGGGACTCTCTCTGACCTTTCTCCACAGTCTATCCCCAGGACCAGTGTGTATCTGAGTCAGTGGGACTCTCTGACCTTTCACCCCCAGTCTATCCCCATGACCAGTGTGTATCTGAGTCAATGGGACTCTCTCTGATCTTTCTCCCCAGTCTCCCAGGACCAGTGTGTACCTGAGTCAATTGGACTCTTTCTGACCTTTCTCCCCAGTCCCCCAGGACCAGTGTGTATCTGAGTCAATGGGACTCTCTCTGACCTTTCTCCCCAGACCCCCAGGACCAGTGTGTATCTGAGTGAATGGGACTCTCTGACCTTTCTCCCCAGTCTGTCCCCAGGACCAGTGTTTATCTAGGTCAATGGGACACTTTCTGACCAAAATCCCCAGTCGATCCCCAGGACCAGTGTGTATCTGAGTCAATGGGACTCTCTCTGACCTTTCTCCCCAGTCTATCCCCAGGACCAGTGTGTATCTGAGTCAATGGGACTCTCTCTGATCTTTCTCCCCAGTCTCCCAGGACCAGTGTGTACCTGAGTCAATTGGACTCTTTCTGACCTTTCTCCCCAGTCCCCCAGGACCAGTGTGTATCTGAGTCAAGGGGACTCTCTCTGACCTTTCTCCCCTGTCTATCCCCAGGACCAGTGTGTATCTGAGTCAATGGGACTCTCTCTGACCTTTCTCCCCTGTCTATCCCCAGAAGCAGTGTTTATCTGAGTCAATGGGACTCTCTCTTAACTTTCTCCCCAGTCCCCAGGACCAGTGTGTATCTGAGTAAATGGGACTCTCTCTGACCTTTCTCCCCTGTCTATCCCCAGAAGCAGTGTTTATCTGAGTCAATGGGACTCTCTCTTAACTTTCTCCCCAGTCCCCAGGACCAGTGGGTATCTGAGTCAATGGGACACCCTCTGACCTTTCTCCCCAGTCCCCCAGGACCAGTGTGTATCTGAGTCAATGGGACTCTCTGACCTTTCCCCCCAGTCAATCCCCAGGACCAATGTGTACCTGAATCAATGGGACTCTCTCTGACCTTTCTCCCCAGTCTATCCCCAGGACTAGTGTGTATCTGAGTCAATGGGACTCTCTCTGACCTTTCTTCCCAGTCTCCCAGGACCAGTGTGTATCTGAGTCAATGGGACTCTCTCTTACCTTTCTCCCCAGTCCACCAGGACCAGTGTGTATCTGAGTAAATGGAACTCTCTCTGACCTTTCCCCCCAGTCTATCCACAGGACCAGTGTGTATCTGAGTCAATGGGACTCTATCTGACCTTTCTCCCCAGTCCCCCAGGACCAGTGTGTATCTGAGTCAATGGGACTCTCTCTAACCTTTCTCCCCAGTCCCTAAGGACCAGTGTGTATCTGAGTCAATGGGACGCTCTCTAACCTTTCTCCCCAGTCCCCCAGGACCAGTGTGTATCTGAGTCAATGGGACACTCTCTGTTCTTTCTCCCCATACACCCAGGACCAGTGTGTACCAGAGTCAATGGGACTCTCTCTGACCTTTCTCCCCAGACCCCCTCGACCAGTGTGTATCTGAGTCAATGGGACTCTCTGACCTTTCCCCCCAGTCTATCCCCAGGACCAGTGTGAATCTGAGTCGATGGGACTCTCTCTGACCTTTTTCCCCAGTCTATCCCCAGGACCAGTGTGCATCTGAGTCAATGGGACTCTCTCTGACCTTTCTCCCCAGTCTATCCCCAGGACCAGTGTTTATCTGAGTCAATGGGACTCTCTCTGATCTTTCTCCCCAGTCTCCCAGGACCAGTGTGTACCTGAGTCAATTGGACTCTCTCTGACCTTTCTCCCCAGTCCCCCAGGACCAGTGTGTATATGAGTCAATGGGACTCTCTCTGACCTTTCTCCCCAGACCCCCAGGACCAGTGTGTATCTGAGTCAATGGGACTCTCTGACCTTTCTCCCCAGTCTATCCCCAGGACCAGTGTTTATCTAGGTCAATGGGACACTTTCTGACCAAAATCCCCAGTCGATCCCCAGGTCCAGTGTGTATCTGAGTCAATGGGACTCTTTCTGACCTTTCTCCACAGTCTATCCCCAGGGCCAGTATGTATCTGAGTCAAAGGGACTCTCTCTGACCTTTCTCCCCAGTCTATCCCCAGGACCAGTGTGTATCTGAGTCAATGGGACTCTCGCTGACCTTTCTCCCCAGTCTATCCCCAGGACCAGTGTGTATCTGAGTCAATGGGACTCTCTCTGACCTTTCTCCACAGTCTATCCCCAGGACCAGTGTGTATCTGAGTCAATGGGACTCTCTCTGACCTTTCTCCCAAGTCTATCCCCAGGACCAGTGTGTATCTGAGTCAATGGGACTCTCTCTGACCTTTCTCCACAGTCTATCCCCAGGACCAGTGTGTATCTGAGTCAATGGGACTCTCTCTGACCTTTCTCCCCAGTCTATCACCAGGACCAGTGTGTATCTGAGTCAATGGGACTCTCTCTGACCTTTCTCCACAGTCTATCCCCAGGACCAGTGTGTATCTGAGTCAGTGGGACTCTCTGACCTTTCCCCCCCAGTCTATCTCCATGACCAGTGAGTATCTGAGTCAATGGGACTCTCTCTGACCTTTCTCCCCTGTCTATCCCCAGGACCAGTGTGTATCTGAGTCAATGGGACTCTCTCTGACCTTTCTCCCAGTCCCCCAGGACCAGTGTGTATCTGAGTCAATGGGACTCTCTCTAACCTTTCTCCCCAGTCCCCCAGGACCAGTGTGTACCTGAGTCAATGGGACTCTCTCTGACCTTTCTACCCAGACCCCCAGGACCAGTGTGTATCTGAGTCAATGGGACGCTCTCTGACCTTTCTCCCCAGTCCCCCAGGACCAGTGTGTATCTGAGTCAATGGGGCTCTCTCTGACCTTTCTCACCAGTCTATCCCCAGGACCAGTGTGTACCTGAATCAATGGGACTCTCTTGACCTTTCTCCTCAGTCCCCCAGGACCAGTGTGTATCTGAGTCAATGGGACTCTCTCTGATCTTTCTCCCCATGCCCCCTGGACCAGTGTGTACCTGAGTCAATGGGACTCTCTCTGACCTTTCTCCCCAGTCCCCCAGGACCAGTCTGTATCTGAGTCAATGGGACTCTCTCTTACCTTTCTCCCCAGTCTACCCCCAGGACCAGTGTGTATCTGAGTCAATGGGACTTTCTCTGAACTTTCTCCCCTGTCTATCAGGAGGACCAGTGTGTATCTGAGTCAATGGGAATCTCTCTGACCTTTCTCCTCAGTCTATCCCCAGGACCAGTGTTTATCTGAGTCAATGGGGCTCTCTCTGACATTTCACCACAGTCCCCCAGGACAAGTGTGTATCTGAGTCAATGGGTCTCTCTCTGAACTTTATCCCAAGTCCCCCAGGACCAGTGTGTATCTGAGTCAATGGGGCTCTCTCTGACCTTTATCCGCATTCTATCCCCAGGACCAGTGTGTACCTGAGTCAATGGGACTCTCTCTGACCTTTCTCCCAGTCCCCCAGGACCAGTGTGTATCTGAGTCAATGCGACTCTCTCTAACCTTTCTCCCCAGTCCCCCAGGACCAGTGTGTATCTGAGTCAATGGGACTCTCTCTGACCTTTCTATCCAGTCCCCCACGACCAGTGTGTATCTGAGTCAATGGGACGCTCTCTAACCTTTCTCCCCAGTCCCCCAGGACCAGTGTGTATCTGAGTCAATGGGATCCTCTCTTACCTTTCTCCCCAGTCTATCCCCAGGACCAGTGTTTATCTGAGTCAATGGGGCTCTCTCTGACATTTCACCACAGTCCCCCAGGACAAGTGTGTATCTGAGTCAATGAGTCTCTCTCTGACCTTTATCCCAAGTCCCCCAGGACCAGTGTGTATCTGAGTCAATGGGGCTCTCTCTGACCTTTCTCCGCAGTCTATCCCCAGGACCAGTGTGTACCTGAGTCAATGGCACTCTCTCTGACCTTTCTCCCAGTCCCCCAGGACCAGTGTGTATCTGAGTCAATGGGACACTCTCTGATCTTTCTCCCCATGCCCCCAGGACCAGTGTGTACCTGAGTCAATGGGACTCTCTCTGACCTTTCTCCCCAGTCCCCCAGGACCAGTGTGTATCTGAGTCAATGGGACTCTCTTTGACCTTTCTCCCCAGACCCCCTCGACCAGTGTGTATCTGAGTCAATGGGACTCTCTCTTACATTTCTCCACAATCTATCCCCAGGACCAGTGTGTATCTGAGTCAGTGGGACTCTCTGACCTTTCCCCCCCAGTCTATCCCCATGACCAGTGTGTATCTGAGTCAATGGGACTCTCTCTGACCTTTCTCCCCAGTCTAACCCCAGGACCAGTGTGTATCTGAGTCAATGGAACTCTCTCTGACCTTTCTCCCCAGTCCCCCAGGACCAGTGTGTATCTGAGTCAATGGGGCTCTCTCTGACCTTTATCCCCTGTCTATCCCCAGGACCAGTGTGTATCTGAGTCAATGGGACTCTCTCTGTCCTTTCTCCCCTGTCTATCCCAAGAAGCAGTATTTATCTGAGTCAATGGGACTCTCTCTTAACTTTCTCCCCAGTCCCCAGGACCAGTGTGTATCTGAGAAAATGGGACTCTCTCTGACCTTTCTCCCCAGTCCCCCAGGACCAGTGTGTATCTGAGTCAATGGGGCTCTCTCTGACCTTTCTCACCAGTCTATCCCCAGGACCAGTGTGTACCTGAATCAATTGGACTCTCTTGACCTTTCTCCTCAGTCCCCCAGGACCAGTGTGTATCTGAGTCAATGGGACTCTCTCTGATCTTTCTCCCCATGCCCCCTGGACCAGTGTGTACCTGAGTCAATGGGACTCTCTCTGACCTTTCTCCCCAGTCCCCCAGGACCAGTCTGTATCTGAGTCAATGGGACTCTCTCTTACCTTTCTCCCCAGTCTATCCCCAGGACCAGTGTGTATCTGAGTCAATGGGACTTTCTCTGAACTTTCTCCCCTGTCTATCAGGAGGACCAGTGTGTATCTGAGTCAATGGGAATCTCTCTGACCTTTCTCCTCAGTCTATCCCCAGGACCAGTGTTTATCTGAGTCATTGGGGCTCTCTCTGACATTTCACCACAGTCCCCCAGGACAAGTGTGTATCTGAGTCAATGGGTCTCTCTCTGACCTTTATCCCAAGTCCCCCAGGACCAGTGTGTATCTGAGTCAATGGGGCTCTCTCTGACCTTTATCCGCATTCTATCCCCAGGACCAGTGTGTACCTGAGTCAATGGGACTCTCTCTGACCTTTCTCCCAGTCCCCCAGGACCAGTGTGTATCTGAGTCAATGGGACTCTCTCTAACCTTTCTCCCCAGTCCCCCAGGACCAGTGTGTATCTGAGTCAATGGGACTCTCTCTGACCTTTCTCCCCAGTCCCCCACGACCAGTGTGTATCTGAGTCAATGGGACGCTCTCTAACCTTTCTCCCCAGTCCCCCAGGACCAGTGGGTATCTGAGTCAATGGGACACCCTCTGACCTTTCTCCCCAGTCCCCCAGGACCAGTGTGTATCTGAGTCAATGGGACTCTCTGACCTTTCCCCCCAGTCAATCCCCAGGACCAATGTGTACCTGAATCAATGGGACTCTCTCTGACCTTTCTCCCCAGTCTATCCCCAGGACTAGTGTGTATCTGAGTCAATGGGACTCTCTCTGACCTTTCTTCCCAGTCTCCCAGGACCAGTGTGTATCTGAGTCAATGGGACTCTCTCTTACCTTTCTCCCCAGTCCACCAGGACCAGTGTGTATCTGAGTAAATGGAACTCTCTCTGACCTTTCCCCCCAGTCTATCCACAGGACCAGTGTGTATCTGAGTCAATGGGACTCTATCTGACCTTTCTCCCCAGTCCCCCAGGACCAGTGTGTATCTGAGTCAATGGGACTCTCTCTAACCTTTCTCCCCAGTCCCTAAGGACCAGTGTGTATCTGAGTCAATGGGACGCTCTCTAACCTTTCTCCCCAGTCCCCCAGGACCAGTGTGTATCTGAGTCAATGGGACACTCTCTGTTCTTTCTCCCCATACACCCAGGACCAGTGTGTACCTGAGTCAATGGGACTCTCTCTGACCTTTCTCCCCAGACCCCCTCGACCAGTGTGTATCTGAGTCAATGGGACTCTCTGACCTTTCCCCCCAGTCTATCCCCAGGACCAGTGTGAATCTGAGTCGATGGGACTCTCTCTGACCTTTTTCCCCAGTCTATCCCCAGGACCAGTGTGCATCTGAGTCAATGGGACTCTCTCTGACCTTTCTCCCCAGTCTATCCCCAGGACCAGTGTTTATCTGAGTCAATGGGACTCTCTCTGATCTTTCTCCCCAGTCCCCCAGGACCAGTGTGTATATGAGTCAATGGGACTCTCTCTGACCTTTCTCCCCAGACCCCCAGGACCAGTGTGTATCTGAGTCAATGGGACTCTCTGACCTTTCTCCCCAGTCTATCCCCAGGACCAGTGTTTATCTAGGTCAATGGGACACTTTCTGACCAAAATCCCCAGTCGATCCCCAGGTCCAGTGTGTATCTGAGTCAATGGGACTCTTTCTGACCTTTCTCCACAGTCTATCCCCAGGGCCAGTATGTATCTGAGTCAAAGGGACTCTCTCTGACCTTTCTCCCCAGTCTATCCCCAGGACCAGTGTGTATCTGAGTCAATGGGAATCTCTCTGACCTTTCTGCACAGTCTCTCCCCAGGACCAGTGTGTATCTGAGTCAATGGGACTCGCTGACCTTTCTCCCCAGTCTATCACCAGGACCAGTGTCTATCTGAGTCAATGGGACTCTCTCTGACCTTACTCCACAGTCTATCCCCAGGACCAGTGTGTATCTGAGTCAATGGGACTCTCGCTGACCTTTCTCCCCAGTCTATCCCCAGGACCAGTGTGTATCTGAGTCAATGGGACTCTCTCTGACCTTTCTCCACAGTCTATCCCCAGGACCAGTGTGTATCTGAGTCAATGGGACTCTCTCTGACCTTTCTCCCAAGTCTATCCCCAGGACCAGTGTGTATCTGAGTCAATGGGACTTTCTCTGACCTTTCTCCACAGTCTATCCCCAGGACCAGTGTGTATCTGAGTCAATGGGACTCTCTCTGACCTTTCTCCTCAGTCTATCCCCAGGACCAGTGTGTATCTGAGTCAATGGGACTCTCTCTGACCTTTCTCCACAGTCTATCCCCAGGACCAGTGTGTATCTGAGTCAGTGGGACTCTCTGACCTTTCCCCCCCAGTCTATCTCCATGACCAGTGTGTATCTGAGTCAATGGGACTCTCTCTGACCTTTCTCCCCTGTCTATCCCCAGGACCAGTGTGTATCTGAGTCAATGGGACTCTCTCTGACCTTTCTCCCAGTCCCCCAGGACCAGTGTGTATCTGAGTCAATGGGACTCTCTCTAACCTTTCTCCCCAGTCCCCCAGGACCAGTGTGTACCTGAGTCAATGGGACTCTCTCTGACCTTTCTCCCAGTCCCCCAGGACCAGTGTGTATCTGAGTCAATGGGACTCTCTCTAACCTTTCTCCCCAGTCCCCCAGGACCAGTGTGTATCTGATTCAATGGGACTCTCTCTGACCTTTCTCCCCAGTCCCCCACGACCAGTGTGTATCTGAGTCAATGGGACGCTCTCTAAACTTTCTCCCCAGTCCCCCAGGACCAGTGTGTATCTGAGTCAATGGGACACTCACTGACCTTTCTCCCCAGTCCCCCAGGACCAGTGTGTATCTGAGTCAATGGGACTCTCTGACCTTTCCCCCCAGTCAATCCCCAGGACCAATGTGTACCTGAATCAATGGGACTCTCTCTGACCTTTCTCCCCAGTCTATCCGCAGGACTAGTGTGTATCTGAGTCAATGGGACTCTCTCTGACCGTTCTTCCCAGTCTCCCAGGACCAGTGTGTATCTGAGTCAATGGGACTCTCTCTTACCTTTCTCCCCAGTCCACCAGGACCAGTGTGTATCTGAGTCAATGGAACTCTCTCTGACCTTTCCCCCCAGTCTATCCACAGGACCAGTGTGTATCTGAGTCAATGGGACTCTATCTGACCTTTCTCCCCAGTCCCCCAGGACCAGTGTGTATCTGAGTCAATGGGACTCCCTCTAACCTTTCTCCCCAGTCCCTAAGGACCAGTGTGTATCTGAGTCAATGGGACTCTCTCTGACCTTTCTCCCCAGTCCCCCACGACCAGTTTGTATCTGAGTCAATGGGACGCTCTCTAACCTTTCTCCCCAGTCCCCCAGGACCAGTGTGTATCTGAGTCAATGGGACACTCTCTGATCTTTCTCCCCATACCCCCAGGACCAGTGTGTACCTGAGTCAATGGGACTCTCTCTGACCTTTCTCCCCAGACCCCCTCGACCAGTGTGTATCTGAGTCAATGGGACTCTCTGACCTTTCCCCCCAGTCTATCCCCAGGACCAGTGTGAATCTGAGTCGATGGGACTCTCTCTGACCTTTTTCCCCAGTCTATCCCCAGGACCAGTGTGCATCTGAGTCAATGGGACTCTCTCTGACCTTTCTCCCCAGTCTATCCCCAGGACCAGTGTTTATCTGAGTCAATTGGACTCTCTCTGACCTTTCTCCCCAGTCCCTCAGGACCAGTGTGTATCTGAGTCAATGGGACTCTCTCTGACCTTTCTCCCCAGACCCCCAGGACCAGTGTGTATCTGAGTCAATGGGACTCTCTGACCTTTCTCCCCAGTCTATCCCCAGGACCAGTGTTTATCTAGGTCAATGGGACACTTTCTGACCAAAATCCCCAGTCGATCCCCAGGTCCAGTGTGTATCTGAGTCAATGGGACTCTTTCTGACCTTTCTCCACAGTCTATCCCCAGGGCCAGTATGTATCTGAGTCAAAGGGACTCTCTCTCACCTTTCTCCCCAGTCTATCCCCAGGACCAGTGTGTATCTGAGTCAATGGGAATCTCTCTGACCTTTCTGCACAGTCTCTCCCCAGGACCAGTGTGTATCTGAGTCAATGGGACTCTCTCTGAACTTTCTCCCCAGTCTAACCCCAGGACCAGTGTTTATCTGAGTCAATGGGGCTCTCTCTGACAATTCTCCCCAGTCAAGCCCCAGGACCAGTGTGTATCTGAGTCAATGGGACTCTCTCTTACCTTTCTCCCCAGTCCCCCAGGACCAGAGTGTATCTGAGTCAATGGGACTCTCTCTGACCTTTTTCCCCAGTCTATCCGCAGGACCAGTGTGTTTCTGAGTCAATGGGACTCGCTGACCTTTCTCCCCAGTCTATCACCAGGACCAGTGTCTATCTGAGTCAATGGGACTCTCTCTGACCTTACTCCACAGTCTATCCCCAGGGCCAGTGTGTATCTGAGTCAATGGGACTCTCTCTTACCTTTCTCCCCAGTCTATCCCCAGGACCAGTGTGTATCTGAGTCAATGGGACTTTCTCTGAACTTTCCCCCCTGTCTGTCACGAGGACCAGTGTGTATCTGAGTCAATGGGAATCTCTCTGACCTTTCTCCTCAGTCTATCCCCAGGACCAGTGTTTATCTGAGTCAATGGGGCTCTCTCTGACATTTCACCACAGTCCCCCAGGACAATTGTGTATCTGAGTCAATGGGTCTCTCTCTGACCTTTATCCCAAGTCCCCCAGGACCAGTGTGTATCTGAGTCAATGGGGCTCTCTCTGACCTTTCTCCGCAGTCTATCCGCAGGACCAGTGTGTACCTGAGTCAATGGGACTCTCTCTGACCTTTCTCCCAGTCCCCCAGGACCAGTGTGTATCTGAGTCAATGGGACACTCTCTGATCTTTCTCCCCATGCCCCCAGGACCAGTGTGTACCTGAGTCAATGGGACTCTCTCTGACCTTTCTCCCCAGTCCCCCAGGACCAGTGTGTATCTGAGTCAATGGGACTCTCTCTGACCTTTCTCCCCAGACCCCCTCGACCAGTGTGTATCTGAGTCAATGGGACTCTCTCTGACCTTTCTCCACAGTCTATCCCCAGGACCAGTGTGTATCTGAGTCAGTGGGACTCTCTGACCTTTCCCCCCCAGTCTATCCCCATGACCTGTGTGTATCTGAGTCAATGGGACTCTCTCTGACCTTTCTCCCCAGTCTAACCCCAGGACCAGTGTGTATCTGAGTCAATGGAACTCTCTCTGACCTTTCTCCCCAGTCCCCCAGGACCAGTGTGTATCTGAGTCAATGGGGCTCTCTCTGACCTTTCTCCCCTGTCTATCCCCAGGACCAGTGTGTATCTGAGTCAATGGGACTCTCTCTGACCTTTCTCCCCTGTCTATCCCCAGAAGCAGTGTTTATCTGAGTCAATGGGACTCTCTCTTAACTTTCTCCCCAGTCCCCAGGACCAGTGTGTATCTGAGTAAATGGGACTCTCTCTGACCTTTCTCCCCAGTCCCCCAGGACCAGTGTGTATCTGAGTCAATGGGGCTCTCTCTGACCTTTCTCACCAGTCTATCCCCAGGACCAGTGTGTACCTGAATCAATGGGACTCTCTTGACCTTTCTCCTCAGTCCCCCAGGACCAGTGTGTATCTGAGTCAATGGGACTCTCTCTGATCTTTCTCCCCATGCCCACTGGACCAGTGTGTACCTGAGTCAATGGGACTCTCTCTGACCTTTCTCCCCAGTCCCCCAGGACCAGTCTGTATCTGAGTCAATGGGACTCTTTCTTACCTTTCTCCCCAGTCTATCCCCAGGACCAGTGTGTATCTGAGTCAATGGGACTTTCTCTGAACTTTGTCCCCTGTCTATCACGAGGACCAGTGTGTATCTGAGTCAATGGGAATCTCTCTGACCTTTCTCCTCAGTCTATCCCCAGGACCAGTGTTTATCTGAGTCAATGGGGCTCTCTCTGACATTTCACCACAGTCCCCCAGGACAAGTGTGTATCTGAGTCAATGGGTCTCTCTCTGACCTTTATCCCAAGTCCCCCAGGACCAGTGTGTATCTGAGTCAATGGGGCTCTCTCTGACCTTTATCCGCAGTCTAACCCCAGGACAAGTGTGTACCTGAGTCAATGGGACTCTCTCTGACCTTTCTCCCAGTCCCCCAGGACCAGTGTGTATCTGAGTCAATGGGACTCTCTCTAACCTTTCTCCCCAGTCCCCCAGGACCAGTGTGTATCTGAGTCAATTGGTCTCTCTCTGACCTTTCTCCCCAGTCCCCCACGACCAGTGTGTATCTGAGTCAATGGGACGCTCTCTAACCTTTCTCCCCAGTCCCCCAGGACCAGTGTGTATCTGAGTCAATGGGACACTCTCTGATCTTTCTCCCCATGCCCCCAGGACCAGTTTGTACCTGAGTCAATGGGACTCTCTCTGACCTTTCTCCCCAGACCCCCTCGACCAGTGTGTATCTGAGTCAATGGGACTCTCTGACCTTTCCCCCCAGTCTATCCCCAGGACTAGTGTGAATCTGAGTCGATGGGACTCTCTCTGACCTTTTTCCCCAGTCTATCCCCAGGACCAGTGTGCATCTGAGTCAATGGGACTCTCTCTGACCTTTCTCCCCAGTCTATCCCCAGGACCAGTGTATATCTGAGTCAATGGGACGCTCTCTGATCTTTCTCCCCAGTCTCCCAGGACCAGTGTGTACCTGAGTCAATTGGACTCTCTCTGACCTTTCTCCCCAGTCCCCCAGGACCAGTGTGTATCTGAGTCAATGGGACTCTCTCTGACTTTTCTCCCCAGACCCCCAGGACCAGTGTGTATCTGAGTCAATGGGACTCTCTGACCTTTCTCCCCAGTCTATCCCCAGGACCAGTGTTTATCTAGGTCAATGGGACACTTTCTGACCAAAATCCCCAGTCGATCCACAGGACCAGTGTGTATCTGAGTCAATGGGACTCTCTCTTAACTTTCTACCCAGTCCCCAGGACCAGTGTGTATCTGAGTAAATGGGACTCTCTCTGACCTTTCCCCCCAGTCCCCCAGGACCAGTGTGTATCTGAGTCAATGGGGCTCTCTCTGACCTTTCTCACCAGTCTATCCCCAGGACCAGTGTGTACCTGAATCAATGGAACACTCTCTGACCTTTCTCCTCAGTCCCACAGGACCAGTGTGTATCTGAGTCAATGGGACTCTCTCTGATCTTTCTCCACATGCCCCCTGGACCAGTGTGTACCTGAGTCAATGGGACTCTCTCTGACCTTTCTCCCCAGTCCCCCAGGACCAGTGTGTATCTGAGTTAATGGGACCCTCTCTTACCTTTCTCCCCAGTCTATCCCCAGGACCAGTGTTTATCTGAGTCAATGGGGCTCTCTCTGACATTTCACCACAGTCCCCCAGGACAAGTGTGTATCTGAGTCAATGGGTCTCTCTCTGACCTTTATCCCAAGTCCCCCAGGACCAGTGTGTATCTGAGTCAATGGGGCTCTCTCTGACCTTTCTCCGCAGTCTATCCCCAGGACCATTGTGTACCTGAGTCAATGGGACTCTCTCTGACCTTTCTCCCAGTCCCCCAGGACCAGTGTGTATCTGAGTCAATGGGACACTCTCTGATCTTTCTCCCCATGCCCCCAGGACCAGTGTGTACCTGAGTCAATGGGACTCTCTCTGACCTTTCTCCCCAGTCCCCCAGGACCAGTGTGTATCTGAGTCAATGGGACTCTCTCTGACCTTTCTCCCCAGACCCCCTCGACCAGTGTGTATCTGAGTCAATGGGACACTCTCTGACATTTCTCCACAGTCTATCCCCAGGACCAGTGTGTATCTGAGTCAGTGGGACTCTCTGACATTTCCCCCCCCCAGTCTATCCCCATGACCAGTGTGTATCTGAGTCAATGGGACTCTCTCTGACCTTTCTCCCCAGTCTAACCCCAGGACCAGTGTGTATCTGAGTCAATGGAACTCTCTCTGACCTTTCTCCCCAGTCCCCCAGGACCAGTGTGTATCTGAGTCAATGGGGCTCTCTCTGACCTTTCTCCCCTGTCTATCCCCAGAAGCAGTGTTTATCTGAGTCAATGGGACTCTCTCTTAACTTTCTCCCCAGTCCCCAGGACCAGTGTGTATCTGAGAAAATGGGACTCTCTCTGACCTTTCTCCCCAGTCCCCCAGGACCAGTGTGTATCTGAGTCAATGGGGCTCTCTCTGACCTTTCTCACCAGTCTATCCCCAGGACCAGTGTGTACCTGAATCAATGGGACTCTCTTGACCTTTCTCCTCAGTCCCCCAGGACCAGTGTGTATCTGAGTCAATGGGACTCTCTCTGATCTTTCTCCCCATGCCCCCTGGACCAGTGTGTACCTGAGTCAATGGGACTCTCTCTGACCTTTCTCCCCAGTCCCCCAGGACCAGTCTGTATCTGAGTCAATGGGACTCGCTCTTACCTTTCTCCCCAGTCTATCCCCAGGACCAGTGTGTATCTGAGTCAATGGGACTTTCTCTGAACTTACTCCCCTGTCTATCAGGAGGACCAGTGTGTATCTGAGTCAATGGGAATCTCTCTGACCTTTCTCCTCAGTCTATCCCCAGGACCAGTGTTTATCTGAGTCAATGGGGCTCTCTCTGACATTTCACCACAGTCCCCCAGGACAAGTGTGTATCTGAGTCAATGGGTCTCTCTCTGACCTTTATCCCAAGTCCCCCAGGACCAGTGTGTATCTGAGTCAATGGGGCTCTCTCTGACCTTTATCCGCAGTCTATCCCCAGGACCAGTGTGTACCTGAGTCAATGGGACTCTCTCTGGCCTTTCTCCCAGTCCCCCAGGACCAGTGTGTATCTGAGTCAATGGGACTCTCTCTAACCTTTCTCCCCAGTCCCCCAGGACCAGTGTGTATCTGAGTCAATGGGACTCTCTCTGACCTTTCTCCCCAGTCCCCCACGACCAGTGTGTATCTGAGTCAATGGGACGCTCTCTAACCTTTCTCCCCAGTCCCCCAGGACCAGTGTGTATCTGAGTCAATGGGACACTCTCTGACCTTTCTCCCCATTCCCCCAGGACCAGTTTGTATCTGAGTCAATGGGACTCTCTGACCTTTCCCCCCAGTCAATTACCAGGACCAATGTGTACCTGAATCAATGGGACTCTCTCTGACCTTTCTCTCCAGTCTATCCCCAGGACAAGTGTGTATCTGAATCAATGGGACTCTCTCTGACCTTTCTTCCCAGTCTCCCAGGACCAGTGTGTATCTGAGTCATTGGGACTCTATCTGAACTTTCTCCCCAGTCCCCCAGGACCAGTGTGTATCTGAGTCAATGGGACTCTCTCTAACCTTTCTCCCCAGTCCCTAAGGGCCAGTGTGTATCTGAGTCAATGGGACTCTCTCTGACCTTTCTCCCCAGTCCCCCACGACCAGTTTGTATCTGAGTCAATGGGACGCTCTCTAACCTTTCTCCCCAGTCCCCCAGGAGTGTATCTGAGTCAATGGGACACTCTCTGATCTTTCTCCCCATACCCCCAGGACCAGTGTGTACCTGAGTCAATGGGACTCTCTCTGACCTTTCTCCCCAGACCCCCTCGACCAGTGTGTATCTGAGTCAATGGGACTCTCTGACCTTTCCCCCCAGTCTATCCCCAGGACCAGTGTGAATCTGAGTCGATGGGACTCTCTCTGACCTTTTATCCCAGTCTATCCCCAGGACCAGTGTGCATCTGAGTCAATGGGACTCTCTCTGACCTTTCTCCCCAGTCTATCCCCAGGACCAGTGTTTATCTGAGTTAATGGTACTCTCTCTGATCTTTCTCCCCAGTCTCCCTGGACCAGTGTGTACCTGAGTCAATTGGACTCTCTCTGACCTTTCTCCCCAGTCCCCCAGGACCAGTGTGTATCTGAGTCAATGGGACTCTCTCTGACCTTTCTCCCCAGACCCCCAGGACCAGTGTGTATCTGAGTCAATGGGACTCTCTGACCTTTCTCCCCAGTCTATCCCCAGGACCAGTGTTTATCTAGGTCAATGGGACACTTTCTGACCAAAATCCCCAGTCGATCCCCAGGTCCAGTGTGTATCTGAGTCAATGGGACTCTTTCTGACCTTTCTCCACAGTCTATCCCCAGGGCCAGTATGTATCTGAGTCAAAGGGACTCTCTCTGACCTTTCTCCCCAGTCTATCCCCAGGACCAGTGTGTATCTGAGTCAATGGGAATCTCTCTGACCTTTCTGCACAGTCTCTCCCCAGGACCAGTGTGTATCTGAGTCAATGGGACTCTCTCTGACCTTTCTCCCCAGTCTAACCCCAGGACCAGTGTTTATCTGAGTCAATGGGGCTCTCTCTGACAATTCTCCCCAGTCAAGCCCCAGGACCAGTGTGTATCTGAGTCAATGGGACTCTCTCTTACCTTTCTCCCCAGTCCCCAGGACCAGAGTGTATCTGAGTCAATGGGACTCTCTCTGACCTTTTTCCCCAGTCTATCCGCAGGACCAGTGTGTATCTGAGTCAATGGGACTCGCTGACCTTTCTCCCCAGTCTATCACCAGAACCAGTGTCTATCTGAGTCAATGGGACTCTCTCTGCCCTTACTCCACAGTCTATCCCCAGGACCAGTGTGTATCTGAGTCAATGGGACTCTCGCTGACCTTTCTCCCCAGTCTATCCCCAGGACCAGTGTGTATCTGAGTCAATGGGACTCTCTCTGACCTTTCTCCACAGTCTATCCCCAGGACCAGTGTGTATCTGAGTCAATGGGACTCTCTCTGACCTTTCTCCCCAGTCTATCCCCAGGACCAGTGTGTATCTGAGTCAATGGGACTCTCTCTGACCTTTCTCCACAGTCTATCCCCAGGACCAGTGTGTATCTGAGTCAGTGGGACTCTCTGACCTTTCCCCCCCAGTCTATCCCCATGACCAGTGTGTATCTGAGTCAATGGGACTCTCTCTGACCTTTCTCCCCAGTCTAACCCCAGGACCAGTGTGTATCTGAGTCAATGGAACTCTCTCTGACATTTCTCCCCAGTCCCCCAGGACCAGTGTGTATCTGAGTCAATGGGACTCTCTCTGACCTTTCTCCCCTGTCTATCCCCAGGACCAGTGTGTATCTGAGTCAATGGGACTCTCTCTGACCTTTCTCCCCTGTCTATCCCTAGAAGCAGTGTTTATCTGAGTCAATGGGACTCTCTCTTAACTTTCTCCCCAGTCCCCAGGACCAGTGTGTATCTGAGTAAATGGGACTCTCTCTGAACTTTCTCTCCAGTCCCCCAGGACCAGTGTGTATATGAGTCAATGGGGCTCTCTCTGACCTTTCTCACCAGTCTATCCCCAGGACCAGTGTGTACCTGAATCAATGGGAATCTCTCTGACCTTTCTCCTCAGTCCCCCAGGACCAGTGTGTATCTGAGTCAATGGGACTCTCTCTGATCTTTCTCACCATGCCACCTGGACCAGTGTGTACCTGAGTCAATGGGACTCTCTCTGACCTTTCTCCCCAGTCCCCCAGGACCAGTGTGTATCTGAGTCAATGGGACTCTCTCTTACCTTTCTCCCCAGTCTATCCCCAGGACCAGTGTGTATCTGAGTCAATGGGACTTTCTCTGAACTTTCTCCCCTGTCTGTCACGAGGACCAGTGTGTATCTGAGTCAATGGGAATCTCTCTGACCTTTCTCCTCAGTCTATCCCCAGGACCAGTGTTTATCTGAGTCAATGGGGCTCTCTCTGACATTTCACCACAGTCCCCCAGTACAATTGTGTATCTGAGTCAATGGGTCTCTCTCTGACCTTTATCCCAAGTCCCCCAGGACCAGTGTGTATCTGAGTCAATGGGGCTCTCTCTGACCTTTCTCCGCAGTCTATCCGCAGGACCAGTGTGTACCTGAGTCAATGGGACTCTCTCTGACCTTTCTCCCAGTCCCCCAGGACCAGTGTGTATCTAAGTCAATGGGACACTCTCTGATCTTTCTCCCCATGCCCCCAGGACCAGTGTGTACCTGAGTCAATGGGACTCTCTCTGACCTTTCTCCCCAGTCCCCCTGGACCAGTGTGTATCTGAGTCAATGGGACTCTCTCTGACCTTTCTCCCCAGACCCCCTCGACCAGTGTGTATCTGAGTCAATGGGACTCTCTCTGACCTTTCTCCACAGTCTATCCCCAGGACCAGTGTGTATCTGAGTCAGTGGGACTCTCTGACCTTTCCCCCCCAGTCTATCCCCATGACCTGTGTGTATCTGAGTCAATGGGACTCTCTCTGACCTTTCTCCCCAGTCTAACCCCAGGACCAGTGTGTATCTGAGTCAATGGAACTCTCTCTGACCTTTCTCCCCAGTCCCCCAGGACCAGTGTGTATCTGAGTCAATGGGGCTCTCTCTGACCTTTCTCCCCTGTCTATCCCCAGGACCAGTGTGTATCTGAGTCAATGGGACTCTCTCTGACCTTTCTCCCCTGTCTATCCCCAGAAGCAGTGTTTATCTGAGTCAATGGGACTCTCTCTTAACTTTCTCCCCAGTCCCCAAAACCAGTGTGTATCTGAGTAAATGGAACTCTCTCTGACCTTTCTCCCCAGTCCCCCAGGACCAGTGTGTATCTGAGTCAATGGGGCTCTCTCTGACCTTTCTCACCAGTCTATCCCCAGGACCAGTGTGTACCTGAATCAATGGGACTCTCTTGACATTTCCCCTCAGTCCCCCAGGACCAGTGTGTATCTGAGTCAATGGGACTCTCTCTGATCTTTCTCCCCATGCCCCCTGGACAAGTGTGTACCTGAGTCAATGGGACTCTCTCTGACCTTTCTCCCCAGTCCCCCAGGACCAGTCTGTATCTGAGTCAATGGGACTCTTTCTTACCTTTCTCCCCAGTCTATCCCCAGGACCAGTGTGTATCTGAGTCAATGGGACTTTCTCTGAACTTTCTCCCCTGTCTATCACGAGGACCAGTGTGTATCTGAGTCAATGGGAATCTCTCTGACCTTTCTCCTCAGTCTATCCCCAGGACCAGTGTTTATCTGAGTCAATTCGGCTCTCTCTGACATTTCACCACAGTCCCCCAGGACAAGTGTGTATCTGAGTCAATGGGTCTCTCTCTGACCTTTATCCCAAGTCCCCCAGGACCAGTGTGTATCTGAGTCAATGGGGCTCTCTCTGACCTTTATCCGCAGTCTATCCCCAGGACCAGTGTGTACCTGAGTCAATGGGACTCTCTCTGACCTTTCTCCCAGTCCCCCAGGACCAGTGTGTATCTGAGTCAATGGGACTCTCTCTAACCTTTCTCCCCAGTCCCCCAGGACCAGTGTGTATCTGAGTCAATTGGACTCTCTCTGACCTTTCTCCCCAGTCCCCCACGACCAGTGTGTATCTGAGTCAATGGGACGCTCTCTAACCTTTCTCCCCAGTCCCCCAGGACCAGTGTGTATCTGAGTCAATGGGACACTCTCTGATCTTTCTCCCCATGCCCCCAGGACCAGTTTGTACCTGTGTCAATGGGACTCTCTCTGACCTTTCTCCCAGTCCCCCAGGACAAGTGTGTATCTGAGTCAATGGGACTCTCTCTAACCTTTCTCCCCAGTCCCCCAGGACCAGTGTGTATCTGAGTCAATGGGACGCTCTCTGACCTTTCTCCCCAGTCCCCCACGACCAGTGTGTATCTGAGTCAATGGGACGCTCTCTAACCTTTCTCCCCAGTCCCCCAGGACCAGTGTGTATCTGAGTCAATGGGACACTCTCTGACCTTTCTCCCCAGTCCCCCAGGACCAGTGTGTATCTGAGTCAATGGGACTCTCTGACCTTTCCCCCCAGTCAATTCCCAGGACCAATGTGTACCTGAATCAATGGGACTCTCTCTGACCTTTCTCCCCAGTCTATCCCCAGGACTAGTGTGTATCTGAATCAATGGGACTCTCTCTGACCTTTCTTCCCAGTCTCCCAGGACCAGTGTGTATCTGAGTCAATGGGACTCTCTCTTACCCTTCTCCCCAGTCCACCAGGACCAGTGTGTATCTGAGTCAATGGAACTCTCTCTGACCTTTCCCCCCAGTCTATCCACAGGACCAGTGTGTATCTGAGTCATTGGGACTCTATCTGAACTTTCTCCCCAGTCCCCCAGGACCAGTGTGTATCTGAGTCAATGGGACTCTCTCTAACCTTTCTCCCCAGTCCCTAAGGACCAGTGTGTATCTGAGTCAATGGGACTCTCTTTGACCTTGCTCCCCAGTCCCCCACGACCAGTTTGTATCTGAGTCAATGGGACGCTCTCTAACCTTTCTCCCCAGTCCCCCAGGACCAGTGTGTATCTGAGTCAATGGGACACTCTCTGATCTTTCTCCCCATACCCCCAGGACCAGTGTGTACCTGAGTCAATGGGACTCTCTCTGACCTTTCTCCCCAGACCCCCTCGACCAGTGTGTATCTGAGTCAATGGGACTCTCTGACCTTTCCCCCCAGTCTATCCCCAGGACCAGTGTGAATCTGAGTCGATGGGACTCTCTCTGACCTTTTTCCCCAGTCTATCCCCAGGACCAGTGTGCATCTGAGTCAATGGGACTCTCTCTGACCTTTCTCCCCAGTCTATCCCCAGGACCAGTGTTTATCTGAGTCAATGGGACTCTCTCTGATCTTTCACCCCAGTCTCCCTGGACCAGTGTGTACCTGAGTCAATTGGACTCTCTCTGACCTTTCTCCCCAGTCCCCCAGGACCAGTGTGTATCTGAGTCAATGGGACTCTCTCTGACCTTTCTCCCCAGTCTATCCCCAGGACCAGTGTTTATCTAGGTCAATGGGACACATTCTGACCAAAATCCCCAGTCGATCCCCAGGTCCAGTGTGTATCTGAGTCAATGGGACTCTTTCTGACCTTTCTCCACAGTCTATCCCCAGGGCCAGTATGTATCTGAGTCAAAGGGACTCTCTGTGACCTTTCTCCCCAGTCTATCCCCAGGACCAGTGTGTATCTGAGTCAATGGGAATCTCTCTGAACTTCCTGCGCAGTCTCTCCCCAGGACCAGTGTGTATCTGAGTCAATGGGACTCTCTCTGACCTTTCTCCCCAGTCTAACCCCAGGACCAGTGTTTATCTGAGTCAATGGGGCTCTCTCTGACAATTCTCCCCAGTCAAGCCCCAGGACCAGTGTGTGTCTGAGTCAATGGGACTCTCGCTGACCTTTCTCCCCAGTCTATCCCCAGGACCAGTGTGTATCTGAGTCAATGGGACTCTCTCTGACCTTTTTCCCCAGTCTATCCGCAGGACCAGTGTGTATCTGAGTCAATGGGACTCGCTGACCTTTCTCCCCAGTCTATCACCAGGACCAGTGTCTATCTGAGTCAATGGGACTCTCTCTGACCTTACTCCACAGTCTATCCCCAGGACCAGTGTGTATCTGAGTCAATGGGACTCTCGCTGACCTTTCTCCCCAGTCTATCCCCAGGACCAGTGTGTATCTGAGTCAATGGGACTCTCTCTGACAATTCACCACAGTCTATCCCCAGGACCAGTGTGTATCTGAGTCAATGGGACTCTCTCTGACCTTTCTCCCCAGTCTATCCCCAGGACCAGTGTGTATCTGAGTCAATGGGACTCTCTCTGACCTTTCTCCACAGTCTATCCCCAGGACCAGTGTGTATCTGAGTCAGTGGGACTCTCTGACCTTTCCCCCCCAGTCTATCCCCATGACCAGTGTGTATCTGAGTCAATGGGACTCTCTCTGACCTTTCTCCCCAGTCTAACCCCAGGACCAGTGTGTATCTGAGTCAATGGAACTCTCTCTGACATTTCTCCCCAGTCCCCCAGGACCAGTGTGTATCTGAGTCAATGGGACTCTCTCTGACCTTTCTCCCCTGTCTATCCCCAGGACCAGTGTGTATCTGAGTCAATGGGACTCTCTCTGACCTTTCTCCCCTGTCTATCCCCAGAAGCAGTGTTTATCTGAGTCATTGGGACTCTCTCTTAACTTTCTCCCCAGTCCCCAGGACCAGTGTGTATCTGAGTAAATGGGACTCTCTCTGACCTTTCTCTCCAGTCCCCCAGGACCAGTGTGTATCTGAGTCAATGGGGCTCTCTCTGACCTTTCTCACCAGTCTATCCCCAGGACCAGTGTGTATCTGAATCAATGGGACTCTCTCTGACCTTTCTCCTCAGTCCCCCAGGACCAGTGTGTATCTGAGTCAATGCGACTCTCTCTGATCTTTCTCACCATGCCCCCTGGACCAGTGTGTACCTGAGTCAATGGGACTCTCTCTGACCTTTCTCCCCAGTCCCCCAGGACCAGTGTGTATCTGAGTCAATGGGACTCTCTCTTACCTTTCTCCCCAGTCTATCCCCAGGACCAGTGTGTATCTGAGTCAATGGGACTTTCTCTGAACTTTCTCCCCTGTCTGTCACGAGGACCAGTGTGTATCTGAGTCAATGGGAATCTCTCTGACCTTTCTCCTCAGGCTATCCCCAGGACCAGTGTTTATCTGAGTCAATGGGGCTCTCTCTGACATTTCACCACAGTCCCCCAGGACAATTGTGTATCTGAGTCAATGGGTCTCTCTCTGACCTTTATCCCAAGTCCCCCAGGACCAGTGTGTATCTGAATCAATGGGGCTCTCTCTGACCTTTCTCCGCAGTCTATCCGCAGGACCAGTGTGTACCTGAGTCAATGGGACTCTCTCTGACCTTTCTCCCAGTCCCCCAGGACCAGTGTGTATCTGAGTCAATGGGACACTCTCTGATCTTTCTCCCCATGCCCCCAGGACCAGTGTGTACCTGAGTCAATGGGACTCTCTCTGACCTTTCTCCCCAGTCCCCCAGGAAAAGTGTGTATCTGAGTCAATGGGACTCTCTCTGACCTTTCTCCCCAGTCCCCCAGGACCAGTGTGTATCTGAGTCAATGGGACTCTCTGACCTTTCCCCCCAGTCAATTCCCAGGACCAATGTGTACCTGAATCAATGGGACTCTCTCTGACCTTTCTCCCCAGTCTATCCCCAGGACTAGTGTGTATCTGAATCAATGGGACTCTCTCTGACCTTTCTTCCCAGTCTCCCAGGACCAGTGTGTATCTGAGTCAATGGGACTCTCTCTTACCCTTCTCCCCAGTCCACCAGGACCAGTGTGTATCTGAGTCAATGGAACTCTCTCTGACCTTTCCCCCCAGTCTATCCACAGGACCAGTGTGTATCTGAGTCATTGGGACTCTATCTGAACTTTCTCCCCAGTCCCCCAGGACCAGTGTGTATCTGAGTCAATGGGACTCTCTCTAACCTTTCTCCCCAGTCCCTAAGGACCAGTGTGTATCTGAGTCAATGGGACTCTCTCTGAACTTGCTCCCCAGTCCCCCACGACCAGTTTGTATCTGAGTCAATGGGACGCTCTCTAACCTTTCTCCCCAGTCCCCCAGGACCAGTGTGTATCTGAGTCAATGGGACACTCTCTGATCTTTCTCCCCATACCCCCAGGACCAGTGTGTACCTGAGTCAATGGGACTCTCTCTGACCTTTCTCCCCAGACCCCCTCGACCAGTGTGTATCTGAGTCAATGGGACTCTCTGACCTTTCCCCCCAGTCTATCCCCAGGACCAGTGTGAATCTGAGTCGATGGGACTCTCTCTGACCTTTTTCCCCAGTCTATCCCCAGGACCAGTGTGCATCTGAGTCAATGGGACTCTCTCTGACCTTTCTCCCCAGTCTATCCCCAGGACCAGTGTTTATCTGAGTCAATGGGACTCTCTCTGATCTTTCTCCCCAGTCTCCCTGGACCAGTGTGTACCTGAGTCAATTGGACTCTCTCTGACCTTTCTCCCCAGTCCCCCAGGACCAGTGTGTATCTGAGTCAATGGGACTCTCTCTGACCTTTCTCCCCAGTCTATCCCCAGGACCAGTGTTTATCTAGGTCAATGGGACACTTTCTGACCAAAATCCCCAGTCGATCCCCAGGTCCAGTGTGTATCTGAGTCAATGGGACTCTTTCTGACCTTTCTCCACAGTCTATCCCAAGGGCCAGTATGTATCTGAGTCAAAGGGACTCTCTCTGACCTTTCTCCCCAGTCTATCCCCAGGACCAGTGTGTATCTGAGTCAATGGGACTCTCTCTGACCTTTCTCCCCAGTCTAACCCCAGGACCAGTGTTTATCTGAGTCAAAGGGGCTCTCTGTGACAATTCTCCCCAGTCAGGCCCCAGGACCAGTGTGTGTCTGAGTCAATGGGACTCTCGCTGACCTTTCTCCCCAGTCTATCCCCAGGACCAGTGTGTATCTGAGTCAATGGGACTCTCTCTGACCTTTTTCCCCAGTCTATCCGCAGGACCAGTGTGTATCTGAGTCAATGGGACTCGCTGACCTTTCTCCCCAGTCTATCACCAGGACCAGTGTCTATCTGAGTCAATGGGACTCTCTCTGACCTTACTCCACAGTCTATCCCCAGGACCAGTGTGTATCTGAGTCAATGGGACTCTCGCTGACCTTTCTCCCCAGTCTATCCCCAGGACCAGTGTGTATCTGAGTCAATGGGACTCTCTCTGACCTTTCACCACAGTCTATCCCCAGGACCAGTGTGTATCTGAGTCAATGGGACTCTCTCTGACCTTTCTCCCCAGTCTATCCCCAGGACCAGTGTGTATCTGAGTCAATGGGACTCTCTCTGACCTTTCTCCACAGTCTATCCCCAGGACCAGTGTGTATCTGAGTCAGTGGGACTCTCTGACCTTTCCCCCCCAGTCTATCCCCATGACCAGTGTGTATCTGAGTCAATGGGACTCTCTCTGACCTTTCTCCCCAGTCTAACCCCAGGACCAGTGTGTGTCTGAGTCAATGGGACTCTCTCTGACCTTTCTCCCCAGTCTATCCCCAGGACCAGTGTGTATCTGAGTCAATGGGACTCTCTCTGACCTTTCTCCCCAGTCCCCCAGGACCAGTATGTATATGAGTCAATGGGACTCTCTCTGACCTTTCTCCCCAGACTATCACCAAGAGCAGTGTTTATCTGAGTCAATGGGACTCTCTCTGACCTTTCTCCCCAGTCTATCCCCAGGACCAGTGTGCATCTGAGTCAATGGGACTCTCTCTGACCTTTCTCCCCAGTCTATCCCAAGGACCAGTGTTTATCTGAGTCAATGGGACTCTCTCTGATCTTTCTCCCCAGTCTCCCTGGACCAGTGTGTACCTGAGTCAATTGGACTCTCTCTGACCTTTCTCCCCAGTCCCCCAGGACCAGTGTGTATCTGAGTCAATGGGACTCTCTCTGACCTTTCTCCCCAGTCTATCCCCAGGACCAGAGTTTATCTAGGTCAATGGGACACTTTCTGACCAAAATCCCCAGTCGATCCCCAGGTCCAGTGTGTATCTGAGTCAATGGGACTCTTTCTGACCTTTCTCCACAGTCTATCCCAAGGGCCAGTATGTATCTGAGTCAAAGGGACTCTCTCTGACCTTTCTCCCCAGTCTATCCCCAGGACCAGTGTGTATCTGAGTCAATGGGAATCTCTCTGACCTTTCTGCACAGTCTCTCCCCAGGACCAGTGTGTATCTGAGTCAATGGGACTCTCTCTGACCTTTCTCCCCAGTCTAACCCCAGGACCAGTGTTTATCTGAGTCAAAGGGGCTCTCTGTGACAATTCTCCCCAGTCAGGCCCCAGGACCAGTGTGTGTCTGAGTCAATGGGACTCTCGCTGACCTTTCTCCCCAGTCTATCCCCAGGACCAGTGTGTATCTGAGTCAATGGGACTCTCTCTGAACTTTTTCCCCAGTCTATCCGCAGGACCAGTGTGTATCTGAGTCAATGGGACTCGCTGACCTTTCTCCCTAGTCTATCACCAGGACCAGTGTCTATCTGAGTCAATGGGACTCTCTCTGACCTTACTCCACAGTCTATCCCCAGGACCAGTGTGTATCTGAGTCAATGGGACTCTCGCTGACCTTTCTCCCCAGTCTATCCCCAGGACCAGTGTGTATCTGAGTCAATGGGACTCTCTGACCTTTCCCCCCAGTCTATCCCCAGGACCAGTGTGAATCTGAGTCGATGGGACTCTCTCTGACCTTTTTCCCCAGTCTATCCCCAGGACCAGTGTGCATCTGAGTCAATGGGACTCTCTCTGACCTTTCTCCCCAGTCTATCCCCAGGACCAGTGTTTATCTGAGTCAATGGGACTCTCTCTGATCTTTCTCCCCAGTCTCCCTGGACCAGTGTGTACCTGAGTCAATTGGACTCTCTCTGACCTTTCTCCCCAGTCCCCCAGGACCAGTGTGTATCTGAGTCAATGGGACTCTCTCTGACCTTTCTCCCCAGTCTATCCCCAGGACCAGTGTTTATCTAGGTCAATGGGACACTTTCTGACCAAAATCCCCAGTCGATCCCCAGGTCCAGTGTGTATCTGAGTCAATGGGACTCTTTCTGACCTTTCTCCACAGTCTATCCCAAGGGCCAGTATGTATCTGAGTCAAAGGGACTCTCTCTGACCTTTCTCCCCAGTCTATCCCCAGGACCAGTGTGTATCTGAGTCAATGGGACTCTCTCTGACCTTTCTCCCCAGTCTAACCCCAGGACCAGTGTTTATCTGAGTCAAAGGGGCTCTCTGTGACAATTCTCCCCAGTCAGGCCCCAGGACCAGTGTGTGTCTGAGTCAATGGGACTCTCGCTGACCTTTCTCCCCAGTCTATCCCCAGGACCAGTGTGTATCTGAGTCAATGGGACTCTCTCTGACCTTTTTCCCCAGTCTATCCGCAGGACCAGTGTGTATCTGAGTCAATGGGACTCGCTGACCTTTCTCCCCAGTCTATCACCAGGACCAGTGTCTATCTGAGTCAATGGGACTCTCTCTGACCTTACTCCACAGTCTATCCCCAGGACCAGTGTGTATCTGAGTCAATGGGACTCTCGCTGACCTTTCTCCCCAGTCTATCCCCAGGACCAGTGTGTATCTGAGTCAATGGGACTCTCTCTGACCTTTCACCACAGTCTATCCCCAGGACCAGTGTGTATCTGAGTCAATGGGACTCTCTCTGACCTTTCTCCCCAGTCTATCCCCAGGACCAGTGTGTATCTGAGTCAATGGGACTCTCTCTGACCTTTCTCCACAGTCTATCCCCAGGACCAGTGTGTATCTGAGTCAGTGGGACTCTCTGACCTTTCCCCCCCAGTCTATCCCCATGACCAGTGTGTATCTGAGTCAATGGGACTCTCTCTGACCTTTCTCCCCAGTCTAACCCCAGGACCAGTGTGTGTCTGCGTCAATGGGACTCTCTCTGACCTTTCTCCCCAGTCTATCCCCAGGACCAGTGTGTATCTGAGTCAATGGGACTCTCTCTGACCTTTCTCCCCAGTCCCCCAGGACCAGTATGTATATGAGTCAATGGGACTCTCTCTGACCTTTCTCCCCAGACTATCACCAAGAGCAGTGTTTATCTGAGTCAATGGGACTCTCTCTGACCTTTCTCCCCAGTCTATCCCCAGGACCAGTGTGCATCTGAGTCAATGGGACTCTCTCTGACCTTTCTCCCCAGTCTATCCCAAGGACCAGTGTTTATCTGAGTCAATGGGACTCTCTCTGATCTTTCTCCCCAGTCTCCCTGGACCAGTGTGTACCTGAGTCAATTGGACTCTCTCTGACCTTTCTCCCCAGTCCCCCAGGACCAGTGTGTATCTGAGTCAATGGGACTCTCTCTGACCTTTCTCCCCAGTCTATCCCCAGGACCAGAGTTTATCTAGGTCAATGGGACACTTTCTGACCAAAATCCCCAGTCGATCCCCAGGTCCAGTGTGTATCTGAGTCAATGGGACTCTTTCTGACCTTTCTCCACAGTCTATCCCAAGGGCCAGTATGTATCTGAGTCAAAGGGACTCTCTCTGACCTTTCTCCCCAGTCTATCCCCAGGACCAGTGTGTATCTGAGTCAATGGGAATCTCTCTGACCTTTCTGCACAGTCTCTCCCCAGGACCAGTGTGTATCTGAGTCAATGGGACTCTCTCTGACCTTTCTCCCCAGTCTAACCCCAGGACCAGTGTTTATCTGAGTCAAAGGGGCTCTCTGTGACAATTCTCCCCAGTCAGGCCCCAGGACCAGTGTGTGTCTGAGTCAATGGGACTCTCGCTGACCTTTCTCCCCAGTCTATCCCCAGGACCAGTGTGTATCTGAGTCAATGGGACTCTCTCTGAACTTTTTCCCCAGTCTATCCGCAGGACCAGTGTGTATCTGAGTCAATGGGACTCGCTGACCTTTCTCCCCAGTCTATCACCAGGACCAGTGTCTATCTGAGTCAATGGGACTCTCTCTGACCTTACTCCACAGTCTATCCCCAGGACCAGTGTGTATCTGAGTCAATGGGACTCTCGCTGACCTTTCTCCCCAGTCTATCCCCAGGACCAGTGTGTATCTGAGTCAATGGGACTCTCTCTGACCTTTCACCACAGTCTATCCCCAGGACCAGTGTGTATCTGAGTCAATGGGACTCTCTCTGACCTTTCTCCCCAGTCTATCCCCAGGACCAGTGTGTATCTGAGTCAATGGGACTCTCTCTGACCTTTCTCCACAGTCTATCCCCAGGACCAGTGTGTATCTGAGTCAGTGGGACTCTCTGACCTTTCCCCCCCAGTCTATCCCCATGACCAGTGTGTATCTGAGTCAATGGGACTCTCTCTGACCTTTCTCCCCAGTCTAACCCCAGGACCAGTGTGTGTCTGAGTCAATGGAACTCTCTCTGACATTTCTCCCCAGTCCCCCAGGACCAGTGTGTATCTGAGTCAATGGGACTCTCTCTGACCTTTCTCCCCTGTCTATCCCCAGGACCAGTGTGTATCTGAGTCAATGGGACTCTCTCTGACCTTTCTCCCCTGTCTATCCCCAGAAGCAGTGTTTGTCTGAGTCAATGGGACTCTCTCTTAACTTTCTCCCCAGTCCCCAGGACCAGTGTGTATCTGAGTAAATGGGACTCTCTCTGACCTTTCTCTCCAGTCCCCCAGGACCAGTGTGTATCTGAGTCAATGGGGCTCTCTCTGACCTTTCTCACCAGTCTATCCCCAGGACCAGTGTGTATCTGAATCAATGGGACTCTCTCTGACCTTTCTCCTCAGTCCCCCAGGACCAGTGTGTATCTGAGTCAATGGGACTCTCTCTGATCTTTCTCACCATGCCCCCTGGACCAGTGTGTACCTGAGTCAATGGGACTCTCTCTGACCTTTCTCCCCAGTCCCCCAGGACCAGTGTGTATCTGAGTCAATGGGACTCTCTCTTACCTTTCTCCCCAGTCTATCCCCAGGACCAGTGTGTATCTGAGTCAATGGGACTTTCTCTGAACTTTCTCCCCTGTCTGTCACGAGGACCAGTGTGTATCTGAGTCAATGGGAATCTCTCTGACCTTTCTCCTCAGTCTATCCCCAGGACCAGTGTTTATCTGAGTCAATGGGGCTCTCTCTGACATTTCACCACAGTCCCCCAGGACAATTGTGTATCTGAGTCAATGGGTCTCTCTCTGACCTTTATCCCAAGTCCCCAAGGACCAGTGTGTATCTGAGTCAATGGGGCTCTCTCTGACCTTTCTCCGCAGTCTATCCGCAGGACCAGTGTGTACCTGAGTCAATGGGACTCTCTCTGACCTTTCTCCCAGTCCCCCAGGACCAGTGTGTATCTGAGTCAATGGGACACTCTCTGATCTTTCTCCCCATGCCCCCAGGACCAGTGTGTACCTGAGTCAATGGGACTCTCTCTGAACTTTCTCCCCAGTCCCCCAGGACCAGTGTGTATCTGAGTCAATGGGACTCTCTCTGACCTTTCTCCACAGTCTATCGCCAGGACCAGTGTGTATCTGAGTCAGTGGGACTCTCTGACCTTTCCCCCCCAGTCTATCCCCATGACCAGTGTGTATCTGAGTCAATGGGACTCTCTCTGACCTTTCTCCCCAGTCTAACCCCAGGACCAGTGTGTATCTGAGTCAATGGAACTCTCTCTGACATTTCTCCCCAGTCCCCCAGGACCAGTGTGTATCTGAGTCAATGGGACTTTCTCTGAACTTTCTCCCCTGTCTGTCACGAGGACCAGTGTGTATCTGAGTCAATGGGAATCTCTCTGACCTTTCTCCTCAGTCTATCCCCAGGACCAGTGTTTATCTGAATCAATGGGGCTCTCTCTGACATTTCACCACAGTCCCCCAGGACAATTGTGTATCTGAGTCAATGGGTCTCTCTCTGACCTTTATCCCAAGTCCCCCAGGACCAGTGTGTATCTGAGTCAATGGGGCTCTCTCTGACCTTTCTCCGCAGTCTATCCGCAGGACCAGTGTGTACCTGAGTCAATGGGACTCTCTCTGACCTTTCTCCCAGTCCCCCAGGACCAGTGTGTATCTGAGTCAATGGGACACTCTCTGATCTTTCTCCCCATGCCCCCAGGACCAGTGTGTACCTGAGTCAATGGGACTCTCTCTGACCTTTCTCCCCAGTCCCCCAGGACCAGTGTGTATCTGAGTCAATGGGACTCTCTCTGACCTTTCTCCCCAGACCCCCTCGACCAGTGTGTATCTGAGTCAATGGGACTCTCTCTGACCTTTCTCCACAGTCTATCCCCAGGACCAGTGTGTATCTGAGTCAGTGGGACTCTCTGACCTTTCCCCCCCATTCTATCCCCATGACCTGTGTGTATCTGAGTCAATGGGACTCTCTCTGACCTTTCTCCCCAGTCTAACCCCAGGACCAGTGTGCATCTGAGTCAATGGAACTCTCTCTCACCTTTCTCCCCAGTCCCCCAGGACCAGTGTGTATCTGAGTCAATGGGGCTCTCTCTGACCTTTCTCCCCTGTCTATCCCCAGGACCAGTGTGTATCTGAGTCAATGGGACTCTCTCTGACCTTTCTCCCCTGTCTATCCCCAGAAGCAGTGTTTATCTGAGTCAATGGGACTCTCTCTGAACTTTCTCCCCAGTCCCCAGGACCGATGTGTATCTGAGTAAATGGGACTCTCTCTGACCTTTCTCCCCAGTCCCCCAGGACCAGTGTGTATCTGAGTCAATGGGGCTCTCTCTGACCTTTCTCACCAGTCTATCCCCAGGACCAGTGTGTACCTGAATCAATGGGACTCTCTTGACCTTTCTCCTCAGTCCCCCAGGACCAGTGTGTATCTGAGTCAATGGGACTCTCTCTGACCTTTCTCCCCAGTCCCCCAGGACCAGTCTGTATCTGAGTCAATGGGACTCTCTCTTACCTTTCTCCCCAGTCTATCCCCAGGACCAGTGTGTATCTGAGTCAAAGGGGCTCTCTCTGACCTTTCTCACCAGTCTATCCCCAGGACAAGTGTGTACCTGAATCAATGGGACTCTCTTGACCTTTCTCCTCAGTCCCCCAGGACCAGTGTGTATCTGAGTCAATGGGACTCTCTCTGATCTTTCTCCCCATGCCCCCTGGACCAGTGTGTACCTGAGTCAATGGGACTCTCTCTGACCTTTCTCCCCAGTCCCCCAGGACCAGTCTGTATCTGAGTCAATGGGACTCTCTCTTACCTTTCTCCCCAGTCTATCCCTAGGACCAGTGTGTATCTGAGTCAATGGGACTGTCTCTGAACTTTCTCCCCTGTCTATCACGAGGACCAGTGTGTATCTGAGTCAATGGGAATCTCTCTGACCTTTCTCCTCAGTCTATCCCCAGGACCAGTGTTTATCTGAGTCAATGGGGCTCTCTCTGACATTTCACCACAGTCCCCCAGGACAAGTGTGTATCTGAGTCAATGGGTCTCTGTCTGACCTTTATCCCAAGTCCCCCAGGACCAGTGTGTATCTGAGTCAATGGGGCTCTCTCTGACCTTTAGCCGCTGTCTATCCCCAGGACCAGTGTGTACCTGAGTCAATGGGACTCTCTCTGACCTTTCTCCCAGTCCCCCAGGACCAGTGTGTATCTGAGTCAATGGGACTCTCTCTAACCTTTCTCCCCAGTCCCCCAGGACCAGTGTGTATCTGAGTCAATTGGACTCTCTCTGACCTTTCTCCCCAGTCCCCCACGACCAGTGTGTATCTGAGTCAATGGGACGCTCTCTAACCTTTCTCCCCAGTCCCCCAGGACCAGTGTGTATCTGAGTCAATGGGACACTCTCTGATCTTTCTCCCCATGCCCCCAGGACCAGTTTGTACCTGAGTCAATGGGACTCTCTCTGACCTTTCTCCCCAGACCCCCTCGACCAGTGTGTATCTGAGTCAATGGGACTCTCTGACCTTTCCCCCCAGTCTATCCCCAGGACCAGTGTGCACCTGAGTCACTGGGACTCTCTCTGACCTTTCTCCCCAGTCTAACCCAAGGACCAGTGTTGATCTGAGTCAATGGGACTCTCTCTGATCTTTCTCCCCAGTCTCCCAGGACCAGTGTGTACCTGAGTCAATGGGACTCTCTCTGACCTTTCTCCCCAGTCCCCCAGGACCAGTGTGTATCTGAGTCAATGGGACTCTCTCTGAACTTTCTCCCCAGACCCCCAGGACCAGTGTGTATCTGAGTCAATTGGACTCTCTGACCTTTCTCCCCAGTCTATCCCCAGGACCAGTGTTTATCTAGGTCAATGGGACACTCTCTGACCTTTCTCCCCAGTCTATCCCCAGGAGCAGTGTGTATCTGAGTCAATGGGACTCTCTCTGACCTTTCTCCCCAGACCCCCTCGACCAGTGTGTATCTTAGTCAATGGGACTCTCTCTGACCTTTCTCCCCAGTCTATCCCCAGGATCAGTGTTGATCTGAGTCAATGGGACTCTCTCTGATCTTTCTCCCCAGTCTCCCAGGACCAGTGTGTACCTGAGTCAATGGGACTCTCTCTGACCTTTCTCCCCAGTCCCCCAGGACCAGTGTGTATCTGAGTCAATGGGACTCTCTCTGACCTTTCTCCCCAGACCCTCAGGACCAGTGTGTATCTGAGTCAATGGGACTCTCTGACCTTTCTCCCCAGTCTATCCCCAGGACCAGTGTTTATCTAGGTCAATGGGACACTCTCTGACCTTTCTCCCCAGTCTATCCCCAGGACCAGTGTGTATCTGAGTCAATGGGACTGTCTCTGACTTTTCTCCCCAGTCCCCCAGGACCAGTGTGTATCTGAGTCAATGGGACTCTGACTGATTTTTCTCCCCATGCCCCCAGGACCAGTGTGTACCTGAATAAATGGGACTCTCTCTGACCTTTCTCCCCAGTCCCCAAGGACCAGTGTGGATCTGAGTCAATGCGACTCTCTCTGACCTTTCTCCCCTGACCCCCTGGACCAGTGTGTATCTGAGTCAATGGGACTCTCTGACCTTTCTCCCCAGTCTATCCCCAGGACCAGTGTTTATCTGAGTCAATGGGACACTCTCTGTCCTTTCTCCCCAGTCTATCCCCAGGACCAGTGTGTATCTGAGTCAATGGGGCTCTCTCTGACCTTTCTCCCCTGTCTATCCCCAGGACCAGTGTGTATCTGAGTCAATGGGACTCTCTCTGACCTTTCTCCCCTGTCTATCCCCAGAAGCAGTGTTTATCTGAGTCAATGGGACTCTCTCTGAACTTTCTCCCCAGTCCCCAGGACCGATGTGTATCTGAGTAAATGGGACTCTCTCTGAACTTTCTCCCCAGTCCCCCAGGACCAGTGTGTATCTGAGTCAATGGGGCTCTCTCTGACCTTTCTCACCAGTCTATCCCCAGGACCAGTGTGTACCTGAATCAATGGGACTCTCTTGACCTTTCTCCTCAGTCCCCCAGGACCAGTGGGTATCTGAGTCAATGGGACTCTCTCTGACCTTTCTCCCCAGTCCCCCAGGACCAGTCTGTATCTGAGTCAATGGGACTCTCTCTTACCTTTCTCCCCAGTCTATCCCCAGGACCAGTGTGTATCTGAGTCAAAGGGGCTCTCTCTGACCTTTCTCACCAGTCTATCCCCAGGACAAGTGTGTACCTGAATCAATGGGACTCTCTTGACCTTTCTCCTCAGTCCCCCAGGACCAGTGTGTATCTGATGCAATGGGACTCTCTCTGATCTTTCTCCCCATGCCCCCTGGACCAGTGTGTACCTGAGTCAATGGGACTCTCTCTGACCTTTCTCCCCAGTCCCCCAGGACCAGTCTGTATCTGAGTCAATGGGACTCTCTCTTACCTTTCTCCCCAGTCTATCCCCAGGACCAGAGTGTATCTGAGTCAATGGGACTTTCTCTGAACTTTCTCCCCTGTCCATCACGAGGACCAGTGTGTATCTGAGTCAATGGGAATCTCTCTGACCTTTCTCCTCAGTCTATCCCCAGGACCAGTGTTTATCTGAGTCAATGGGGCTCTCTCTGACATTTCACCACAGTCCCCCAGGACAAGTGTGTATCTGAGTCAATGGGTCTCTGTCTGACCTTTATCCCAAGTCCCCCAGGACCAGTATGTATCTGAGTCAATGGGGCTCTCTCTGACCTTTAGCCGCTGTCTATCCCCAGGACCAGTGTGTACCTGAGTCAATGGGACTCTCTCTGACCTTTCTCCCAGTCCCCCAGGACCAGTGTGTATCTGAGTCAATGGGACTCTCTCTAACATTTCTCCCCAGTCCCTAAGGACCAGTGTGTATCTGAGTCAATGGGACTCTCTTTGACCTTGCTCCCCAGTCCCCCACGACCAGTTTGTCTCTGAGTCAATGGGACTCTCTCTGACCTTTCTCCCCAGACCCCCTCGACCAGTGTGTATCTGAGTCAATGGGACTCTCTGACCTTTCCCCCCAGTCTATCCCCAGGACCAGTGTGCACCTGAGTCACTGGGACTCTCTCTGACCTTTCTCCCCAGTCTAACCCAAGGACCAGTGTTGATCTGAGTCAATGGGACTCTCTCTCATCTTTCTCCCCAGTCTCCCAGGACCAGTGTGTACCTGAGTCAATGGGACTCTCTCTGACCTTTCTCCCCAGTCCCCCAGGACCAGTGTGTATCTGAGTCAATGGGACTCTCTCTGACCTTTCTCCCCAGACCCCCAGGACCAGTGTGTATCTGAGTCAATTGGACTCTCTGACCTTTCTCCCCAGTCTATCCCCAGGACCAGTGTTTATCTAGGTCAATGGGACACTCTCTGACCTTTCTCCCCAGTCTATCCCCAGGAGCAGTGTGTATCTGAGTCAATGGGACTCTCTCTGACCTTTCTCCCCAGACCCCCTCGACCAGTGTGTATCTTAGTCAATGGGACTCTCTCTGACCTTTCTCCCCAGTCTATCCCCAGGATCAGTGTTGATCTGAGTCAATGGGACTCTCTCTGATCTTTCTCCCCAGTCTCCCAGGACCAGTGTGTACCTGAGTCAATGGGACTCTCTCTGACCTTTCTCCCCAGTCCCCCAGGACCAGTGTGTATCTGAGTCAATGGGACTCTCTCTGACCTTTCTCCCCAGACCCTCAGGACCAGTGTGTATCTGAGTCAATGGGACTCTCTGACCTTTCTCCCCAGTCTATCCCCAGGACCAGTGTTTATCTAGGTCAATGGGACACTCTCTGACCTTTCTCCCCAGTCTATCCCCAGGACCAGTGTGTATCTGAGTCAATGGGACTCTCTCTGACTTTTCTCCCCAGTCCCCCAGGACCAGTGTGTATCTGAGTCAATGGGACTCTGACTGATTTTTCTCCCCATGCCCCCAGGACCAGTGTGTACCTGAATAAATGGGACTCTCTCTGACCTTTCTCCCCAGTCCCCAAGGACCAGTGTGGATCTGAGTCAATGCGACTCTCTCTGACCTTTCTCCCCTGACCCCCTGGACCAGTGTGTATCTGAGTCAATGGGACTCTCTGACCTTTCTCCCCAGTCTATCCCCAGGACCAGTGTTTATCTGAGTCAATGGGACACTCTCTGTCCTTTCTCCCCAGTCTATCCCCAGGACCAGTGTGTATCTGAGTAAATGGGACTCTCTCTGACATTTCTCCCAAGTCTATCCCCAGGACCAGTGTGTATCTGAATCAATGGGACTCTCTCTGACCTTTCCCCCCAATCTATGCACAGGACCAGTGTGTATCTGAGTCAATGGGACTCTCTCTAACCTTTCTCCCCAGTACCCCAGGACCAGTGTGTATCTGAGACAATGGGACTCTCTCTGACCTTTCTCCCCAGTCCCCCAGGACCAGTGTGTATCTGAGTCAAAGGGACTCTCTTTAACCTTTCTCCCCAGTCCCCCAGGACCAGTGTGTATCTGAGTCAATGGGACACTCTCTGATCTTTCTCCCCATGCCCCCAGGACCAGTGTGTACCTGAGTCAATGGGACTCTCTCTGACCTTTCTCCCCAGTCCCCCAGGACCAGTGTGTATCTGAGTCAATGGGACTCTCTCTGACCTTTCTCCCCAGACCCCCTCGACCAGTGTGTATCTGAGTCAATGGTACTCTCGCTGACCTTTTTCCCCAGTCTATCCCCAGGACCAGTGTTTACTGAGTCAATGGGACTCTCTCTGACCTTTCTTCCCAGTCTCACCCCTGGACCAGTGTGCATCTGAGTCAATGGGACTCTCTCTGACCTTTCTCCCCAGTCTATCCGAAGGACCAGTGTTGATCTGAGTCAATGGGACTCTCTCTGATCTTTCTCCCCAGTCTCCCAGGACCAGTGTGTACCTGAGTCAATGGGACTCTCTCTGACCTTTCTCCCCAGTCCCCCAGGACCAGTGTGTATCTGAGTCAATGGGACTCTCTCTGACCTTTCTCCCCAGACCCCCAGGACCAGTGTGTATCTGAGTCAATGGGACTCTCTGACCTTTCTCCCCAGTCTATCCCCAGGACCAGTGTTTATCTAGGTCAATGGGACACTCTCTGACCTTTCTCCCCAGTCTATCCCCAGGACCAGTGTGTATCTGAGTGAATGGGACTCTCTCTGACCTTTCTCCACAGTCTATCCCCAGGACCAGTATGATCTGTAGTCAATGGGACTCTCTCTGACCTTTCTCCCCAGTCTATCCCCAGCACCAGTGTGTATCTGAGTCAATGGGAATCTCTCTGACCTTTCTCCACAGTCTATCCCCAGGACCAGTGTGTATCTGAGTCAATGGGACTCTCTTACCTTACTCCACAGTCTATCCCCAGGACCAGTGTTTATCTGAGTCAATGGGACTCTCTCTGACCTTTCTCCCCAGTCTAGCCCCAGGACCAGTGTGTATCTGATTCAATGGGACTCTCTCTGACATTACTCCACAGTCTATCCCCAGGAGCCGTGTGTATCTGAGTCAATGGGACTCTCTCTGACCTTTCTCCCCAGTCTATCCCCAGGACCAGTGTGTATCTGAGTCAAAGGGACTCTCTCTGACTTTTCTCCCCAGTCTATCCCCAGGACCAGTGTATATCTGAGTCAATGGGACTCTCTGACCTTTCCCCTCAGTCTATACCCAGGACCAGTGTGTATCTGATCAATGGGACTCTCTCTGACCTTTCTCCCCAGTCTATCCTCAGGACCAGTGTGTATCTGAGTCAATGGAACTCTCTCTGTCCTTTCGCCCCAGTCCCCCAGGACCAGTGTGTATCTGAGTCAATGGGACTCTCTCTGACCTTTCTCCCCTGTCTATCCCCAGGACCAGTGTGTATCTGAGTCAATGGGACTCTCTCTGACCTTTCTCCCCTGTCTATCCCCAGGAGCAGTGTTTATCTGAGTCAATGGGACTCTCTCTGACTTTTCTCCCCAGTCTACCAGGACCAGTGTGTATCTGAGTAAATGGGACTCTCTCTGACCTTTCTCCCCAGTCCCCCCGGACCAGTGTGTATCTGAGTCAATGGGGCTCTCTCTGACCTTTATCACCAGTCTATCCCCAGGACCAGTGTGTACCTGAGTCAATGGGACTCTCTCTGACCTTTCTCCCCAGTCCCCCAGGACCAGTGTGTATCTGAGTCAATGGGACTCTCTGACATTTCTCCCCAGTCTATCCCCAGGACCAGTGTGTATCTGAGACAATGGGACTCTCTCTGACCTTTCTCCACAGTCTATCCCCAGGACCAGTGTGTATCTGAGTCAATGGGACTCTCTCTGACATTCTCCCCAATCTATCCCCAGGACCAGTGTTTATCTGAGTCAATGGAACTCTCTCTGACCTTTCTCCCCAGTCTATCCCCAGGACCAGTGTGTATCTGAGTCAATGGGACTCTCCCTGACCTTTCTCCCCAGTCCCCCAGGCCCAGTGTGTATCTGAGTCAATGGGACTCTCTCTGACTTTTCTCCCCAGTCCCCCAGGACCAGTGTGTATCTGAGTCAATGGGACTCTGTCTGATCTTTCTCCCCATGCCCCCAGGACCAGTGTGTACCTGAGTTAATGGGACTCTCTCTGACCTTTCTCCCCAGTCCCCCAGGACCAGTGTGGATCTGAGTCAATGCGACTCTCTCTGACCTTTCTCCCCAGACCCCCTGGACCAGTGTGTATCTGAGTCAATGGGACTCTCAGACCTTTCTCCCCAGTCTATCTCCAGGACCAGTGTTTATCTGAGTCAATGGGACACTCTCTGTCCTTTCTCCCCAGTCTATCCCCAGGACCAGTGTGTATCTGAGTCAATGGGACTCTCTCTTACCTTTCTCCCCAGTCTATCCCCAGGACCTGTGTGTATCTGAGTAAATGGGACTCTCTCTGACATTTCTCCCAAGTCTATTCCCAGGACCAGTGTGTATCTGAATCAATGGGACTCTCTCTGACCTTTCCCCCCAATCTATGCACAGGACCAGTGTGTATCTGAGTCAATGGGACTCTCTCTAACCTTTGTCCCCAGTCCCCCAGGACCAGTGTGTATCTGAGACAATGGGACTCTCTCTGACCTTTCTCCCCAGTCCCCCAGGACCAGTGTGTATCTGAGTCAATGGGACTCTCTCTAACCTTTCTCCCCAGTCCCCCAGGACCAGTGTTTATCTGAGTCAATGGGACACTCTCTGATCTTTCTCCCCATGCCCCCAGGACCAGTGTGTACCTGAGTCAATGGGACTCTCTCTGACCTTTCTCCCCAGTCCCCCAGGACCAGTGTGTATCTGAGTCAATGGGACTCTCTCTGACCTTTCTCCCCAGACCCCCTCGACCAATGTGTATCTGAGTCAATGGGACTCTCGCTGACCTTTTTCCCCAGTCTATCCCCAGGACCAGTGTGTATCTGAGTCAATGGGACTCTCTCTGACCTTTCTCCCCAGTCTATCCCCAGGACCATTGTGTATCTGAGTCAATGGGACTCTCTGACCTTTCGCACTCAGTCTATCCCCAGGACCAGTGTGTATCTGATCAATGGGACTCTCTCTGACCTTTCTCCCCAGTCTATCCTCAGGATCAGTGTGTACCTGAGTCAATGGAACTGTCTCTGACCTTTCTCCCCAGTCCCCCAGGACCAGTGTGTATCTAAGTCAATGGGACTCTCTCTGACCTTTCTCCCCTGTCTATCCCCAGGGCCAGTGTGTATCTGAGTCAATGGGACTCTCTCTGATCTTTCTCCCCTGTCTATCCCCAGGAGCAGTGTTTATCTGAGTCAATGGGACTCTCTCTGACTTTTCTCCCCAGTCCCCCAGGACCAGTGTGTATCTGAGTAAATGGGACTCTCTCTGACCTTTCTCCCCAGTCCCCCCGGACCAGTGTGTATCTGAGTCAATCGGGCTCTCTCTGACCTTTATCACCAGTCTATCCCCAGGACCAGTGTGTACCTGAGTCAATGGGACTCTCTCTGACATTTCTCCCCAGTCCCCCAGGACCAGTGTGTATCTGAGTCAATGGGACTCTCTGACATTTCTCCCCAGTCTATCCCCAGGACCAGTGTTTACCTAGGTCAATGGGACACACTCTGACCTTTCTCCCCAGTCTATCCCCAGGACCAGTGTGTATCTGAGTCAATGGGACTCTCTCTGACATTTCTCCCCAGTCTATCCCCAGGACCAGTGTGTATCTGAGACAATGGGACTCTCTCTGACCTTTCTCCACAGTCTATCCCCAGGACCAGTGTGTATCTGAGTCAATGGGACACTCTCTGACATTCTCCCCAATCTATCCCCAGGACCAGTGTTTATCTGAGTCAATGGAACTCTCTCTGACCTTTCTCCCCAGTCTATCCCCAGGACCAGTGTGTATCTGAGTCAATGGGACTCTCTCTGACCTTTCTCCCCAGTCCCCCAGGACCAGTGTGTATCTGAGTCAATGGGACTCTCTCTGACTTTTCTCCCCAGTCACCCAGGACCAGTGTATATCTGAGTCAATGGGACTCTGTCTGATCTTTCTCCCCATGCCCCCAGGACCAGTGTGTATCTGAGTCAATGGGACTCTCTCTGACCTTTCTCCCCAGTCCCCCAGGACCAGTGTGGATCTGAGTCAATGCGACTCTCTCTGACCTTTCTCCCCAGACCCCCTGGACCAGTGTGTATCTGAGTCAATGGGACTCTCTGACCTTTCTCCCCAGTCTATCCCCAGGACCAGTGTTGATCTGAGTCAATGGGACTCTCTCTGTCCTTTCTCCCCAGTCTATCCCCAGGACCAGTGTGTATCTGAGTCAATGGGACTCTCTCTTCCCTTTCTCCCCAGTCTATCCCCAGGACCTGTGTGTATCTGAGTCAATGGGACTATCTCTGACCTTTCTCCCCAGACCCCCTCGACCAGTGTGCATCTGAGTCAATGGGACTCTCGCTGACCTTTTTCCCCAGTCTATCCCCAGGACCAGTGTTTACTGAGTCAATGGGACTCTCTCTGACCTTTCTCCCCAGTCTCACCCCTGGACCAGTGTGCATCTGAGTCAATGGGACTCTCTCTGACCTTTCTCCCCAGTCTATCCCCAGGACCAGTGTTGATCTGAGTCAATGGGACTCTCTCTGACCTTTCTCCACAGTCTATCCCCAGGACCAGTGTTTATCTGAGTCAATGGAACTCTCTCTGACCTTTCTCCCCAGTCTATCCCCAGGACCAGTGTGTATCTGAGTCAATGGGACTCTCTCTGACCTTTCTCCCCAGTCCCCCAGGACCAGTGTGTATCTGAGTCAATTGGACTCTCTCTGACTTTTCTCTCCAGTCCCCCAGGACCAGTGTGTATCTGAGTCAATGGGACTCTGTCTGATCTTTCTCCCCATGCCCCCAGGACCAGTGTGTACCTAAATCAATGGGACTCTCTCTGACCTTTCTCCCCAGTCCCCCAGGACCAGTGTGGATCTGAGTCAATGCGTCTCTCTCTGACCTTTCTCCCCAGACCCCCTGGACCAGTGTGTATCTGAGTCAATGGGACTCTCTGACCTTTCTCCCCAGTCTATCCCCAGGACCAGTGTTTATCTGAGTCAATGGGACACTCTCTGTCCTTTCTCCCCAGTCTATCCCCAGGACCAGTGTGTATCTGAGTCAATGGGACTCTCTCGTACCTTTCTCCCCAGTCTATCCCCAGGACCTGTGTGTATCTGAGTAAATGGGACTCTCTCTGACATTTCTCCCAAGTCTATCCCCAGGACCAGTGTGTATCTGAATCAATGGGACTCTCTCTGACCTTTCCCCCCAATCTATGCACAGGACCAGTGTGTATCTGAGTCAATGGGACTCTCTCTAACCTTTCTCCCCAGTCCCCCAGGACCAGTGTGTATCTGAGACAATGGGACTCTCTCTGACCTTTCTCCCCAGTCCCCCAGGACCAGTGTGTATCTGAGTCAATGGGACTCTCTGACCTTTCTCCCCAGTCTATCCCAAGGACCAGTGTTTATCTGAGTCAAAGGGACTCTCTCTGACCTTTCTCCCCAGTCTATCCCCAGGACCAGTGTGTATCTGAGACAATGGGACTCTCTCTGACCTTTCTCCACAGTCTATCCCCAGGACCAGTGTGTATCTGAGTCAATGGGACTCTCTCTGACATTCTCCCCAATCTATCCCCAGGAACAGTGTTTATCATAGTCAATGGAACTCTCTCTGACCTTTCTCCCCAGTCTATCCCCAGGACCAGTGTGTATCTGAGACAATGGGACTCTCTCTGACCTTTCTCCCCAGTCCCCCAGGACCAGTGTGTATCTGAGACAATGGGACTCTCTCTGACGTTTCTCCCCAGTCCCCCAGGACCAGTGTGTATCTGAGTCAATGGGACACTTTCTGATCTTTCTCCCCAGTCCCCCAGGACCAGTGTGTATCTGAGTCAAAGGGGCTCTCTCTAACCTTTCTCCCCAGTCCCCCAGGACCAGTGTGTATCTGAGTCAATGGGACACTCTCTGATTTTCTCCCCATGCCCCCAGGACCAGTGTGTACCTGAGTCAATGGGACTCTCTCTGACCTTTCTCCCCAGTCCCCCAGGACCAGTGTGTATCTGAGTCAATGGGACTCTCTCTGACCTTTCTCCCCAGACCCCCTCGACCAGTGTGTATCTGAGTCAATGGGACTCTCGCTGACCTTTTTCCCCAGTCTATCCCCAGGACCAGTGTTTACTGAGTCAATGGGACTCTCTCTGACCTTTCTTCCCAGTCTCACCCCTGGACCAGTGTGCACCTGAGTCAATGGGACTCTCTCTGACCTTTCTCCCCAGTCTAACCCAAGGACCAGTGTTGATCTGAGTCAATGGGACTCTCTCTGATCTTTCTCCCCAGTCTCCCAGGACCAGTGTGTACCTGAGTCAATGGGACTCTCTCTGACCTTTCTCCCCAGTCCCCCAGGACCAGTGTGTATCTGAGTCAATGGGACTCTCTCTGACCTTTCTCCCCAGACCCCCAGGACCAGTGTGTATCTGAGTCAATTGGACTCTCTGACCTTTCTCCCCAGTCTATCCCCAGGACCAGTGTTTATCTAGGTCAATGGGACACTCTCTGACCTTTCTCCCCAGTCTATCCCCAGGAGCAGTGTGTATCTGAGTCAATGGGACTCTCTCTGACCTTTCTCCCCAGACCCCCCCGACCAGTGTGTATCTTAGTAAATGGGACTCTCTCTGACCTTTCTCCCCAGTCTATCCCCAGGATCAGTGTTGATCTGAGTCAATGGGACTCTCTCTGATCTTTCTCCCCAGTCTCCCAGGACCAGTGTGTACCTGAGTCAATGGGACTCTCTCTGACCTTTCTCCCCAGTCCCCCAGGACCAGTGTGTATCTGAGTCAATGGGACTCTCTCTGACCTTTCTCCCCAGACCATCAGGACCAGTGTGTATCTGAGTCAATGGGACTCTCTGACCTTTCTCCCCAGTCTATACCCAGGACCAGTGTTTATCTAGGTCAATGGGACACTCTCTGACCTTTCTCCCCAGTCTATCCCCAGGACCAGTGTGTATCTGAGTCAATGGGACTCTCTCTGACTTTTCTCCCCAGTCCCCCAGGACCAGTGTGTATCTGAGTCAATGGGACTCTGTCTGATTTTTCTCCCCATGCCCCCAGGACCAGTGTGTACCTGAATCAATGGGACTCTCCCTGACCTTTCTCCCCAGTCCCCCAGGCCCAGTGTGTATTTGAGTCAATGGGACTCTCTCTGACTTTTCTCCCCAGTCCCCCAGGACCAGTGTGTATCTGAGTCAATGGGACTCTGTCTCATCTTTCTCCGCATGCCCCCAGGACCAGTGTGTACCTGAGTCAATGGGACTCTCTCTGACCTTTCTCCCCAGTCCCCCAGGACCAGTGTGGATCTGAGTCAATGCGACTCTCTCTGACCTTTCTCCCCAGACCCCCTGGACCAGTGTGTATCTGAGTCAATGGGACTCTCAGACCTTTCTCCCCAGTCTATCCCCAGGACCAGTGTTTATCTGAGTCAATGGGACACTCTCTGTCCTTTCTCCCCAGTCTATCCCCAGGACCAGTGTGTATCTGAGTAAATGGGACTCTCTCTGACATTTCTCCCAAGTCTATTCCCAGGACCAGTGTGTATCTGAATCAATGGGACTCTCTCTGACCTTTCCCCCCAATCTATGCACAGGACCAGTGTGTATCTGAGTCAATGGGACTCTCTCTAACCTTTGTCCCCAGTCCCCCAGGACCAGTGTGTATCTGAGACAATGGGACTCTCTCTGACCTTTCTACCCAGTCCCCCAGGACCAGTGTGTATCTGAGTCAATGGGACTCTCTCTAACCTTTCTCCCCAGTCCCCCAGGACCAGTGTGTATCTGAGTCAATGGGACACTCTCTGATCTTTCTCCCCATGCCCCCAAGGACCAGTGTGTACCTGAGTCAATGGGACTCTCTCTGACCTTTCTCCCCAGTCCCCCAGGACCAGTGTGTATCTGAGTCAATGGGACTCTCTCTGACCTTTCTCCCCAGACCCCCTCGACCAGTGTGTATCTGAGTCAATGGGACTCTCGCTGACCTTTTTCCCCAGTCTATCCCCAGGACCAGTGTGTACTGAGTCAATGGGACTCTCTCTGACCTTTCTCCCCAGTCTATCCCCTGGACCAGTGTGCATCTGAGTCAATGGGACTCTCTTTGACCTTTCTCCCCAGTCTATCCCCAGGACCAGTGTTTATCTGAGTCAATGGGACTCTCTCTGACCTTTCTCCCCAGTCCCCCAGGACCAGGGTGTATCTGAGTCAATGGGACTCTCTGACATTTTTCCCCAGTCCCCCAGGACCAGTGTTTATCTAGGTCAATGGGACACTCTCTGACATTTCTCCCCAGTCTATCCCCAGGACCAGTGTGTATCTGAGTCAATGGGACTCTCTCTGACCTTTCTCCCCAGTCTATCCCAAGGACCATTGTGTATCTGAGACAATGGGACTCTCTCTGACCTTTCTCTACAGTCTATCCCCAGGACCAGTGTGTATCTGAGTCAATGGGACTCTCTCTGACATTCTCCCCAATCTATCCCCAGGACCAGTGTGTATCTGAGTCAATGGAACTCTCTCTGACCTTTCTCCCCAGAATATCCCCAGGACCAGAGTGTATCTGAGTCAATGGGACTCTCTCTTTCCTTTCTCCCCAGTCCCCCAGGACCAGTGTGTATCTGAGTCAATGGGACTCTCTCTGACTTTTCTCCCCAGTCCCCCAGGACCAGTGTGTATCTGAGTCAATGGGACCCTCTTTAACCTTTCTCTCCAGTCCCCCAGGACCAGTGTGTATCTGAGTCAATGGGACACTCTCTGATCTTTCTCCCCATGCCCCCAGGACCAGTGTGTACCTGAGTCAATGGGACTCTCTCTGACCTTTCTCCCCAGTCCCCCAGGACCAGTGTGTATCTGAGTCAATGGGACTCTCTCTGACCTTTCTCCCCAGAACCGCTCGACCAATGTGTATCTGAGTCAATGGGACTCTCTGACATTTCCCCCCCAGTCTATCCCCAGGACCAGTGTGAAGCTGAGTCGATGGGACTCTCTCTGACCTTTTTCCCCAGTCTATCCCCGGACCAGTGTGTTCTGAGTCAATGGGACTATCTCCGATCTTTCTCCCCAGTCTCACCCCTGGACCAGTGTGCATCTGAGTCAAAGGGATTCTCTCTGACTTTTCTCCCCAGTCTATCCCCAGGTCCAGTTTTTATCTGAGTCAATGGGACTCTCTCTGATCTTTCTCCCCAGTCTCCCAGGACCAGTGTGTACCTGAGTCAATGGGGCTCTCTCTGACCTTTCATCACAGTCCCCCAGGACAAGTGTGTATCTGAGTCAATGGGTCTCTCTCTGACCTTTCTCCCCAGTCCTCTAGGACCAGTGTGTATCTGAGTCAATGGGGCTCTCTCTGACCTTTCTCCCCAGTCTATCCCCAGGACCAGTGTGTACCTGAGTCAATGGGACTCTCTCTGACCTTTCTCCCCAGTCCCCCAGGACCAGTGTGTATCTGAGTCAATGGGACACTCTCTGATCTTTCTCCCCATGCCCCCAGGACCAGTGTGTACCTGAGTCAATGGGACTCTCTCTGACCTTTCTCCCCAGTCCCCCAGGACCAGTGTGTATCTGAGTCAATGGGACTCTCTCTGACCTTTCACCCCAGACCCCCTCGACCAGTGTGTATCTGAGTCAATGGGACTCTCTCTGATCTTTCTGCCCTTTCTATCCCCAGAACCAGTGTTTATCTGAGTCAATGGGACTCTCTCTGACCTTTCTCCCCAGTCCCCCAGGACAAGTGTGTATCTGAGTCAATGGGACTCTCTCTGACCTTTCTCCCCAGTCCCCCAGGACCAGTGTGTATCTGAGTCAAAGGGACTCTCTGACATTTCTCCCCAGTCTATCCCCAGGACCAGTGTTTATCTAGGTCAATGGGACAATCTATGACCTTTCTCCCCAGTCTATCCCCAGGACCAGTGTGTATCTGAGTCAATGGGACTCTCTCTGACCTTTCTCCACAGTCTCTCCCCAGGACCAGTGTGTTTCTGAGTCAATGGGACTCTCTCTGACATTCTCCCCAATCTATCCCCAGGACCAGTGTGTATCTGAGTCAATGCGACTCTCTCTGACCTTTCTCCCCAGTCCCCCAGGACCAGTGTGTATCTGAGTCAATGGGACTCTCTCTGACTTTTCTCCCCAGTACCCCAGGACCAGTTTGCATCTGAGTCAATGGGATTCTCTCTAACCTTTCTTCCCAGTCCCCGAGGACCAGTGTATATCAGAGTCAATGGGACACTCTCTGATCTTCTCCCCATGCCCCCAGGACCAGTGTGTACCTGAGTCAATGGGACTCTCTCTGACCTTTCTCCCCAGTCTATCCCCAGGACCAGTGTTTATCTAGGTCAATGGGACACTCTCTGACCTTTCTCCCCAGTCTATCCCCAGGACCAGTGTGTATCTGAGTCAATGGGACTCTCTCTGACTTTTCTCCCCAGTCCCCCAGGACCAGTGTGTATCTGAGTCAATGGGACTCTGTCTGATTTTTCTCCCCATGCCCCCAGGACCAGTGTGTACCTGAATCAATGGGACTCTCCCTGACCTTTCTCCCCAGTCCCCCAGGCCCAGTGTGTATTTGAGTCAATGGGACTCTCTCTGACTTTTTTCCCCAGTCCCCCAGGACCAGTGTGTATCTGAGTCAATGGGACTCTGTCTCATCTTTCTCCGCATGCCCCCAGGACCAGTGTGTACCTGAGTCAATGGGACTCTCTCTGACCTTTCTCCCCAGTCCCCCAGGACCAGTGTGGATCTGAGTCAATGCGACTCTCTCTGACCTTTCTCCCCAGACCCCCTGGACCAGTGTGTATCTGAGTCAATGGGACTCTCAGACCTTTCTCCCCAGTCTATCCCCAGGACCAGTGTTTATCTGAGTCAATGGGACACTCTCTGTCCTTTCTCCCCAGTCTATCCCCAAGACCAGTGTGTATCTGAGTCAATGGGACTCTCTCTTACCTTTCTCCCCAGTCTATCCCCAGGACCTGTGTGTATCTGAGTAAATGGGACTCTCTCTGACATTTCTCCCAAGTCTATTCCCAGGACCAGTGTGTATCTGAATCAATGGGACTCTCTCTGACCTTTCCCCCCAATCTATGCACAGGACCAGTGTGTATCTGAGTCAATGGGACTCTCTCTAACCTTTGTCCCCAGTCCCCCAGGACCAGTGTGTATCTGAGACAATGGGACTCTCTCTGACCTTTCTCCCCAGTCCCCCAGGACCAGTGTGTATCTGAGTCAATGGGACTCTCTCTAACCTTTCTCCCCAGTCCCCCAGGACCAGTGTGTATCTGAGTCAATGGGACACTCTCTGATCTTTCTCCCCATGCCCCCAAGGACCAGTGTGTACCTGAGTCAATGGGACTCTCTCTGACCTTTCTCCCCAGTCCCCCAGGACCAGTGTGTATCTGAGTCAATGGGACTCTCTCTGACCTTTCTCCCCAGACCCCCTCGACCAGTGTGTATCTGAGTCAATGGGACTCTCGCTGACCTTTTTCCCCAGTCTATCCCCAGGACCAGTGTGTACTGAGTCAATGGGACTCTCTCTGACCTTTCTCCCCAGTCTATCCCCTGGACCAGTGTGCATCTGTGTCAATGGGACTCTCTTTGACCTTTCTCCCCAGTCTATCCCCAGGACCAGTGTTTATCTGAGTCAATGGGACTCTCTCTGACCTTTCTCCCCAGTCCCCCAGGACCAGGGTGTATCTGAGTCAATGGGACTCTCTGACATTTTTCCCCAGTCCCCCAGGACCAGTGTTTATCTAGGTCAATGGGACACTCTCTGACATTTCTCCCCAGTCTATCCCCAGGACCAGTGTGTATCTGAGTCAATGGGACTCTCTCTGACCTTTCTCCCCAGTCTATCCCAAGGACCATTGTGTATCTGAGACAATGGGACTCTCTCTGACCTTTCTCTACAGTCTATCCCCAGGACCAGTGTGTATCTGAGTCAATGGGACTCTCTCTGACATTCTCCCCAATCTATCCCCAGGACCAGTGTGTATCTGAGTCAATGGAACTCTCTCTGACCTTTCTCCCCAGAATATCCCCAGGACCAGAGTGTATCTGAGTCAATGGGACTCTCTCTTTCCTTTCTCCCCAGTCCCCCAGGACCAGTGTGTATCTGAGTCAATGGGACTCTCTCTGACTTTTCTCCCCAGTCCCCCAGGACCAGTGTGTATCTGAGTCAATGGGACCCTCTTTAACCTTTCTCTCCAGTCCCCCAGGACCAGTGTGTATCTGAGTCAATGGGACACTCTCTGATCTTTCTCCCCATGCCCCCAGGACCAGTGTGTACCTGAGTCAATGGGACTCTCTCTGACCTTTCTCCCCAGTCCCCCAGGACCAGTGTGTATCTGAGTCAATGGGACTCTCTCTGACCTTTCTCCCCAGAACCGCTCGACCAATGTGTATCTGAGTCAATGGGACTCTCTGACATTTCCCCCCCAGTCTATCCCCAGGACCAGTGTGAAGCTGAGTCGATGGGACTCTCTCTGACCTTTTTCCCCAGTCTATCCCCGGACCAGTGTGTTCTGAGTCAATGGGACTATCTCCGATCTTTCTCCCCAGTCTCACCCCTGGACCAGTGTGCATCTGAGTCAAAGGGATTCTCTCTGACTTTTCTCCCCAGTCTATCCCCAGGTCCAGTTTTTATCTGAGTCAATGGGACTCTCTCTGATCTTTCTCCCCAGTCTCCCAGGACCAGTGTGTACCTGAGTCAATGGGGCTCTCTCTGACCTTTCATCACAGTCCCCCAGGACAAGTGTGTATCTGAGTCAATGGGTCTCTCTCTGACCTTTCTCCCCAGTCCTCTAGGACCAGTGTGTATCTGAGTCAATGGGGCTCTCTCTGACCTTTCTCCCCAGTCTATCCCCAGGACCAGTGTGTACCTGAGTCAATGGGACTCTCTCTGACCTTTCTCCCCAGTCCCCCAGGACCAGTGTGTATCTGAGTCAATGGGACACTCTCTGATCTTTCTCCCCATGCCCCCAGGACCAGTGTGTACCTGAGTCAATGGGACTCTCTCTGACCTTTCTCCCCAGTCCCCCAGGACCAGTGTGTATCTGAGTCAATGGGACTCTCTCTGACCTTTCACCCCAGACCCCCTCGACCAGTGTGTATCTGAGTCAATGGGACTCTCTCTGATCTTTCTGCCCTTTCTATCCCCAGAACCAGTGTTTATCTGAGTCAATGGGACTCTCTCTGACCTTTCTCCCCAGTCCCCCAGGACAAGTGTGTATCTGAGTCAATGGGACTCTCTCTGACCTTTCTCCCCAGTCCCCCAGGACCAGTGTGTATCTGAGTCAAAGGGACTCTCTGACATTTCTCCCCAGTCTAACTCCAGGACCAGTGTTTATCTAGGTCAATGGGACAATCTATGACCTTTCTCCCCAGTCTATCCCCAGGACCAGTGTGTATCTGAGTCAATGGGACTCTCTCTGACCTTTCTCCACAGTCTCTCCCCAGGACCAGTGTGTTTCTGAGTCAATGGGACTCTCTCTGACATTCTCCCCAATCTATCCCCAGGACCAGTGTGTATCTGAGTCAATGCGACTCTCTCTGACCTTTCTCCCCAGTCCCCCAGGACCAGTGTGTATCTGAGTCAATGGGACTCTCTCTGACTTTTCTCCCCAGTACCCCAGGACCAGTTTGCATCTGAGTCAATGGGATTCTCTCTAACCTTTCTTCCCAGTCCCCGAGGACCAGTGTATATCAGAGTCAATGGGACACTCTCTGATCTTCTCCCCATGCCCCCAGGACCAGTGTGTACCTGAGTCAATGGGACTCTCTCTGACCTTTCTCCCCAGTCCCCCAGGACCAGTGTGTATCTGAGTCAATGGGACTGTCTCTGACCTTTCTCCCCAGACTCCCAGGACCAGTGTGTATCTGAGTCAATGGGACACTCTCTGATCTTTCTCCCCATGCCCCCAGGAACAGTGTGTATCTGAGTCAATGGGACTCTCTCTGACCTTTCTCCCCAGACCCCCTCGACCAGTGTGTATCTGAGATAATGGGACTCTCTGACCTTTCCCCCCAGTCTATCCCCAGGACCAGTGTGAAGCTGAGTCGATGGGACTCTCTCTGACCTTTTTCCCCAGTCTATCCCCAGGACCAGTGTGTACTGAGTCAATGGGACTATCTCTGACCTTTCTCCCCAGTCTCACCACTGGACCAGTGTGCATCTGAGTCAATGGGACTCTCTCTGACCTTTCTCCCCAGTCTATCCCCAGGACCAGTGTTTATCTGAGTCAATGGGACTCTCTCTGATCTTTCTCCCCAGTCTCCCAGGACCAATGTGTACCTGAGTCAATGGGACTCTCTCTGACCTTTCTCCCCAGTCCCCCAGGACCAGCGTGTAGCTGAGTCAATGGGACTCTCTCTGACCTTTCTCCCTAGACCCCCAGGAGCAGTTTGTATCTGAGGCAATCGGACTCTCTGACATTTCTCCCCAGTCTATCCCCAGGACCAGTGTTTATCTAGGTTAATGGGACACTCTCTGACATTTCTCCCCAGTCTATCCCCAGGACCAGTGTGTATCTGAGTCAATGGGACTCTCTCTGACCTTTCTCCACAGTCTATCCCCAGGACCAATATGTATCTTAGTCAATGGGACTCGCTCTGAACTTTCTCCCCAGTCTATCCCCAGGACCAGTGTGTATCTGAGTCAATGGGAATCTCTCTGATCTTTCTCCACAGTCTATCCCCAGGCCCAGTTTGTATCTGAGTCAATGGGACTCTCTCTGACCTTTCTCCACAGTCTATCCCCAGGACCAGTGTTTATCTGAGTCAATGGGACTCTCTCTGATCTTTCTGCCCTTTCTATCCCCAGGACCAGTGTTTATCTGAGTCAATGGGACTCTCTCTGACCTTTCTCCCCAGTCCCCCAGGACAAGTGTGTATCTGAGTCAATGGGACTCTCTCTGACCTTTCTCCCCAGTCCCCCAGGACCAGTGTGTATCTGAGTCAAAGGGACTCTCTGACATTTCTCCCCAGTCTATCCCCAGGACCAGTGTTTATCTAGGTCAATGGGACAATCTATGACCTTTCTCCCCAGTCTATCCCCAGGACCAGTGTGTATCTGAGTCAATGGGACTCTCTCTGACCTTTCTCCACAGTCTCTCCCCAGGACCAGTGTGTTTCTGAGTCAATGGGACTCTCTCTGACATTCTCCCCAATCTATCCCCAGGACCAGTGTGTATCTGAGTCAATGCGACTCTCTCTGACCTTTCTCCCCAGTCCCCCAGGACCAGTGTGTATCTGAGTCAATGGGACTCTCTCTGACTTTTCTCCCCAGTACCCCAGGACCAGTTTGCATCTGAGTCAATGGGATTCTCTCTAACCTTTCTTCCCAGTCCCCGAGGACCAGTGTATATCAGAGTCAATGGGACACTCTCTGATCTTCTCCCCATGCCCCCAGGACCAGTGTGTACCTGAGTCAATGGGACTCTCTCTGACCTTTCTCCCCAGTCCCCCAGGACCAGTGTGTATCTGAGTCAATGGGACTGTCTCTGACCTTTCTCCCCAGACTCCCAGGACCAGTATGTATCTGAGTCAATGGGACACTCTCTGATCTTTCTCCCCATGCCCCCAGGAACAGTGTGTATCTGAGTCAATGGGACTCTCTCTGACCTTTCTCCCCAGACCCCCTCGACCAGTGTGTATCTGAGATAATGGGACTCTCTGACCTTTCCCCCCAGTCTATCCCCAAGACCAGTGTGAAGCTGAGTCGATGGGACTCTCTCTGACCTTTTTCCCCAGTCTATCCCCAGGACCAGTGTGTACTGAGTCAATGGGACTATCTCTGACCTTTCTCCCCAGTCTCACCACTGGACCAGTGTGCATCTGAGTCAATGGGACTCTCTCTGACCTTTCTCCCCAGTCTATCCCCAGGACCAGTGTTTATCTGAGTCAATGGGACTCTCTCTGATCTTTCTCCCCAGTCTCCCAGGACCAATGTGTACCTGAGTCAATGGGACTCTCTCTGACCTTTCTCCCCAGTCCCCCAGGACCAGCGTGTAGCTGAGTCAATGGGACTCTCTCTGACCTTTCTCCCTAGACCCCCAGGAGCAGTTTGTATCTGAGGCAATCGGACTCTCTGACATTTCTCCCCAGTCTATCCCCAGGACCAGTGTTTATCTAGGTTAATGGGACACTCTCTGACATTTCTCCCCAGTCTATCCCCAGGACCAGTGTGTATCTGAGTCAATGGGACTCTCTCTGACCTTTCTCCACAGTCTATCCCCAGGACCAATATGTATCTTAGTCAATGGGACTCTCTCTGACCTTTCTCCCCAGTCTATCCCCAGGACCAGTGTGTATCTGAGTCAATGGGAATCTCTCTGATCTTTCTCCACAGTCTATCCCCAGGCCCAGTTTGTATCTGAGTCAATGGGACTCTCTCTGACCTTTCTCCACAGTCTATCCCCAGGACCAGTGTTTATCTGAGTCAATGGGACTCTCTCTGACCTTTCTCCCCAGTCTCGCCCCAGGAGCAGTGTGTATCTGAGTCAATGGGACTCTCTCTGACATTACTCCACAGTCTATCCCCAGGACCAGTGTGCATCTGAGTCAATGGGACTCTCTCTGTCATTTCTCCCCAGTCTATCCCCAGGACCAGTGTGTATCTGAGTCAATGGGACTCTCTCTGACCTTTCTCCCCAGTCTATCCCCAGGACAAGTGTGTGTCTGAGTCAATGGGACTCTCTGACCTTTCCCCCTCAGTCTATCCCCAGGACCAGTGTGTATCTGATCAATGGGACTCTCTCTGACCTTTCTCCCCAGTCTATCCTCAGGACCAGTGTGTATCTGAGTCAATGGAACTCTCTCTGACCTTTCTCCCCAGTCCCCCAGGACCAGTGTGTATTTGAGTCAATGGGACTCTCTCTGACTTTTCCCCCCTGTCTATCCCCAGGACCAGTGTGTATCTGAGTCAATGGGACACTCTCTGACCTTTCTCCCCTGTCTATCCCCAGGATCAGTGTTTATCTGAGTCAATGGGACTCTCTCTGACCTTTCTCCCCAGTCCCCCAGGACCAGTGTGTATCTGAGTAAATGGGACTCTCTCTGAACTTTCTCCCCAGTCCCCCAGGACCAGTGTGTATCTGAATCAATGGGGCTCTCTCTGACCTTTCTCACCAGTCTATCCCCAGGACCAGTGTGTACCTGAGTCAATGGGACTCTCTCTGACCTTTCTCCCCAATCCCCCAGGACCAGTGTATCTGAGTCAATGGGACACTCACTGATTTTTCTCCCCATGCCCCCAGGACCAGTGTGTACCTGAGTCAATTGGACTCTCTCTGACCTTTCTCCCCAGTCCCCCAGGACCAGTGTGTATCTGAGTCAATGGGTTTCTCTCTGACATTTCTCCCCAGACCACCTCGACCAGAGTGTATCTGAGTCAATGGGACTCTCTCTAATCTTTCTCCCCAGTCTCTCCCGTGGACCAGTGTGCATCTGATTCAATGGGACTCTCTCTGACCTTTCTCCCCAGTCTATCCCCAGGACCAGTGTTTATCTGAGTCAATGGGACTCTCTCTGACCTTTCTCCCCAGTCCCCCAGGACCAGTGTGTATCTGAGTCAATGGGACTCATTCTGATCTTTCTCCCCAGTCTCCCAGGCCCAGTGTGTACCTGAGTCAATGGGACTCTCTCTGACCTTTCTCCCCAGTCCCGCAGGACCAGTGTGTATCTGAGTCAATGGGACCTCTCTCTGACCTTTCTCCCCAGTTCCGCAGGACCAGTGTGTATCTGAGTCAATGGGACTCTCTCTGACCTTTCTCCCCAGTCTATCCCCAGGACCAGTGTGTATCTGAGACAATGGAACTCTCTCTGACCTTTCTCCACAGTCTATCCCCAGGAATGCGTGTATCTGAGTCAATGGGACTCTCTCTGACCTTTCTGCCCAGTCTGTCCCCAGGACCAGTGTGTATCTGAGTCAATGGGACCCTCTCTGACCTTTCTCCCCAGTCTATCCTGAGGAACACTGTGCATCTGAGTCAATGGGACTCTCTCTGACATTTGTCCCTAGTCTATCCGCAGGACCAGTGTGTATTTGAGTCAATGGGACTCTCTGACCTTTCCCCCAAGTCTATCCACAGGACCAGTGTGTATCGGATTCAATGGGACTCTCTCTAACCTTTCTCCCCAGTCTATCCCCAGGACCAATGTGTATCTGAGTCAATGGGACTCTCTCTGACCTTTCTCCCCAGTACCCCAGGACCAGTGTGTATCTGAGTTCATGGGACTCTCTCTGACCTTTCTCCCCTCTCCATCCCCAGGACCAGTGTGTATCTGAGTCAATGGGACTCTCTCTGACCTTTCTCCCCAGTCTCTCCCCTGGACCAGTGTGCATCTGAGTCAATGGTACTCTCTCTGACCCTTCTCGCCAGTCTATCCCCAGGGCCAGTGTTTATCTGAGTCAATGGGACTCTCTCTGACCTTTCTCCCCAGTCCCCCAGGACCAGTGTGTATCTGAGACAATGGGTCTCTCTCTGACCTTTCTCCCCAGTCCCCCAGGACCAGTGTGTATCTGAGTCAATCGTACTCTCTCTGACCTTTCTCCCCAGTCTATTCCCAGGACCAGTGTGTATCTGAGTCAATGGAACTCTCTCTGATCTTTCTCCCCAGTCTATCCCCAGGACCAGTGTATATCTGAGTCAATGGGACTCCCTCTGACCGTTCTCCCCAGTCGATCCCCAGGACCAGTGTTTATCTGAGTCAATGGGACTCTCTCTGATCTTTCTACCCAGTCTATCCCGAGGACCAGTATGTAACTGAGTCAATGAGACTCTCTGACCTTTCACCCCAGTCTATCCCCAGGACCAGTTTGTATCTGAGTCAATGGGACTCTCTGACCTTTCTCCCCATACCCCCAGGACCATTGTGTATCTGAATCAATGGGACACTCTCTGACCTTTCTCCCCAGTCTATCCCGAGGACCAGTGTGTATCTGAGTCAATGGGACTCTCTCTGACCTTTCTCCCCAGTCTATCCCCAGAACCAGTGTGTTTCTGAGTCAATGGGACTCTATATTACCTTTCTCCCCAGTCCCCCAGGACCAGTGTGTATCTGAGTCAATGGAACTCTCTCTGATCTTTATCCCTAGTCTATCCCCAGGACCAGTGTGTATCTGAGTCAATGGGATTCCCTCTGACCTTTCTCCTCGGTCTATCCCCAGGACCAGTGTGTATCTGAGTCAATGGGACTCTCTCTGACCTTTCTCCCCAGTCTATCCCCAGGACAAGTGTTTATCTGAGTCAATGGGACTCTCTCTGACCTTTCTTCTCAGTCTATCCCCAGGACCAGTTTGTATCTGAGTCAATGGGACTCTCTCTGACCATTCACCCCAGTCGATCCCCAGGACCAGTGTTTATCTGAATCAATGGGACTCTCTCTGATCTTTCTCCCCAGACTATCCTGAGGACCAGTGTGTATCTGAGTCAATGGAACTCTCTCTGATCTTTCTCCCCAGTCTATCTCCAGGACCAGTGTGTATCGGAGTCAATGGGACTCCCTCTGAGCTTTCACCCCAGTCTATCCCCAGGACCAGTGTTTATCTGAGTTAATGGGACTCTCTCTGTCCTTTCTCCCCAGTACCCCAGGACCAGTGTGTATCTGAGTCAATGGGATTCTCTCAGACATTTCTCCCCAGTCTATCCCCAGGACCAGTGTTTATCTGAGTCAATGGGACTCTCTCTGACCTTTCTGCCCAGTCTATCCCCAGGACCAGTGTGTATCTGAGTCAATGGGACTCTCTCTGACCTTTCTACCCAGTCTATCCCGAGGACCAGATTGTACCTGAGTCATGGGACTCTCTGACCTTTCACCCCAGTCTATCCCCAGGACCAGTGTGTATCTGAGTCAATGGGACTCTCTGACCTTTCTCCCCAGACCCCGAGGACCAGTGTGTATCTGAGTCAATGGGACTGTCTCTGACATTTCTTACCAGTCTATCCCCAGAACCAGTGTGTCTCTGAGTCAATGGGACTCTCTCTGACCTTTCACCCCTGTCTATTCCCAGGACCGGTGTGTATCTGAGACAATGGGAAACTCTCTAACCTTTCTCCCCAGTCTATCCCCAGGACCAGTGTTTATCTGTGTCAATGGGACTCTCTCTTACCTTTCTCCCCAGTCTATCCCCAGAACCAGTGTGTATCTGAGTCAATGGGACTCTCTCTGACCTTTCTCCCCAGTCTATCCCCAGGACCAGTGTGTATCTGAGTCAATGGGACTCTCTCTGACCTTTCTCCCCAGTCTATCCCCAGGACAAGTGTGTATCTGAGTAAATGGGACTCTCTCTGACATTCTCCCCAGTCCCCCAGAACGAGTGTTTATCTGAGTCAATGCGAATCTCTCTGACCTTTCACCCCAGTCTATCCCCAGGACCACTGTGTATCTGAGTCAATGGGCCTCTCTCTGATCTTTCTCCCCAGTCCCCTAGGACCAGTGTTTATCTGAATCGATGGGACTTTCTCTGACCTTTCTCCCCAGTCTATGCTCAGGACCAGTGTGTATCTGAGTCAATGGGACTCTCTCTGACCTTTCTCTCCAGTCTATCCCCAGGACCAGTGTGCATCTCAGTCAATGGGAATCTCTCTGAACTTTCTCCCCAATCTATCCCCAGGACCAGTGTGTATCCGAGTCAATGAGAAGCTCTGACCTTTCTCCCCAGACACCCAGGACCAGAGTGTATCTGAGTCAATGGGACTCTATCTGACCTTTCTCCCCAGTCTATCCCCAGGACCAGTGTGTATCTGAGTCAATGGGACTCTCTCTGACCTTTCTCCCCAGTCTATCCCCAGGACCAGTGTTTATCTGAGTCAAGGGACACTCTCTGACATTTGTCCCTAGTCTATCCGCAGGACCAGTGTGTATCTGACTCAATGGGACTCTCTCTGACCTTTCTGCCCAGTCTATCCCCAGGACCAGTGTGTATCTGAGTCAATGGGACTCTCTCTGACCTTTCTCCCCAGTCTATCCTGAGGAACAGTGTGCATCTGAGTCAATGGGACTCTCTCTGATATTTGTCCCTAGTCTATCCGCAGGACAAGTGTGTATTTGAGTCAATGGGACTCTCTGACCTTTCCCCCAAGTCTATCCCCAGGACCAGTGTGTATCTGAGTCAATGGGACTCTCTCTAACCTTTCTCCCCAGTCTATCCCCAGGACCAGTGTGTATCTGAGTCAATGGGACTCTCTCTGACCTTTCTCCCCAGTCCCCCAGGACCAGTGTGTATCTGAGTTCATGGGACTCTCTCTGACCTTTCTCCCCTCTCTATCCCCAGGACCAGTGTGTATCTGAGTCAATGGGACTCTCTCTGACCTTTCTCCCCAGTCTCTACCCTGGACCAGTGTGCATCTGAGTCAATGGTACTCTCTCTGACCTTTCTCGCCAGACTATCCCCAGGACCAGTGTTTATCTGAGTCAATGGGACTCTCTCTGACCTTTCTCCCCAGTCCCCCAGGACCAGTGTCTATCTGAATCAATGGTACTCTCTCTGACCTTTCACCCCAGTCCCCCAGGACCAATGTGTATCTGAGTCAATGGGTCTCTCTCTGACCTTTCTCCCCAGTCCCCCAGGACCAGTGTGCACCTGAGTCAATGCGACTCTCTCTGACCTTTCTCCCCAGTCCCCCAGGACCAGTGTGTATCTGAGTCAATGGGACTCTCTCTGACCTTTCTCCCCAGTCTATCCCAAGGGACAGTGTGTATCTGAGTCAATGGGACTCTCTCTGACCTTTCTCCCCAGTCTAGCCCAAGGACCATTGTGTATCTGAGTAAGTGGGACTCTCTGACATTTCCCCCCAGTCTATCCCCAGGACCAGTGTGTATCTGAGTCAATGCGACTCTCTATGACCTTTCTCCCCAGTCCCCCAGGACCAGTGTGTATCTGAGTCAATGGGACTCTCTGACCTTTCTCCATAGTCTATCCCCAGGACCAGTTTTTATCTGAGTCAATGGGACTCTCTTTGACCTTTCTCCCCAGTCTATCCCCCAGGACCAGTGTGTATCTGAGTCAATGGGACTCTCTCTGACCTTTCTCCCCAGTCTATCCCCAGGGCCAGTGTGTATCTGAGTCAATGGGACTGTCTCTGACCTTTCTCCCCAGTCCCCAAGGACCAGAGTGTATCTCTGTCAATGGGACTCTCTCTGATCTTTCTCCCCAGTCCCCCAAGACCAGAGTGTATCTGAGTCAATGGGACTTTCTATTACCTTTCTCCCCAGTCCCCCAGGACCAGTGTGTATCTGAGTCAATGGGACTCGCTCTGACCTTTCTCCCCAGTCTATCCCCAGGACCAGTGTGTAACTGAGTCAATGGGACTCTCTCTGACCTTTCTCCCCTGTCTATCCCCAGGACCAGTGTGTATCTGAGTCAATGGGAGTCTCTCTGACCTTTCTCCCAGTCTATCCCCAGGACCAGTGTGCATCTGAGTCAATGGGACTCTCTCTGACCTTTCTCCCCAGTCTATCCCCAGGACCAATATGTATCTGAGTCAATGGGACTCTCTCTGACCTTTCTCACCAGTCTATCCTTAGGACCAGTGTGTATCTGAGTCAATGGGACTCTCTCTGAACTTTCTCCCCAGTCTATCCCCAGGACCAGTGTGTAACTGAGTCAATGTGACTCTCTCTGACCTTTCTCCCCAGTCTATCCCCAGGACCAGTGTGTATCGGAGTCAATGGGACTCTCTCTGACCTTTCTCCCAAGTCATCCCCAGGACCAGTGTGTATCTGAGTCAATCGGACTCTCTCTGACCTTTCTCCCCAGTCCCCCAGGACCAGTGTGTATCTGAGTCAATGGGAATCTCTCTGACCTCTCTCCCCTCTCTATCCCCAGGCCCAGTGTGTATCTGAGTCAATGAGACTCCCTCAGACCTTTCTCCCCAGTCGCTCCCCTGGACCAGTGTGCATCTGAGTCAATAGGACTCTCTCTCACCTTTCTCTCCAGTCTATCCCCAGGACCAGTGTGTATCTGAGTCAATGGGACTCTCTCTGACCTTTCTCCCCAGTCTATGCCCAGGACCAGTATGTATCTGAGTCAATGGGACTCTCTCTGACCTTTCTCCCCAGTCTATCCTTAGGACCAGTGTGCATCTGAGTCAATGGGACCCTCTCTGATATTTCTCCCCAGTCTATCCGCAGGACCAGTGTTTATTTTAGTCAATGAGACTCTCTGATCTTTCCCCCAAGTCTATCCCCAGGACCAGTGTGTATCTGAGTCAATGGGACTCTCTCTAACCTTTCTCCCCAGTTTATCCCCAGGACCAGTGTGTATCTGAGTCAATGGGACTCTCTCTGACATTTCACCCCAGTCCCCCAGGACCAGTGTGTATCTGAGATTATGGGACTCTCTCTGACCTTTCTCCCCAGTCGATCCCGAGGACCACTGTTTATCTGAGTCAATGGGACTCTCTCTGACCTTTCTCCCCAGTCCCCCAGGTCCAGTGTGTATTTGAGTCAATGGGTCTCTCTCTGACCTTTCTCCCCAGTCCCCCAGGACCAGTGTGTATCTGAGTCAATGGGGCACTCACTGACCTTTCTCCCCAGTCTATCCCCAGGACCAGTGTGTACCTGATTCAATGGGAATCTCTCTGACCTTTCTACCCAGTCCCCAAGGACCAGTGTGTATCTGAGTCAATGGGACTCTCTCTGATCTTTCTCCCCAGTCCCCCAGGACCAATGTGTATATGAGTCAATGGGTCTCCTCTGACGTTTCTCCCCAGTCCTCCAGGACCAGTGTGTACCTGAGTCAATGGGACTCTCTCTGACCTTTCTCCCCAGTCCCCCAGCACCAGTGTGTATCTGAGTCAATGGGACTCTCTCTGACCTTTCCCCCCAGTCTATCCCAAGGACCAGTGTGTATCTGAGTCAATGGGACTCTCTCTGACCTTTCTCCCCAGTCTATCCCCAGGACCAGTCTGTATCTGAGTCAATGGGACTCTCTCTGACCTTTATCCCCAGTCCCCCAGGACCAGTGTGTATCTGAGTCAATGGGACTCTCTCTGACCTTTCTCCCCAGTCTATCCCCATGACCAGTGTGTATCTGAGTCAATGGGACTCTCTCTGACCATTCTCCCCAGTCCCCCAGGACCAGAGTGTATCTGAGTCAATGGGACTCTCTCTGACCATTCTCCCCAGTCCCCCAGGACCAGAGCGTATCTGAGTCAATGGGACTCTCTCAGACCTTGCTCCACAGTATATCCCCCAGGACCAGTGTTTATCTGAGTCAATGGGACTCTCTGACCTTTCTCCCCAGTCGATCCCCAGGACCAGTTTTTATCTGAGTCAATGGGACTCTGTCTGACCTTTCTCCCCAGTCTATCCCTCAGGACCAGTGTGTATCTTAGTCAATGGGACTCTCTCTGAACTTTCTCCCCAGTCTATCCCCAGGACCAGTGTGTCTCTGAGTCAATGGGACTCTCTCGCACCTTTCTCCCCAGTCCCCAAGGACCAGAGTGTACCTGAGTCAATGGGACTCTCTCTGACCTTTCTCCCCAGTCCCCCAGGACCAGAATGTATCTGTGTCAATGGGACTCAATCTGATCTTTCTCCCCAGTCCCCCAAGACCAGAGTGTATCTGAGTCAATGGCACTTTCTCTGACCTTTCACCCCAGTCCCCCAGGACCAGTGTGTATCTGAGTCAATGGGACTCTCTCTGACCTTTCTCCCCAGTCTATCCCCAGGAACAGTGTGTAACTGAGTCAATGGGACTCGCTCTGACCTTTCTCCCCAGTCTATCCCCAGGACCATTGTGTATCTGAGTCAATGGGCCTCTCTCTGAACTTTCTCCCCAGTCTATCCCCCAGGAGCAGTGTGTATCTGAGTCAAAGGGACTCTCTTTGAACTTTCTCCCCAGTCTAACCCCAGGACCAGTGTGTATCTGAGTCAATGGGACTCTCTCTGACCTTTCTCCCCAGTCCCCAAGGACCAGAGTGTATCTGAGTCAATGGGACTCTCTCTGACCTTTCTCCCCAGTCTATCCCCAGGACCAGTGTGTAACTGAGTCAATGGGACTCGCTCTGAACTTTCTCCCCAGTCTATCCCCAGGACCAGTGTGTATCTGAGTCAATGGGACTCTCTCTGACCTTTCTCCCAGTCTATCCCCAGGACCAGTGTGTATCTGAGTCAATGGGACTCTCTCTGAATTTTCTACAAAGTCTGTCCCCAGGACCAGTATGTATCTGAGTCAATGGGACTCTCTCTGACCTTTATCCCCAGTCTATCCTAAGGACCAGTGTGTATCTGAGTCAATGGGACTCTCTCTGACCTTTCTCCACAGTCTATCCCCAGGACCAGTGTGTATCTGAGACAATGGGACTCTCTCTGACCTTTCTCCACAGTCTATCCCCAGGACCAGTGTGTATCTGAGTCAATGGGAATCTCTCTGACATTCTCCCCAATCTATCCCCAGGACCAGTGTTTATCTGAGTCAATGGAACTCTCTCTGACCTTTCTCCCCAGTCTATCCCCAGGACCAGTGTGTATCTGAGTCAATGGGACTCTCTCTGACCTTTCTCAGCAGTCCCCCAGACCCAGTGTGTATCTGAGTCATAGGGACTCTCTCTGACTTTTCTCCCCAGTCCCCTGGACCAGTGTGTATCTGAGTCAATGGGACTCTCTCTAACCTTTCTCCCCAGTCCCCCAGGACCAGTGTGTATCTGAGTCAATGGGACACTCTCTGATCTTTCTCCCCATGCCCCCAGGTCCAGTGTTTATCTGAATCAATGGGACTCTCTCTGAACTTTCTCCCCAGTCCCCCAGGACCAGTGTGTATCTGAGTCAATGGGACTCTCTCTGACCTTTCTCCCCAGAACCCCTCGACCAATGTGTATCTGAGTCAATGGGACTCTCTGACCTTTCCCCCACAGTCTATCCCCAGGACCAGTGTGAAGCTGAGTCGATGGTTTCTCTCTGACCTTTTTCCCCAGTCTATCCCCGGACCAGTGTGTACTGAGTCAATGGGACTATCTCTGATCTTTCTCCCCAGTCTCACCCCTGGACCAGTGTGCATCTGAGTCAAAGGGATTCTCTCTGACTTTTCTCCCCAGTCTATCCCCAGGACCAGTTTTTATCTGAGTCAATGGGACTCTCTCTGATCTTTCTCCCCAGTCTCCCAGGACCAGTGTGTACCTGAGTCAATGGGTTCTCTCTGACCTTTCACCACAGTCCCCCAGGACAAGTGTGTATCTGAGTCAATGGGTCTCCCTCTGACCTTTCTCCCCAGTCCCCCAGGACCAGTGTATATCTGAGTCAATGGGTCTCTCTCTGACCTTTCTCCCCAGTCTATCCCCAGGACCAGTGTGTATCTGAGTCAATGGGGCTCTCTCTGACCTTTCTCCCCAGTCTATCCCCAGGACCAGTGTATACCTGAGTCAATGGGACTCTCTCTGACCTTTCTCCCCAGTCCCCCAGGACCAGTGTGTATCTGAATCAATGGGACACTCTCTGATCTTTCTCCCCAATCTATCCCCAGGGCCAGTGTGTACCTGAGTCAATGGGACTCTCTCTGACCTTTCTCCCCAGTCCCCCAGGACCAGTGTGTATCTGAGTCAATGGGACTCTCTCTGACCTTTCTCCCCAGACCCCCTCGACCAGTGTGTATCTGAGTCAATGGGACTCTCTCTGATCTTTCTCCCCAGTCTCTCCCGTGGACCAGTGTGCATCTGAGTCAATGAGACTCTCTCTGATCTTTCTCCCCAGTCCCCCAGGACCAGTGTGTATCTGAGTCAATGGGACTCTCTGACATTTCTCCCCAGTCTATCCCCAGGACCAGTGTTTATCTAGGTCAATGGGACAATCTCTGACCTTTCTCCCCAGTCTATCCCCTGGACCAGTGTGTATCTGAGTCAATGGGACTCTCTCTTACCTTTCTCCCCAGTCTATCCCCAGGACCAGTGTGTATCTGAGTTAATGGGACTCTCTCTGACCTTTCTCCACAGTCTATCCCCAGGACCAGTGTGTATCTGAGTCAATGGGACTCTCTCTGACATTCTCCCCAATCTATCCCCAGGACCAGTGTGTATCTGAGTCAATGGGACTCTCTCTGACCTTTCTCCCCAGTCCCCCAGGACCAGTGTGTATCTGAGTCAATGGGACTCTCTCTGACTTTTCTCCCCAGTCCCCCAGGACCAGTGTGTATCTGAGTCAATGGGACTCTCTCTAACCTTTCTTCCCAGTCCCGAGGACCAGTGTGTATCTGAGTCAATGGGACACTCTCTGATCTTTCTCCCCATGCCCCCAGGACCAGTGTGTACCTGAGTCAATGGGACTCTCTCTGACCTTTCTCCCCAGTCCCCCAGGACCAGTGTGTATCTGAGTCAATGGGACTCTCTCTGACCTTTCTCCCCAGTCTATCCCCAGGACCAGTGTGTATCTGAGACAATGGGACTCTCTCTGACCTTTCTCCACAGTCTATCCCCAGGACCAGTGTGTATCTGAGTCAATGGGAATCTCTCTGACATTCTCCCCAAACTATCCCCAGGATCAGTGTTTATCTGAGTCAATGGAACTCTCTCTGACCTTTCTCCCCAGTCTATCCCCAGGACCAGTATGTATCTGAGTCAATGGGACTCTCTCTGACCTTTCTCCCCAGTCCCCCAGACCCAGTGTGTATCTGAGTCAATGGGACTCTCTCTGACTTTTCTCCCCAGTCCCCCAGGACCAGTGTGTATCTGAGTCAATGGGACTCTCTCTAACCTTTCTCCCCAGTCCCCTAGGACCAGTGTGTATCTGAGTCAATGGGACACTCTCTGATCTTTCTCCCCATGCCCCCAGGACCAGTGTGTACCTGAGTCAATAGGACTCTCTCTGAACTTTCTCCCCAGTCCCCCAGGACCAGTGTGTATCTGAGTCAATGGGACTCTCTCTGACCTTTCTCCCCAGAACCCCTCGACCAATGTGTATCTGAGTCAATGGGACTCTCTGACCTTTCCCCCACGGTCTATCCCCAGGACCAGTGTGAAGCTGAGTCGATGGGACTCTCTCTGACCTTTTTCCCCAGTCTATCCCCGGACCAGTGTGTACTGAGTCAATGGGACTATCTCTGATCTTTCTCCCCAGTCTCACCCCTGGACCAGTGTGCATCTGAGTCAAAGGGATTCTCTCTGACTTTTCTCCCCAGTCTATCCCCAGGACCAGTTTTTATCTGAGTCAATGGGACTATCTCTGATCTTTCTCCCCAGTCTCCCAGGACCAGTGTGCACCTGAGTCAATGGGGCTCTCTCTGACCTTTCACCACAGTCCCCCAGGACAAGTGTGTATCTGAGTCAATGGGTCTCTCTCTGACCTTTCTCCCCAGTCCCCCAGGACCAGTGTATATCTGAGTCAATGGGTCTCTCTCTGACCTTTCTCCCCAGTCTATCTCCAGGACCAGTGTGTATCTGAGTCAATGGGGCTCTCTCTGACCTTTCTCCCCAGTCTATCCCCAGGACCAGTGTATTCCTGAGTCAATGGGACTCTCTCTGACCTTTCTCCCCAGTCCCCCAGGACCAGTGTGTATCTGAATCAATGGGACACCCTCTGATCTTTCTCCCCATGCCCCCAGGACCAGTGTGTACCTGAGTCAATGGGACTCTCTCTGACCTTTCTCCCCAGTCCCCCAGGACCAGTGTGTATCTGAGTCAATGGGACTCTCTCTGACCTTTCTCCCCAGACCCCCTCGACCAGTGTGTATCTGAGTCAATGGGACTCTCTCTGATATTTCTCCCCAGTCTCTCCCGTGGACCAGTGTGCATCTGAGTCAATGAGACTCTCTCTGATCTTTCTCCCCAGTCTATCCCCAGGACCAGTGTTTATCTGAGTCAATGGGACTCTCTCTGACCTTTCTCCCCAGTCCCCCAGGACCAGTGTGTATCTGAGTCAATGGGACTCTCTGACATTTCTCCCCAGTCTATCCCCAGGACCAGTGTTTATCTAGGTCAATGGGACAATCTCTGACCTTTCTCCCCAGTCTATCCCCTGGACCAGTGTGTATCTGAGTCAATGGGACTCACTCTGACCTTTCTCCCCAGTCTATCCCCAGGACCAGTGTGTATCTGAGTTAATGGGACTCTCTCTGACCTTTCTACACAGTCTATCCCCAGGACCAGTGTGTATCTGAGTCAATGGGACTCTCTCTGACATTCTCCCCAATCTATCCCCAGGACCAGTGTGTATCTGAGTCAATGGGACTCTCTCTGAACTTTCTCCCCAGTCCCCCAGGACCAGTGTGTATCTGAGTCAATGGGACTCTCTCTGACTTTTCTCCCCAGTCCCCCAGGACCAGTGTGTATCTGAGTCAATGGGACTCTCTCCAACCTTTCTTCCCAGTCCCGAGGACCAGTGTGTATCTGAGTCAATGGGACACTCTCTGATCTTTCTCCCCATGCCCCCAGGACCAGTGTGTACCTGAGTCAATGGGACTCTCTCTGACCTTTCTCCCCAGTCCCCCAGGACCAGTGTGTATCTGAGTCAATGGGACTGTCTCTGACCTTTCTCCCCAGACCCCCAGGACCAGTGTGCATCTGAGTAAATGGGACACTCTCTGATCTTTCTCCCCATGCCCCCAGGACCAGTGTGAAGCTGAGTCGATGGGACTCTCTCTGACCTTTTTCCCCAGTCTATCCCCAGGACCAGTGTGTACTGAGTCAATGGGACTATCTCTGACCTTTCTCCCCAGTCTCACCCCTGGACCAGTGTGCATCTGAGTTAATGGGACTCTCTCTGACCTTTCTCCCCAGTCTATCCCCAGGACCAGTGTTTATCTGAGTCAATGGGACTCTTTCTGATCTTTCTCCCCAGTCCCCCAGGACCAGTGTGCATCTGAGTCAATGGGACTCTCTCTAACCTTTCTCCCCAGATCCCCAGGACCAGTTTGTATCTGAGGCAATCGGACTCTCTGACCTTTCTCCCCAGTCTATCCCCAGGACCAGTGTTCATCTAGGTCAATGGGACATTCTCTGACCTTTCTCCCCAGTCTATCCCCAGGACCAGTGTGTATCTGAGTCAATGGGACTCTCTCTGACCTTTCTCCACAGTCTATCCCTCGACCAATATGTATCTGAGTCAATGGGACTCTCTCTGACCTTTTTCCCCTGTATATCACCCAGGACCAGTGTGTATCTGAGTCAATGGGACTCTCTCTGACCTTTCTCCCCAGTCTATCCCCAGGACCAGTGTTTATCTGAGTCAATGGGACTCTCTCTGACCTTTCTCCCCAGTCCCCCAGGACCAGTGTTTATCTGAGTCAATGGGACTCTCTCTGACCTTTCTCACCAGACCCCCTGGACCAGTGTGTATCTGAGTCAATGGGACTCTCTGACCTTTCTCCCCAATCAATCCCCAGGACCAGTGTTTATCTGAGTCAATGGGACTCACTCTGACCTTTCTCCCCAGTCCCCCAGGATCAGAGTGTATCTGAGTTAATGGGACTCTCTCTGATCTTTCTCCCCAGTCCCACAGGACCAGAGTGTATCTGAGTCAATGGGACTCTCTCTGACTTTTTTCCCCACTCCCCCAGGACCAGTGTGTATCTGAGTCAATGGGAATCTCTCTGATCTTTCTCCCCAGTCTATCCCCAGGACCAGTGTGTTTCTGAGTCAATGGGACTCTCTCTGACCTTTCTCCCCAGTCCCCCAGGACCAGTGTGTTACTGAGTCAATTGGCTCTCTCTGACCTTTTTCCCCTCTCTATCCCCAGGGCCAGTGTGTATCTGAGTCAATGGGACTCTCTCTGACCTTTCTCCCCAGTCTCTCCCATGGACCAGTGTGCATCTGAGTCAATGGGACTCTCTCTGACCTTTCTCCCCAGTCTATACCCAGGACCAGTGTGTATCGGAATCAATGGGACTCTCTCTGACCTTTCTCCCCAGTCTATCCCCAGGACCAGTATGTATCTGAGTCAATGGGACTCTCTCTGACCTTTCTCCCCAGTCTATCTCCAGGACCAGTGTGTATCTGAGTCAGTGGGATTCTCTGACTTTCCCCCCCAGTCTATCCCCAGGACCAGTGTGTATCTGAGTCAATGGGACACTCTCTGACCTTTCTCCCCAGTCTAACCCCAGGACCAGTGTGTATCTGAGTCAATGGGACTCTCTCTGACCTTTCTCCCCTGTCCCCCAGGACCAGTGTGTATCTGAGTCAATGGGACTCTCTCTGACCTTTCTCCCCAGTCTATCCCCAGGACCAGTGTTTATCTGAGTCAATGGGACTCTCTCTGACCTTTCTCCCCAGTCCCCCAGGACCAGTGTTTATCTGAGTCAATGGGACTCTCTCTGACCTTTCTCACCAGACCCCCTGGACCAGTGTGTATCTGAGTCAATGGGACTCTCTGACCTTTCTCCCCAATCAATCCCCAGGACCAGTGTTTATCTGAGTCAATGGGACACTCTCTGACCTTTCTCCCCAGTCTATTCACTGGACCTGTGTGTATCTGAGTCAATGGCACTCTCTCTTACCTTTCTCCCCAGTCTATCCCCAGGACCAGTGTGTATCTGAGTAAATGGGACTCTCTCTGACCTTTCTCCCAAGGCTATCCCCAGGCCCAGTGTGCTTCTGAGTCAATGGGACTCTCTCTGACCTTTCTCCCCAGTCTATCCCCAGGACCAGTGTGTATCTGAGTCAATGGGACTCTCTCTGACCTTTCTCCCCAGTCCCCCAGGACCAGTGTGTATCTGAATCAATGGGACTCTCTCTGACCTTTCCCCCCAATCTATGCACAGGACCAGTGTGTATCTGAGTCAATGGGACTCTCTCTAACCTTTCTCCCTAGTCCCCCAGGACCAGTGTGTATCTGAGACAATGGGACTCTCTCTGACCTTTCTCCCCAGTCCCCCAGGACCAGTGTGTATCTGAGTCAATGGGACTCTCTCTAACCTTTCTCCCCAGTCCCCCAGGACCAGTGTGTATCTGAGTCAATGGGACACTCTCTGATCTTTCTCCCCATGCCCCCTCGACCAGTGTGTATCTGAGTCAATGGGACTCTCGCTGACCTTTTTCCCCAGTCTATCCCCAGGACCAGTGTGTACTGAGTCAATGGGACTCTTTCTGACCTTTCTCCCCAGTCTCACCCCTGGACCAGTGTGCATCTGAGTCAATGGGACTCTCTCTGACCTTTCTCCCCAGTCTATCCCCAGGACCAGTGTTTATCTGAGTCAATGGGACTCTCTCTGATTTTTCTCCCCAGACTCCCAGGACCAGTGTGTACCTGAGTCAATGGGACTCTCTCTGACCTTTCTCCCCAGTCCCCCAGGACCAGTGTGTATCTGAGTCAATGGGACTCTCTCTGACCTTTCTCCCCAGACCCCCAGGACCAGTGTGTATCTGAGTCAATGGGACTCTCTGACCTTTCTCCCCAGTCTATCCCCAGGACCATTGTTTATCTAGGTCAATGGGACACTCTCTGACCTTTCTCCCCAGTCTATCCCCAGGACCAGTGTGTATCTGAGTCAATGGGACTCTCTCTGACCTTTCTGCACAGTCTATCCCCAGGACCAGTATGTATCTGAGTCAATGGGACTCTCTCTGACCTTTCTCCCCAGTCTATCCCCAGGACCAGTGTGTATCTGAATCAATGGGAATCTCTCTGACCTTTCTCCACAGTCTATCCCCAGGACCAGTGTGTATCTGAGTCAATGGGACTCTCTCTGACCTTTCTCCACAGTCTATCCCCAGGACCAGTGTTTATCTGAGTCGATGGGACTCTCTCTGACCTTTCTCCCCAGTCTAGCCCCAGGACCAGTGTGTATCTGAGTCAATGGGACTCTCTCTGACATTACTCCACAGTCTATCCCCAGGACGAGTGTGTATCTGAGTCAATGGGACTCTCTCTGACCTTTCTCCCCAGTCTATCCCCAGGACCAGTGTGTATCTGAGTCAATGGGACTCTCTCTGACCTTTCTCCCCAGTCTATCCCCAGGACCAGTGTGTATCTGAGTCAATGGGACTCTCTGACCTTTCCCCCTCAGTCTCTCCCCAGGACGAGTGTGTATCTGAGTCAATGGAACTCTCTCTGACCTTTCTCCCCAGTCCCCCAGGACCAGTGTGAATCTGAGTCAATGGAACTCTCTCTGACCTTTCTCCCCTGTCTATCCCCAGGACCAGTGTGTATCTGAGTCAATGGGACTCTCTCTGACCTTTCTCCCCAGTCTATCCCCAGGACCAGTGTTTATCTGTGTCAATGGGTCTCTCTCTGACTTTTCTCCCCAGTCCCCCACGACCAGTGTGTACCTGAGTCAATGGGAATCTCTCTGACCTTTCTCCCCAGTCACCCAGGTCCAGTGTGTATCTGAGTCAATGGGACTCTCTCTGATCTTTCTCCCCAGTCCCACAGGACCAGAGTGTATCTGAGTCAATGGGACTCTCTCTGACTTTTTTCCCCACTCCCCCAGGACCAGTGTGTATCTGAGTCAATGGGACTCTCTCTGATCTTTCTCCCCAGTCTATCCCCAGGACCAGTGTGTTTCTGAGTCAATGGGACTCTCTCTGACCTTTCTCCCCAGTCCCCCAGGACCAGTGTGTTACTGAGTCAATGGGCTCTCTCTGACCTTTTTCCCCTCTCTATCCCCATTGCCAGTGTGTATCTGAGTCAATGGGACTCTCTCTGACCTTTCTCCCCAGTCTCTCCCCTGGACCAGTGTGCATCTGAGTCAATGGGACTCTCTCTGACCTTTCTCCCCAGTCTATACCCAGGACCAGTGTGTATCGGAATCAATGGGACTCTCTCTGACCTTTCTCCCCAGTCTATCCCCAGGACTAGTATGTATCTGAGTCAATGGGACTCTCTCTGACCTTTCTCCCCAGTCTATCTCCAGGACCAGTGTGTATCTGAGTCAGTGGGATTCTCTGACTTTTCCCCCCAGTCTATCCCCAGGACCAGTGTGTATCTGAGTCAATGGGACACTCTCTGACCTTTCTCCCCAGTCTAACCCCAGGACCAGTGTGTATCTGAGTCAATGGGACTCTCTCTGACCTTTCTCCCCTGTCCCCCAGGACCAGTGTGTATCTGAGTCAATGGGACTCTCTCTGACCTTTCTCCCCAGTCTATCCCCAGGACCAGTGTTTATCTGAGTCAATGGGACTCTCTCTGACCTTTCTCCCCAGTCCCCCAGGACCAGTGTGTATCTGAGTCAATGGGACTCTCTCTGACCTTTCTCACCAGACCCCCTGGACCAGTGTGTATCTGAGTCAATGGGACTCTCTGACCATTCGCCCCAATCAATCCCCAGGACCAGTGTTTATCTGAGTCAATGGGACACTCTCTGACCTTTCTCCCCAGTCTATTGACTGGACCTGTGTGTATCTGAGTCAATGGCACTCTCTCTTACCTTTCTCCCCAGTCTATCCCCAGGACCAGTGTGTATCTGAGTAAATGGGACTCTCTCTGACCTTTCTCCCAAGGCTATCCCCAGGCCCAGTGTGCTTCTGAGTCAATGGGACTCTCTCTGACCTTTCTCCCCAGTCTATCCCCAGGACCAGTGTGTATCTGAGTCAATGGGACTCTCTCTGACCTTTCTCCCCAGTCCCCCAGGACCAGTATGTATATGAGTCAATGGGACTCTCTCTGACCTTTCTCCCCAGACTATCACCAAGACCAGTGTTTATCTGAGTCAATGGGACTCTCTCTGACCTTTCTCCCCAGTCTATCCCCCAGGACCAGTGTGTATCTGAGTCAATGGGACTCTCTCTGACCTTTCTCCCCAGTCTATCCTCAGGACCAGTGTGTATCTGAGTCAATGGGACTCTCTCTGACCTTTCTCCCCAGTCCCCCAGGACCAGAGTGTATCTGAGTCAATGGGACTCTCTCTGACCTTTCTCCCCAGTCCACCAGGACCAGAGTGTATCTGAGTTAATGGGACTCTCTCTGATCTTTCTCCCCAGTCCCCCAGGACCAGAGTGTATCTGAGTCAATGGGACTCTCTCTGACCGTTCACCCCAGTCCCCCAGGACCAGTGTGTATCTGAGTCAATTGGACTCTCTCTGACCTTTCTCCCCAGTCCCCCAGGACCAGTGTGAATCTGAGTCAATGGAACTCTCTCTGACCTTTCTCCCCTGTCTATCCCCAGGACCAGTGTGTATCTGAGTCAATGGGACTCTCTCTGACCTTTCTCCCCAGTCTATCCCCAGGACCAGTGTTTATCTGTGTCAATGGGTCTCTCTCTGACTTTTCTCCCCAGTCCCCCACGACCAGTGTGTACCTGAGTCAATGTGAATCTCTCTGACCTTTCTCCCCAGTCCCCCAGGTCCAGTGTGTATCTGAGTCAATGGGACTCTCTCTGATCTTTCTCCCCAGTCCCACAGGACCTGGGTGTATCTGAGTCAATGGGACTCTCTCTGACTTTTTTCCCCCTCCCCCAGGACCAGTGTGTATCTGAGTCAATGGGACTCTCTCTGACCTTTCTCCACAGTCTATCCCCAGGACCAGTGTGTTTCTGAGTCAATGGGACTCTCTCTGACCTTTCTCCCCAGTCCCCCAGGACCAGTGTGTTACTGAGTCAATGGGCTCTCTCTGACCTTTTTCCCCTCTCTATCCCCAGGGCCAGTGTGTATCTGAGTCAATGGGACTCTCTCTGACCTTTCTCCCCAGTCTCTACCCTGCACCAGTGTGCATCTGAGTCAATGGGACTCTCTCTGACCTTTCTCCCCAGTCTATACCCAGGACCAGTGTGTATCGGAATCAATGGGACTCTCTCTGACCTTTCTCCCCAGTCTATCCCCAGGACCAGTATGTATCTGAGTCAATGGGACTCTCTCTGACCTTTCTCCCCAGTCTATCTCCAGGACCAGTGTGTATCTGAGTCAGTGGGATTCTCTGACTTTTCCCCCCAGTCTATCCCCAGGACCAGTGTGTATCTGAGTCAATGGGACACTCTCTGACCTTTCTCCCCAGTCTAACCCCAGGACCAGTGTGTATCTGAGTCAATGGGACTCTCTCTGACCTTTCTCCCCTGTCCCCCAGGACCAGTGTGTATCTGAGTCAATGGGACTCTCTCTGACCTTTCTCCCCATTCTATCCCCAGGACCAGTGTTTATCTGAGTCAATGGGACTCTCTCTGACCTTTCTCCCCAGTCCCCCAGGACCAGTGTGTATCTGAGTCAATGGGACTCTCTCTGACCTTTCTCACCAGACCCCCTGGACCAGTGTGTATCTGAGTCAATGGGACTCTCTGACCATTCTCCCCAATCAATCCCCAGGACCAGTGTTTATCTGAGTCAATGGGACACTCTCTGACCTTTCTCCCCAGTCTATTCACTGGACCTGTGTGTATCTGAGTCAATGGCACTCTCTCTTACCTTTCTCCCCAGTCTATCCCCAGGACCAGTGTGTATCTGAGTAAATGGGACTCTCTCTGACATTTCTCCCAAGGCTATCCCCAGGCCCAGTGTGCTTCTGAGTCAATGGGACTCTCTCTGACCTTTCTCCCCAGTCTATCCCCAGGACCAGTGTGTATCTGAGTCAATGGGACTCTCTCTGACCTTTCTCCCCAGTCCCCAGGACCAGTATGTATATGAGTCAATGGGACTCTCTCTGACCTTTCTCCCCAGACTATCACCAGGACCAGTGTTTATCTGAGTCAATGGGACTCTCTCTGACCTTTCTCCCCAGTCTATCCCCCAGGACCAGTGTGTATCTGAGTCAATGTGACTCTCTCTGACCTTTCTCCCCAGTCTATCCTCAGGACCAGTGTGTATCTGAGTCAATGGGACTCTCTCTGACCTTTCTCCCCAGTCCCCCAGGACCAGAGTGTATCTGAGTCAATGGGACTCTCTCTGACCTTTCTCCCCAGTCCCCCAGGACCAGAGTGTATCTGAGTTAATGGGACTCTCTCTGATCTTTCTCCCCAGTCCCCCAGGACCAGAGTGTATCTGAGTCAATGGGACTCTCTCTGACCGTTCACTCCAGTCCCCCAGGACCAGTGTGTATCTGAGTCAATTGGACTCTCACTGACATTTCTCCCCAGTCTATCCCCAGGACCAGTGAGTAACTGAGTCAATGGGACTCTATCTGACCTTTCTCCCCAGTCTATCCCCAGGACCAGTGTGTATCTGAGTCAATGGGTCCCTCTGACCTTTCTCCCCAGCCTATTGTCAGGACCAGTGTGTATCTGAGTCAATGGGACTCTCTCTGACCTTTCTCCCCAGTCTTTCCTTAGGACTAGTGTGTATCTGTGTCAATGGGACTCTCTCTAACATTTCTCCCCAGTATATCCGCAGGGCCAGTGTGTATCTGAGTCAATGGGACTCTCTGACCTTTCCCTCCAGTATATCGCCAGGACCAGTATGTATCTGAGTCAATGGGACTCTCTCTCTGACCTTTCTCCCCAGTCTATCCCCAGGACCAGTGTGTATCTGAGTCAATGGGACTCTCTCTGACCTTTCTCCCCAGTCCCCCAGGACCAGTGTGTATCTGAGTGAATGGGAGTCTCTCTAACATTTCTCCCCTCTCTATCCCCAGGACCAGTGTGTATCGGAATCAATGGGACTCTCTCTGACCTTTCTCCCCAGTCTATCCCCAGGACCAGTATGTATCTGAGTCAATGGGACTCTCTCTGACCTTTCTCCCCAGTCTATCTCCAGGACCAGTGTGTATCTGAGTCAGTGGGATTCTCTGACTTTTCCCCCCAGTCTATCCCCAGGACCAGTGTGTATCTGAGTCAATGGGACACTCTCTGACCTTTCTCCCCAGTCTAACCCCAGGACCAGTGTGTATCTGAGTCAATGGGACTCTCTCTGACCTTTCTCCCCTGTCCCCCAGGACCAGTGTGTATCTGAGTCAATGGGACTCTCTCTGACCTTTCTCCCCATTCTATCCCCAGGACCAGTGTTTATCTGAGTCAATGGGACTCTCTCTGACCTTTCTCCCCAGTCCCCCAGGACCAGTGTGTATCTGAGTCAATGGGACTCTCTCTGACCTTTCTCACCAGACCCCCTGGACCAGTGTGTATCTGAGTCAATGGGACTCTCTGACCATTCTCCCCAATCAATCCCCAGGACCAGTGTTTATCTGAGTCAATGGGACACTCTCTGACTTTCTCCCCAGTCTATTCACTGGACCTGTGTGTATCTGAGTCAATGGCACTCTCTCTTACCTTTCTCCCCAGTCTATCCCCAGGACCAGTGTGTATCTGAGTAAATGGGACTCTCTCTGACCTTTCTCCCAAGGCTATCCCCAGGCCCAGTGTGCTTCTGAGTCAATGGGACTTTCTCTGACCTTTCTCCCCAGTCTATCCCCAGGACCAGTGTGTATCTGAGTCAATGGGACTCTCTCTGACCTTTCTCCCCAGTCCCCCAGGACCAGTATGTATATGAGTCAATGGGACTCTCTCTGACCTTTCTCCCCAGACTATCACCAGGACCAGTGTTTATCTGAGTCAATGGGACTCTCTCTGACCTTTCTCCCCAGTCTATCCCCCAGGACCAGTGTGTATCTGAGTCAATGGGACTCTCTCTGACCTTTCTCCCCAGTCTATCCTCAGGACCAGTGTGTATCTGAGTCAATGGGACTCTCTCTGACCTTTCTCCCCAGTCCCCCAGGACCAGAGTGTATCTGAGTCAATGGGACTCTCTCTGACCTTTCTCCCCAGTCCCCCAGGACCAGAGTGTATCTGAGTTAATGGGACTCTCTCTGATCTTTCTCCCCAGTCCCCCAGGACCAGAGTGTATCTGAGTCAATGGGACTCTCTCTGACCGTACACTCCAGTCCCCCAGGACCAGTGTGTATCTGAGTCAATTGGACTCTCACTGACATTTCTCCCCAGTCTATCCCCAGGACCAGTGAGTAACTGAGTCAATGGGACTCTATCTGACCTTTCTCCCCAGTCTATCCCCAGGACCAGTGTGTATCTGAGTCAATGGGTCCCTCTGACCTTTCTCTCCAGCCTATTGTCAGGACCAGTGTGTATCTGAGTCAATGGGACTCTCTCTGACCTTTCTCCCCAGTCTTTCCTTAGGACTAGTGTGTATCTGTGTCAATGGGACTCTCTCTAACATTTCTCCCCAGTATATCCGCAGGGCCAGTGTGTATCTGAGTCAATGGGACTCTCTGACCTTTCCCTCCAGTATATCGCCAGGACCAGTATGTATCTGAGTCAATGGGACTCTCTCTCTGACCTTTCTCCCCAGTCTATCCCCAGGACCAGTGTGTATCTGAGTCAATGGGACTCTCTCTGACCTTTCTCCCCAGTCCCCCAGGACCAGTGTGTATCTGAGTGAATGGGAGTCTCTCTAACATTTCTCCCCTCTCTATCCCCAGGACCAGTGTTTATCTGAGTCAATGGGACACTCTCTGTCCTTTCTCCCCAGTCTATCCCCAGGACCAGTGTGTATCTGAGTCAATGGGACTCTCTCTTACCTTTCTCCCCAGTCTATCCCCAGGACCTGTGTGTATCTGAGTAAATGGGACTCTCTCTGAAATTTCTCCCAAGTCTTTCCCCAGGACCAGTGTGTATCTGAATCAATGGGACTCTCTCTGACCTTTCCCCCCAATCTATGCACAGGACCAGTGTGTATCTGAGTCAATGGGACTCTCTCTAACCTTTCTCCCTAGTCCCCCAGGACCAGTGTGTATCTGAGACAATGGGACTCTCTCTGACCTTTCTCCCCAGTCCCCCAGGACCAGTGTGTATCTGAGTCAATGGGACTCTCTCTAACCTTTCTCCCAAGTCCCCCAGGACCAGTGTGTATCTGAGTCAATGGGACTCTCGCTGACCTTTTTCCCCAGTCTATCCCCAGGACCAGTGTGTACTGAGTCAATGGGACTCTCTCTGACCTTTCTCCCCAGTCTCACCCCTGGACCAGTGTGCATCTGAGTCAATGGGACTCTCTCTGACCTTTCTCCCCAGTCTATCCCCAGGACCAGTGTTTATCTGAGTCAATGGGACTCTCTCTGATCTTTCTCCCCAGACTCCCAGGACCAGTGTGTACCTGAGTCAATGGGACTCTCTCTGACCTTTCTCCCCAGTCCCCCAGGACCAGTGTGTATCTGAGTCAATGGGACTCTCTCTGACCTTTCTCCCCAGACCCCCAGGACCAGTGTGTATCTGAGTCAATGGGACTCTCTAACCTTTCTCCCCAGTCTATCCCCAGGACCAGTGTTTATCTAGGTCAATGGGACACTCTCTGACCTTTCTCCCCAGTCTATCCCCAGGACCAGTGTGTATTTGAGTCAATGGGACTCTCTCTGACCTTTCTGCACAGTCTATCCCCAGGACCAGTATGTATCTGAGTCAATGGGACTCTCTCTGACCTTTCTCCCCAGTCTATCACCAGGACCAGTGTGTATCTGAATCAATGGGAATCTCTCTGACCTTTCTCCACAGTCTATCCCCAGGACCAGTGTGTATCTGAGTCAATGGGACTCTCGCTGACCTTTCTCCACAGTCTATCCCCAGGACCAGTGTTTATCTGAGTCGATGGGTCTCTCTCTGACCTTTCTCCCCAGTCTAGCCCCAGGACCAGTGTGTATCTGAGTCAATGGGACTCTCTCGGACATTACTCCACAGTCTATCCCCAGGACGAGTGTGTATCTGAGTCAATGGGACTCTCTCTGACCTTTCTCCCCAGTCTATCCCCAGGACCAGTGTGTATCTGAGTCAATGGGACTCTCTCTGACCTTTCTCCCCAGTCTATCCCCAGGACCAGTGTGTATCTGAGTCAATGGGACTCTCTGACCTTTCCCCCTCAGTCTATCCCCAGGACGAGTGTGTATCTGAGTCAATGGAACTCTCTCTGACCTTTCTCCCCAGTCCCCCAGGACCAGTGTGAATCTGAGTCAATGGAACTCTCTCTGACCTTTCTCCCCTGTCTATCCCCAGGACCAGTGTGTATCTGAGTCAATGGGACTCTCTCTGACCTTTCTCCCCAGTCTATCTCCAGGACCAGTGTTTATCTGTGTCAATGGGTCTCTCTCTGACTTTTCTCCCCAGTCCCCCACGACCAGTGTGTACCTGAGTCAATGGGAATCTCTCTGACCTTTCTCCCCAGTCCCCCAGGTCCAGTGTGTATCTGAGTCAATGGGACTCTCTCTGATCTTTCTCCCCAGTCCCCCAGGACCAATGTGTATCTGAGTCAATGGGACTCTCTCTGACCTTTCTCCCCTGTCTATCCCCAGGACCAGTGTGTATCTGAGTCAATCGGACTCTCTCTGATCTTTCTCCCCTGTCTATCTCCAGGACCAGTGTGTATCTGAGTCAATGGGACTCTCTCTGACCTTTCTCCCCAGTCTATCCCCAGGACCAGTGTTTATCTGTGTCAATGGGTCTCTCTCTGACTTTTCTCCCCAGTCCCCCACGACCAGTGTTTACCTGAGTCAATGGGACTCTCTCTGACCTTTCTCCCCAGTCCCCCAGGTCCAGTGTGTATCTGAGTCAGTGGGATTCTCTCTGATCTTTCTCCCCAGTCCCCCAGGACCAATGTGTATCTGAGTCAATGGGTCTCTCTCTGACCTTTCTCCCCAGTGTATCCCCAGGACCAGTGCGTATCTGAGTCAATGGGACTCTCTCTGAGCTTTCTCCCCAGTCTATGCCCAGGACCAGTATGTATCTGAGTCAATGGGACTCTCTCTGACCTTTCTCCACAGTCTATCCCCAGGTCCAGTGTGTAGCTGAGTCAATGGGACTCTCTCTGACCTTTCTCCCCAGTCTCTCCCCTGGACCAGTGTGCATCTGAGTCAATGGGATTCTATCTGACCTTTCTCCCCAGTCTATCCCCAGGACCAGTGTTTATCTGAGTCAATGGGACTCTCTCTGACCTTTCTCCCCAGTCCCCCAGGACCAGTGTGTATCTGAGTCAATGGGTCTCTCTTTGACCTTTCTCCCCAGTCCCCCAGGTCCAGTTTGTATCTGAGTCAATGGGGCTCTCTCAGACCTTTCTCCCCAGTCTATCCCCAGGACCAGTGTGTACCTGAATCAATGGGAATCTCTCTGACCTTTCTCCCCAGTCCTCCAGGACCAGTGTGTATCTGAGTAAATGGGACTCTCTCTGACCTTTCTCCCCAGTCTCTCCCCTGGACCAGTGTGCATCTGAGTCAATGAGATTCTCTCTGACCTTTCTCCCCAGTCTTTCACCAGGACCAGTGTTTATCTGAGTCAATGGGACTCTCTCTGACCTTTCTCCCCAGTCCCCCAGGACCAGTGTGTATCTGAGTCAATGGGACTCTCTCTGACCTTTCTCCCCAGTCTATGCCCAGGACCAGTATGTATCTGAGTCAATGGGGCTCTCTCTGACCTTTCTCCCCAGTCTATCCCCAGGACCAGTGTGGACCTGAGTCAATGGGAATCTCTCTGATCTTTCTCCCCAGTCCCCCAGCACCAGTGTGTATCTGAGTCAATGGGACTCTCTCTGATCTTTCTCCACAGTCCCCCAGGACCAATGTGTATCTGAGTCAATGGGTCTCTCTCTGACCTTTCTCCCCAGTCCCCCAGGACCAGTGTGTACCTGAGTCAATGGGACTCTCTCTGACCTTTCTCCCCAGTCCTTCAGGACCAGTGTGTATCTGAGTCAATGGGACTCTCTCTGAACTTTCTCCCCAGTCTATCCCCAGGACCAGAATGAATCTGAGTAAGTGGGACTCTCTGACATTTCCCCCCAGTCTATCCCCAGGACCAGTGTGTAGCTGAGTCAATGGGACTGTCTCTGAACTTTCTCCCCAGTCTATCCATAGGACCAGTGTGTATCTGAGTCAATGGGACTCTCTCTGACCTTTCTCCCCAGTCCCCAAGGACCAGTGTGTATCTGAGTCAATGGGACTCTCTCTGACCTTTCTCCCCTGTCTATCCCCAGGACCAGTGTGTATCTGAGTCAATGGGACTCTCTCTGACCTTTCTCCCCAGTCTATCCCCAGGACCAGTGTTTATCTGTGTCAATGGGTCTCTCTCTGACTTTTCTCCCCAGTCCCCGACGACCAATGTGTACCTGAGTCAATGGGACTCTCTCTGACCTTTCTCCCCAGTCCCCCAGGTCTAGTGTGTATCTGCGTCAATGGGACTCTCTCTGAACTTTCTCCCCAGTCTATCCCCAGGACCAGAATGAATCTGAGTAAGTGGGACTCTCTGACATTTCCCCCCAGTCTATCCCCAGGACCAGTGTGTAGCTGAGTCAATGGGACTGTCTCTGACCTTTCTCCCCAGTCTATCCATAGGACCAGTGTGTATCTGAGTCAATGGGACTCTCTCTGACCTTTCTCCCCAGTCCCCCAGGACCAGTGTGTATCTGAGTCAATGGGACTCTCTCTGATCTTTCTCCCCAGTCCCCCAGGACCAATGTGTATCTGAGTCAATGGGACTCTCTCTGACCTTTCTCCCCTGTCTATCCCCAGGACCAGTGTGTATCTGAGTCAATCGGACTCTCTCTGACCTTTCTCCCCTGTCTATCCCCAGGACCAGTGTGTATCTGAGTCAATGGGACTCTCTCTGACCTTTCTCCCCAGTCTATCCCCAGGACCAGTGTTTATCTGTGTCAATGGGTCTCTCTCTAACTTTTCTCCCCAGTCCCCCACGACCAGTGTTTACCTGAGTCAATGGGACTCTCTCTGACCTTTCTCCCCAGTCCCTCAGGTCCAGTGTGTATCTGAGTCAGTGGGATTCTCTCTGATCTTTCTCCCCAGTCCCCCAGGACCAATGTGTATCTGAGTCAATGGGTCTCTCTCTGACCTTTCTACCCAGTCTATCCCCAGGACCAGTGCGTATCTGAGTCAATGGGACTCTCTCTGAGCTTTCTCCCCAGTCTATGCCCAGGACCAGTATGTATCTGAGTCAATGGGACTCTCTCTGACCTTTCTCCCCAGTCTATCCCCAGGACCAGTGTTTATCTGAGTCAATGGGACTCTCTCTGACCTTTCTCCCCAGTCCCCCAGGACCAGTGTGTATCTGAGTCAATGGGTCTCTCTTTGACCTTTCTCCCCAGTCCCCCAGGTCCAGTTTGTATCTGAGTCAATGGGGCTCTCTCTGACCTTTCTCCCCAGTCTATCCCCAGGACCAGTGTGTACCTGAATCAATGGGAATCTCTCTGACCTTTCTCCCCAGTCCTCCAGGACCAGTGTGTATCTGAGTCAATGGGACTCTCTCTGACCTTTCTCCCCAGTCTCTCCCCTGGACCAGTGTGCATCTGAGTCAATGAGATTCTATCTGACCTTTCTCCCCAGTCTATCACCAGGACCAGTGTTTATCTGAGTCAATGGGACTCTCTCTGACCTTTCTCCCCAGTCCCCCAGGACCAGTGTGTATCTGAGTCAATGGGACTCTCTCTGACCTTTCTCCCCAGTCTATGCCCAGGACCAGTATGTATCTGAGTCAATGGGACTCTCTCTGACCTTTCTCCATAGTCTATCCCCAGGACCAGTGTGTATCTGAGTCAATGGGACTCTCTCTGACCTTTCTCTCCAGTCCGTCAGGACCTGTGTGTATCTGAGTTCATGGGTCTCTCTCTGACCTTTCTCCACTCTCTATCCCCAGGACCAGTGTGTATCTGAGTCAATGGGACTCTCTCTGACCTTTCTCCCCAGTCTCTCCCCTGGACCAGTGTGCATCTGAGTCAATGGGATTCTCTCTGACCTTTCTCCCCAGTCTATCCCCAGGACAAGTGTTTATCTGAGTCAATGGGACTCTCTCTGACCTTTCTCGACAGTCCACCAAGGACCAGTGTGTATCTGAGTCAATGGGTCTCTCTTTGACCTTTCTCCCCAGTCCCCCAGGACCAGTTTGTATCTGAATCAATGGGGCTCTCTCTGACCTTTCTCCCCAGTCTATCCCCAGGACCAGTGTGTACCTGAGTCAATGGGAATCTCTCTGACCTTTCTCCCCAGTCCCCCAGCACCAGTGTGTATCTGAGTCAATGGGACTCTCTCTGATCTTTCTCCACAGTCCCCCAGGACCAATGTGTATCTGAGTCAATGGGTCTCTCTCTGACCTTTCTCCCCAGTCCCCCAGGACCAGTGTGTACCTGAGTCAATGGGACTCTCTCTGACCTTTCTCCCCAGTCCCCCAGGACCAGTGTGTATCTGAGTCAATGGGACTCTCTCTGAACTTTCTCCCCAGTCTATCCCCAGGACCAGAATGAATCTGAGTAAGTGGGACTCTCTGACATTTCCCCCCAGTCTATCCCCAGGACCAGTGTGCAGCTGAGTCAATGGGACTGTCTCTGAACTTTCTCCCCAGTCTATCCATAGGACCAGTGTGTATCTGAGTCAATGGGACTCTCTCTGACCTTTCTCCCCAGTCCCCAAGGACCAGTGTGTATCTGAGTCAATGGGACTCTCTCTGACCTTTCTCCCCTGTCTATCCCCAGGACCAGTGTGTATCTGAGTCAATGGGACTCTCTCTGACCTTTCTCCCCAGTCTATCCCCAGGACCAGTGTTTATCTGTGTCAATGGGTCTCTCTCTGACTTTTCTCCCCAGTCCCCCACGACCAGTGTGTACCTGAGTCAATGGGACTCTCTCTGAACTTTCTCCCCAGTCCCCCAGGTCCAGTGTGTATCTGAGTCAATGGGACTCTCTCTGAACTTTCTCCCCAGTCTATCCCCAGGACCAGAATGAATCTGAGTAAGTGGGACTCTCTGACATTTCCCCCCAGTCTATCCCCAGGACCAGTGTGTAGCTGAGTCAATGGGACTGTCTCTGACCTTTCTCCCCAGTCTATCCATAGGACCAGTGTGTATCTGAGTCAATGGGACTCTCTCTGACCTTTCTCCCCAGTCCCCCAGGACCAGTGTGTATCTGAGTCAATGGGACTCTGTCTGACCTTTCTCCCCTGTCTATCCCCAGGACCAGTGTGTATCTGAGTCAATGGGACTCTCTCTGACCTTTCTCCCCAGTCTATCCCCAGGACCAGTGTTTATCTGTGTCAATGGGTCTCTCTCTGACTTTTCTCCCCAGTCCCCCACGACCAGTGTGTACCTGAGTCAATGGGACTCTCTCTGACCTTTCTCCCCAGTCCCCCAGGTCCAGTGTGTATCTGAGTCAATGGGACTCTCTCTGACCTTTCTCCCCTGTCTATCCCCAGGACCAGTGTGTATCTGAGTCAATGGGACTCTCTCTGACCTTTCTCCCCTGTCTATCCCCAGGACCAGTGTGTATCTGAGTCAATGGGACTTTCTCTGACCTTTCTCCCCAGTCTATCCCCAGGACCAGTGTTTATCTGTGTCAATGGGTCTCTCTCTGACTTTTATCCCCAGTCCCCCACGACCAGTATGTACCTGAGTCAGTGGGACTCTCTCTGACCTTTCTCCCCAGTCCCCCAGGTCCAGTGTGTATCTGAGTCAATGGGACTCTCTCTGATCTTTCTCCCCAGTCCCCCAGGACCAATGTGTATCTGAGTCAATGGGACACTCTCTGACCTTTGTCCCCTGTCTATCCCTAGTTCCAGTGTGTATCTGAGTCAATGGGACTCTCTCTGACCTTTCTCCCCAGTCTATCCCCAGGACCAGTGTTTATCTGTGTCAATGGGTCTCTCTCTGACATTTCTCCCCAGTCCCCCACGACCAGTGTTTACCTGAGTCAATGGGACTCTCTCTGAACTTTCGCCACAGTCCCCCAGGTCCAGTCTGTATCTGAGTCAGTGGGACTCTCTCTGATCTTTCTCCCCAGTCCCCCAGGACCAATGTGTATCTGAATCAATGGGTCTCTCTCTGACCTTTCTCCCCAGTCTATCCCCAGGACCAGTGTGAAACTGAGTCAATGGGACTCTCTCTGAGCTTTCTCCCCAGTCTATGCCCAGGACCAGTATGTATCTGAGTCAATGGGACTCTCTCTGACCTTTCTCCACAGTCTATCCCCAGGACCAGTGTGTAGCTGAGTCAATGGGACTCTCTCTGACCTTTCTCCCCAGTCTCTCCCCTGGACCAGTGTGCATCTGAGTCAATGGGATTCTCTCTGACCTTTCTCCCCAGTCTATCCCCAGGACCAGTGTTTATCTGAGTCAATGGGACTCTCTCTGACCTTTCTCCCCAGTCCCCCAGGACCAGTGTGTATCTGAGTCAATGGGTCTCTCTTTGACCTTTCTCCCCAGTCCCCCAGGACCAGTTTGTATCTGAGTCAATGGGGCTCTCTCTGACCTTTCTCCCCAGTCTATCCCTAGGACCAGTATGTACCTGAGTCAATGGGAATCTCTCTGACCTTTCTCCCCTGTCCTCCAGGACCAGTGTGTATCTGAGTCAATGGGACTCTCTCTGACCTTTCTCTCCAGTCTCTCCCCTGGACCAGTGTGCATCTGAGTCAATGGGATTCTCTCTGACCTTTCTCCCCAGTCTATCCCCAGGACCAGTGTTTATTTGAGTCAATGGGACTCTCTCTGACCTTTCTCCCCAGTCCTCCAGGACCAGTGTGTATCTGAGTCAATGGGACTCTCTCTGACCTTTCTCCCCAGTCTATGCCCAGGACCAGTATGTATCTGAGTCAATGGGACTCTCTCTGACCTTTCTCCACAGTCTATCTCCAGGACCAGTGTGTATCTGAGTCAATGGGAGTCTCTCTGACCTTTCTCTCCAGTCCCCCAGGACCAGTGTGTATCTGAGTTCATGGGACTCTCTCTGACCTTTCTCCACTCTCTATCCCCAGGACCAGTGTTTATTTGAGTCAATGGGACTCTCTCTGACCTTTCTCCCCAGTCCTCCAGGACCAGTGTGTATCTGAGTCAATGGGACTCTCTCTGACCTTTCTCCCCAGTCTATGCCCAGGACCAGTATGTATCTGAGTCAATGGGACTCTCTCTGACCTTTCTCCACATTCTATCTCCAGGACCAGTGTGTATCTGAGTCAATGGGACTCTCTCTGACCTTTCTCCCAGTCTCTCCCCTGGACCAGTGTGCATCTGAGTCAATGGGATTCTCTCTGACCTTTCTCCCCAGTCTATCCCCAGGACCAGTGTTTATCTGTGTCAATGGGTCTCTCTCTGACTTTTCTCCCCAGTCCCCCACGACCAGTGTGTACCTGAGTCAATGGGACTCTCTCTGAACTTTCTCCCCAGTCCCCCAGGTCCAGTGTGTATCTGAGTCAATGGGACTCTCTCTGAACTTTCTCCCCAGTCTATCCCCAGGACCAGAATGAATCTGAGTAAGTGGGACTCTCTGACATTTCCCCCCAGTCTATCCCCAGGACCAGTGTGTAGCTGAGTCAATGGGACTGTCTCTGACCTTTCTCCCCAGTCTATCCATAGGACCAGTGTGTATCTGAGTCAATGGGACTCTCTCTGACCTTTCTCCCCAGTCCCCCAGGACCAGTGTGTATCTGAGTCAATGGGACTCTGTCTGACCTTTCTCCCCTGTCTATCCCCAGGACCAGTGTGTATCTGAGTCAATGGGACTCTCTCTGACCTTTCTCCCCAGTCTATCCCCAGGACCAGTGTTTATCTGTGTCAATGGGTCTCTCTCTGACTTTTCTCCCCAGTCCCCCACGACCAGTGTGTACCTGAGTCAATGGGACTCTCTCTGACCTTTCTCCCCAGTCCCCCAGGTCCAGTGTGTATCTGAGTCAATGGGACTCTCTCTGACCTTTCTCCCCTGTCTATCCCCAGGACCAGTGTGTATCTGAGTCAATGGGACTCTCTCTGACCTTTCTCCCCTGTCTATCCCCAGGACCAGTGTGTATCTGAGTCAATGGGACTTTCTCTGACCTTTCTCCCCAGTCTATCCCCAGGACCAGTGTTTATCTGTGTCAATGGGTCTCTCTCTGACTTTTATCCCCAGTCCCCCACGACCAGTATGTACCTGAGTCAGTGGGACTCTCTCTGACCTTTCTCCCCAGTCCCCCAGGTCCAGTGTGTATCTGAGTCAATGGGACTCTCTCTGATCTTTCTCCCCAGTCCCCCAGGACCAATGTGTATCTGAGTCAATGGGACACTCTCTGACCTTTGTCCCCTGTCTATCCCTAGTTCCAGTGTGTATCTGAGTCAATGGGACTCTCTCTGACCTTTCTCCCCAGTCTATCCCCAGGACCAGTGTTTATCTGTGTCAATGGGTCTCTCTCTGACATTTCTCCCCAGTCCCCCACGACCAGTGTTTACCTGAGTCAATGGGACTCTCTCTGAACTTTCGCCACAGTCCCCCAGGTCCAGTCTGTATCTGAGTCAGTGGGACTCTCTCTGATCTTTCTCCCCAGTCCCCCAGGACCAATGTGTATCTGAATCAATGGGTCTCTCTCTGACCTTTCTCCCCAGTCTATCCCCAGGACCAGTGTGAAACTGAGTCAATGGGACTCTCTCTGAGCTTTCTCCCCAGTCTATGCCCAGGACCAGTATGTATCTGAGTCAATGGGACTCTCTCTGACCTTTCTCCACAGTCTATCCCCAGGACCAGTGTGTAGCTGAGTCAATGGGACTCTCTCTGACCTTTCTCCCCAGTCTCTCCCCTGGACCAGTGTGCATCTGAGTCAATGGGATTCTCTCTGACCTTTCTCCCCAGTCTATCCCCAGGACCAGTGTTTATCTGAGTCAATGGGACTCTCTCTGACCTTTCTCCCCAGTCCCCCAGGACCAGTGTGTATCTGAGTCAATGGGTCTCTCTTTGACCTTTCTCCCCAGTCCCCCAGGACCAGTTTGTATCTGAGTCAATGGGGCTCTCTCTGACCTTTCTCCCCAGTCTATCCCTAGGACCAGTATGTACCTGAGTCAATGGGAATCTCTCTGACCTTTCTCCCCTGTCCTCCAGGACCAGTGTGTATCTGAGTCAATGGGACTCTCTCTGACCTTTCTCTCCAGTCTCTCCCCTGGACCAGTGTGCATCTGAGTCAATGGGATTCTCTCTGACCTTTCTCCCCAGTCTATCCCCAGGACCAGTGTTTATTTGAGTCAATGGGACTCTCTCTGACCTTTCTCCCCAGTCCTCCAGGACCAGTGTGTATCTGAGTCAATGGGACTCTCTCTGACCTTTCTCCCCAGTCTATGCCCAGGACCAGTATGTATCTGAGTCAATGGGACTCTCTCTGACCTTTCTCCACAGTCTATCTCCAGGACCAGTGTGTATCTGAGTCAATGGGAGTCTCTCTGACCTTTCTCTCCAGTCCCCCAGGACCAGTGTGTATCTGAGTTCATGGGACTCTCTCTGACCTTTCTCCACTCTCTATCCCCAGGACCAGTGTTTATTTGAGTCAATGGGACTCTCTCTGACCTTTCTCCCCAGTCCTCCAGGACCAGTGTGTATCTGAGTCAATGGGACTCTCTCTGACCTTTCTCCCCAGTCTATGCCCAGGACCAGTATGTATCTGAGTCAATGGGACTCTCTCTGACCTTTCTCCACATTCTATCTCCAGGACCAGTGTGTATCTGAGTCAATGGGACTCTCTCTGACCTTTCTCCCAGTCTCTCCCCTGGACCAGTGTGCATCTGAGTCAATGGGATTCTCTCTGACCTTTCTCCCCAGTCTATCGCCAGGACCAGTGTTTATCTGAGTCAATGGGACTCTCTCTGACCTTTCTCCCCAGTCCCCCAGGACCAGTGTGTATCTGAGTCAATGGGTCTCTCTTTGACCTTTCTCCCCAGTCCCCCAGGACCAGTTTGTATCTGAGTCAATGGGGCTCTCTCTGACCTTTCTCCCCAGTCTATCCCCAGGACCAGTGTGTACCTGAGTCAATGGGAATCTCTCTGACCTTTCTCCCCAGTCCCCCAGCACCAGTGTGTATCTGAGTCAATGGGACTCTCTCTGATCTTTCTCCACAGTCCACCAGGACCAATGTGTATCTGAGTCAATGGGTCTCTCTCTGACCTTTCTCCCCTGTCCCCCAGGACCAGTGTGTACCTGAGTCAATGGGACTCTCTCTGACCTTTCTCCCCAGTCCCCCAGGACCAGTGTGTGTCTGAGTCAATGGGACTCTCTCTGAACTTTCTCCCCAGTCTATCCCCAGGACCAGAATGAATCTGAGTAAGTGGGACTCTCTGACATTTCCCCCCAGAGAATCCCCAGGACCAGTGTGTAGCTGAGTCAATGGGACTGTCTCTGACCTTTCTCCCCAGTCTATCCATAGGACCAGTGTGTATCTGAGTCAATGGGACTCTCTCTGACCTTTCTCCCCAGTCCCCCAGGACCAGTGTGTATCTGAGTCAATGGGACTCTCTCTGACCTTTCTCCCCTGTCTATCCCCAGGACCAGTGTGTATCTGAGTCAATGGGACTCTCTCTGACCTTTCTCCCCAGTCTATCACCAGGACCAGTGTTTATCTGTGTCAACGGGTCTCTCTCTGACTTTTCTCCCCAGTCCCCCACGACCAGTGTGTACCTGAGTCAATGGGACTCTCTCTGACCTTTCTCCCCAGTCCCCCAGGTCCAGTGTGTATCTGAGTCAATGGGACTCTCTCTGATCTTTCTCCCAAGTCCCCCAGGACCAATGTGTATCTGAGTCAATGGGACTCTCTCTGACCTTTCTCCCCTGTCTATCCCCAGGACCAGTGTGTATCTGAGTCAATGGGACTCTCTCTGACCTTTCTCCCCTGTCTATCCCCAGGACCAGTGTGTATCTGAGTCACATGGACTCTCTCTGACCTTTCTCCCCAGTCTATCCCCAGGACCAGTGTTTATCTGTGTCAATGGGTCTCTCTCTGACTTTTCTCCCCAGTCCCCCACGACCAGTGTTTACCTGAGTCAATGGGACTCTCTCTGAACTTTCTCCCCAGTCCCCCAGGTCCAGTGTGTATCTGAGTCAGTGGGACTCTCTCTGATCTTTCTCCCCAGTCCCCCAGGACCAATGTGTATCTGAATCAATGGGTCTCTCTCTGACCTTTCTCCCCAGTCTATCCCCAGGACCAGTGTGTATCTGAGTCAATGGGACTCTCTCTGAGCTTTCTCCCCAGTCTATGCCCAGGACCAGTATGTATCTGAGTCAATGGGACTCTCTCTGATCTTTCTCCCCAGTCTATGCCCAGGACCAGTGTTTATCTGAGTCAATGGGACTCTCTCTGACCTTTCTCCCCAGTCCCCCAGGACCAGTGTGTATCTGAGTCAATGGGTCTCTCTTTGACCTTTCTCCCCAGTCCCCCAGGACCAGTTTGTATCTGAGTCAATGGGGCTCTCTCTGACCTTTCTCCCCAGTCTATCCCCAGGACCAGTATGTACCTGAGTCAATGGGAATCTCTCTGACCTTTCTCCCCAGTCCTCCAGGACCAGTGTGTATCTGAGTCAATGGGACTCTCTCTGACCTTTCTCCCCAGTCTCTCCCCTGGACCAGTGTGCATCTGAGTCAATGGGATTCTCTCTGACCTTTCTCCCCAGTCTATCCCCAGGACCAGTGTTTATTTGAGTTAATGGGACTCTCTCTGACCTTTCTCCCCAGTCCTCCAGGACCAGTGTGTATCTGAGTCAATGGGACTCTCTCTGACCTTTCTCCCCAGTCTATGCCCAGGACCAGTATGTATCTGAGTCAATGGGACTCTCTCTGACCTTTCTCCACAGTCTATCTCCAGGACCAGTGTGTATCTGAGTCAATGGGACTCTCTCTGACCTTTCTCTCCAGTCCCCCAGGACCAGTGTGTATCTGAGTTCATGGGACTCTCTCTGACCTTCCTCCACTCTCTATCCCCAGGACCAGTGTGTATCTGAGTCAATGGGACTCTCTCTGACCTTTCTCCCCTGTCTATCCCCAGGACCAGTGTGTATCTGAGTCAATGGGACTCTCTCTGACCTTTCTCCCCTGTCTATCCCCAGGACCAGTGTGTATCTGAGTCACATGGACTCTCTCTGAACTTTCTCCCCAGTCTATCCCCAGGACCAGTGTTTATCTGTGTCAATGGGTCTCTCTCTGACTTTTCTCCCCAGTCCCCCACGACCAGTGTTTACCTGAGTCAATGGGACTCTCTCTGAACTTTCTCCCCAGTCCCCCAGGTCCAGTGTGTATCTGAGCCAGTGGGACTCTCTCTGATCTTTCTCCCCAGTCCCCCAGGACCAATGTGTATCTGAATCAATGGGTCTCTCTCTGACCTTTCTCCCCAGTCTATCCCCAGGACCAGTGTGTATCTGAGTCAATGGGACTCTCTCTGAGCTTTCTCCCCAGTCTATGCCCAGGACCAGTATGTATCTGAGTCAATGGGACTCTCTCTGACCTTTCTCCCCAGTCTATCCCCAGGACCAGTGTTTATCTGAGTCAATGGGACTCTCTCTGACCTTTCTCCCCAGTCCCCCAGGACCAGTGTGTATCTGAGTCAATGGGTCTCTCTTTGACCTTTCTCCCCAGTCCCCCAGGACCAGTTTGTATCTGAGTCAATGGGGCTCTCTCTGACCTTTCTCCCCAGTCTATCCCCAGGACCAGTATGTACCTGAGTCAATGGGAATCTCTCTGACCTTTCTCCCCAGTCCTCCAGGACCAGTGTGTATCTGAGTCAATGGGACTCTCTCTGACCTTTCTCCCCAGTCTCTCCCCTGGACCAGTGTGCATCTGAGTCAATGGGATTCTCTCTGACCTTTCTCCCCAGTCTATCCCCAGGACCAGTGTTTATTTGAGTCAATGGGACTCTCTCTGACCTTTCTCCCCAGTCCTCCAGGACCAGTGTGTATCTGAGTCAATGGGACTCTCTCTGACCTTTCTCCCCAGTCTATGCCCAGGACCAGTATGTATCTGAGTCAATGGGACTCTCTCTGACCTTTCTCCACAGTCTATCTCCAGGACCAGTGTGTATCTGAGTCAATGGGACTCTCTCTGATCTTTCTCTCCAGTCCCCCAGGACCATTGTGTATCTGAGTTCATGGGACTCTCTCTGACCTTCCTCCACTCTCTATCCCCAGGACCAGTGTGTATCTGAGTCAATGGGACTCTCTCTGACCTTTCTCCCAGTCTCTCCCCTGGACCAGTGTGCATCTGAGTCAATGGGATTCTCTCTGACCTTTCTCCCCAGTCTATCCCCAGGACCAGTGTTTATCTGAGTCAATGGGACTCTCTCTGACCTTTCTCCCCAGTCCCCCAGGACCAGTGTGTATCTGAGTCAATGGGTCTCTCTTTGACCTTTCTCCCCAGTCCCCCAGGACCAGTTTGTATCTGAGTCAATGGGGCTCTCTCTGACCTTTCTCCCCAGTCTATCCCCAGGACCAGTGTGTACCTGAGTCAATGGGAATCTCTCTGACCTTTCTCCCCAGTCCCCCAGCACCAGTGTGTATCTGAGTCAATGGGACTCTCTCTGATCTTTCTCCACAGTCCCCCAGGACCAATGTGTATCTGAGTCAATGGGTCTCTCTCTGACCTTTCTCCCCTGTCCCCCAGGACCAGTGTGTACCTGAGTCAATGGGACTCTCTCTGACCTTTCTCCCCAGTCCCCCAGGACCAGTGTGTATCAGAGTCAATGGGACTCTCTCTGAACTTTCTCCCCAGTCTATCCCCAGGACCAGAATGAATCTGAGTAAGTGGGACTCTCTGACATTTCCCCCCAGAGAATCCCCAGGACCAGTGTGTAGCTGAGTCAATGGGACTGTCTCTGACCTTTCTCCCCAGTCTATCCATAGGACCAGTGTGTATCTGAGTCAATGGGACTCTCTCTGACCTTTCTCCCCAGTCCCCCAGGACCAGTGTGTATCTGAGTCAATGGGACTCTCTCTGACCTTTCTCCCCTGTCTATCCCCAGGACCAGTGTGTATCTGAGTCAATGGGACTCTCTCTGACCTTTCTCCCCAGTCTATCCCCAGGACCAGTGTTTATCTGTGTCAACGGGTCTCTCTCTGACTTTTCTCCCCAGTCCCCCACGACCAGTGTGTACCTGAGTCAATGGGACTCTCTCTGACCTTTCTCCCCAGTCCCCCAGGTCCAGTGTGTATCTGAGTCAATGGGACTCTCTCTGATCTTTCTCCCCAGTCCCCCAGGACCAATGTGTATCTGAGTCAATGGGACTCTCTCTGACCTTTCTCCCCTGTCTATCCCCAGGACCAGTGTGTATCTGAGTCAATGGGACTCTCTCTGACCTTTCTCCCCTGTCTATCCCCAGGACCAGTGTGTATCTGAGTCAATGGGACTCTCTCTGACCTTTCTCCCCAGTCTATCCCCAGGACCAGTATTTATCTGTGTCAATGGGTCTCTCTCTGACTTTTCTCCCCAGTCCCCCACGACCAGTGTTTACCTGAGTCAATGGGACTCTCTCTGACCTTTCTCCCCAGTCCCCCAGGTCCAGTGTGTATCTGATTCAATGGGACTCTCTCTGATCTTTCTCCCCAGTCCCCCAGGACCAATGTGTATCTGAGTCAATGGGTCTCTCTCTGACCTTTCTCCCCAGTCTATCCGCAGGACCAGTGTGTATCTGAGTCAATGGGACTCTCTCTGAGCTTTCTCCCCAGTCTATGCCCAGGGCCAGTATGTATCTGAGTCAATGGGACTGTCTCTGATCTTTCTCCCCAGTCTCTCCCCTGGACCAGTGTGCATCTGAGTCAATGGGATTCTCTCTGACCTTTCTCCCCAGTCTATCCCCAGGACCAGTGTTTATTTGAGTCAATGGGACTCTTTCTGACCTTTCTCCCCAGTCCTCCAGGACCAGTGTGTATCTGAGTCAATGGGACTCTCTCTGACCTTTCTCCCCAGTCAATGCCCAGGACCAGTATGTATCTGAGTCAATGGGACTCTCTCTGACCTTTCTCCACAGTCTATCTCCAGGACCAGTGTGTATCTGAGTCAATGGGACTCTCTCTGACCTTTCTCTCCAGTCCCCCAGGACCTGTGTGTATCTGAGTTCATGGGACTCTCTCTGACCTTTCTCCACTCTCTATCCCCAGGACCAGTGTGTATCTGAGTCAATGGGACTCTCTCTGACCTTTCTCCCAGTCTCTCCCCTGGACCAGTGTGCATCTGAGTCAATGGGACTCTCTCTGACCTTTCTCCCCAGTCCCCCAGGACCAGTTTGTATCTGAGTCAATGGGGCTCTCTCTGACCTTTCTCCCCAGTCTATCCCCAGGACCAGTATGTACCTGAGTCAATGGGAATCTCTCTGACCTTTCTCCCCAGTCCTCCAGGACCAGTGTGTATCTGAGTCAATGGGACTCTCTCTGACCTTTCTCCCCAGTCTCTCCCCTGGACCAGTGTGCATCTGAGTCAATGGGATTCTCTCTGACCTTTCTCCCCAGTCTATCCCCAGGACCAGTGTTTATTTGAGTCAATGGGACTCTCTCTGACCTTTCTCCCCAGTCCTCCAGGACCAGTGTGCATCTGAGTCAATGGGACTCTCTCTGACCTTTCTCCCCAGTCTATGCCCAGGACCAGTATGTATCTGAGTCAATGGGACTCTCTCTGACCTTTCTCCACAGTCTATCTCCAGGACCAGTGTGTATCTGAGTCAATGGGACTCTCTCTGACCTTTCTCTCCAGTCCCCCAGGACCAGTGTGTATCTGAGTTCATGGGACTCTCTCTGACCTTCCTCCACTCTCTATCCCCAGGACCAGTGTGTATCTGAGTAAATGGGACTCTCTCTGACCTTTCTCCCAGTCTCTCCCCTGGACCAGTGTGCATCTGAGTCAATGGGATTCTCTCTGACCTTTCTCCCCAGTCTATCCCCAGGACCAGTGTTTATCTGAGTCAATGGGACTCTCTCTGACCTTTCTCCCCAGTCCCCCAGGACCAGTGTGTATCTGAGTCAATGGGTCTCTCTTTGACCTTTCTCCCCAGTCCCCCAGGACAAGTTTGTATCTCAGTCAATGGGGCTCTCTCTGACCTTTCTCCCCAGTCTATCCCCAGGACCAGTGTGTACCTGAGTCAATGGGAATCTCTCTGACCTTTCTCCCCAGTCCCCCAGCACCAGTGTGTATCTGAGTCAATGGGACTCTCTCTGATCTTTCTCCACAGTCCCCCAGGACAAATGTGTATCTGAGTCAATGGGTCTCTCTCTGACCTTTCTCCCCTGTCCCCCAGGACCAGTGTGTACCTGAGTCAATGGGACTCTCTCTGACCTTTCTCCCCAGTCCCCCAGGACCAGTGTGTATCTGAGTCAATGGGACTCTCTCTGAACTTTCTCCCCAGTCTATCCCCAGGACCAGAATGAATCTGAGTAAGTGGGACTCTCTGACATTTCCCCCCAGAGAATCCCCAGGACCAGTGTGTAGCTGAGTCAATGGGACTGTCTCTGACCTTTCTCCCCAGTCTATCCATAGGACCAGTGTGTATCTGAGTGAATGGGACTCTCTCTGACCTTTCTCCCCAGTCCCCCAGGACCAGTGTGTATCTGAGTCAATGGGACTCTCTCTGACCTTTCTCCCCTGTCTATCCCCAGGACCAGTGTGTATCTGAGTCAATGGGACTCTCTCTGACCTTTCTGCCCAGTCTATCCCCAGGACCAGTGTTTATCTGTGTCAACGGGTCTCTCTCTGACTTTTCTCCCCAGTCCCCCACGACCAGTGTGTACCTGAGTCAATGGGACTCTCTCTGACCTTTCTCCCCAGTCCCCCAGGTCCAGTGTGTATCTGAGTCAATGGGACTCTCTCTGATCTTTCTCCCCAGTCCCCCAGGACCAATGTGTATCTGAGTCAATGGGACTCTCTCTGACCTTTCTCCCCTGTCTATCCCCAGGACCAGTGTGTATCTGAGTCAATGGGACTCTCTCTGACCTTTCTCCCCTGTCTATCCCCAGGACCAGTGTGTATCTGAGTCAATGGGACTCTCTCTGACCTTTCTCCCCAGTCTATCCCCAGGACCAGTATTTATCTGTGTCAATGGGTCTCTCTCTGACTTTTCTCCCCAGTCCCCCACGACCAGTGTTTACCTGAGTCAATGGGACTCTCTCTGACCTTTCTCCCCAGTCCCCCAGGTCCAGTGTGTATCTGAGTCAATGGGACTCTCTCTCATCTTTCTCCCCAGTCCCCCAGGACCAATGTGTATCTGAGTCAATGGGTCTCTCTCTGACCTTTCTCCCCAGTCTATCCGCAGGACCAGTGTGTATCTGAGTCAATGGGACTCTCTCTGAGCTTTCTCCCCAGTCTATGCCCAGGACCAGTATGTATCTGAGTCAATGGGACTCTCTCTGACCTTTCTCCCCAGTCTCTCCCCTGGACCAGTGTGCATCTGAGTCAATGGGATTCTCTCTGACCTTTCTCCCCAGTCTATCCCCAGGACCAGTGTTTATTTGTGTCAATGGGACTCTTTCTGACCTTTCTCCCCAGTCCTCCAGGACCAGTGTGTATCTGAGTCAATGGGACTCTCTCTGACCTTTCTCCCCAGTCTATGCCCAGGACCAGTATGTATCTGAGTCAATGGGACTCTCTCTGACCTTTCTCCACAGTCTATCTCCAGGACCAGTGTGTATCTGAGTCAATGGGACTCTCTCTGACCTTTCTCTCCAGTCCCCCAGGACCTGTGTGTATCTGAGTTCATGGGACTCTCTCTGACCTTTCTCCACTCTCTATCCCCAGGACCAGTGTGTATCTGAGTCAATGGGACTCTCTCTGACCTTTCTCCCAGTCTCTCCCCTGGACCAGTGTGCATCTGAGTCAATGGGATTCTCTCTGACCTTTCTCCCCAGTCTATCCCCAGGACCTCTGTGTATCTGAGTCAATGGGATTCTCTCTGACTTTTCTCCCCAGTCCCCCAGGACCAGTGTGTATCTGAGTCAATGGGTCTCTCTTTGACCTTTCTCCCCACTCCCCCAGGACCAGTTTGTATCTGAGTCAATGGGACTCTCTCTGACCTTTCTCCCCAGTCTATCCCCAGGACCAGTGTTTATCTGTGTAAATGGGTCTCTCTCTGACTTTTATCCCCAGTCCCCCACGACCAGTGTGTACCTGAGTCAATGGGACTCTCTCTGACCTTTCTCCCCAGTCCCCCAGGTCCAGTGTGTATCTGAGTCAATGGGACTCTCTCTGATCTTTCTCCCCAGTTCCCCAGGACCAATGTGTATCTGAGTCAATGGGACACTCTCTGACCTTTGTCCCCTGTCTATCCCCAGGACCAGTGTGTATCTGAGTCAATGGGACTCTCTCTGAGCTTTCTCGCCAGTCTATCCCCAGGACCAGTGTTTATCTGTGTCAATGGGTCTCTCTCTGACTTTTCTCCCCAGTCCCCCACGACCAGTGTTTACCTGAGTCAATGGGACTCTCTCTGAACTTTCTCCCCAGTCCCCCAGGTCCAGTGTGTATCTGAGTCAGTGGGACTCTCTCTGATCTTTCTCCCCAGTCCCCCAGGACCAATGTGTATCTGAGTCAATGGGTCTCTCTCTGACCTTTCTCCCCAGTCTATCCCCAGGACCAGTGTGTATCTGAGTCAATGGGACTCTCTCTGACCTTTCTCCCCTGTCTATCCCCAGGACCAGTGTGTATCTGAGTCAATGGGACTCTCTCTGACCTTTCTCCCCAGTATATCCCCAGGACCAGTGTTTATCTGTGTCAACGGGTCTCTCTCTGACTTTTCTCCCCAGTCCCCCACGACCAGTGTGTACCTGAGTCAATGGGACTCTCTCTGACCTTTCTCCCCAGTCCCCCAAGTCCAGTGTGTATCTGAGTCAATGGGACTCTCTCTGATCTTTCTCCCCAGTCCCCCAGGACCAATGTGTATCTGAGTCAATGGGACTCTCTCTGACCTTTCTCCCCTGTCTATCCCCAGGACCAGTGTGTATCTGAGTCAATGGGACTCTCTCTGACCTTTCTCCCCTGTCTATCCCCAGGACCAGTGTGTATCTGAGTCAATGGGACTCTCTCTGACCTTTCTCCCCAATCTATCCCCAGGACCAGTGTTTATCTGTGTCAATGGGTCTCTCTCTGACTTTTCTCCCCAGTCCCCCACGACCAGTGTTTACCTGAGTCAATGGGACTCTCTCTGACCTTTCTCCCCAGTCCCCCAGGTCCAGTGTGTATCTGAGTCAATGGGACTCTCTCTGATCTTTCTCCCCAGTCCCCCAGGACCAATGTGTATCTGAGTCAATGGGTCTCTCTCTGACCTTTCTCCCCAGTCTATCCGCAGGACCAGTGTGTATCTGAGTCAATGGGACTCTCTCTGAGCTTTCTCCCCAGTCTATGCCCAGGACCAGTATGTATCTGAGTCAATGGGACTCTCTCTGACCTTTCTCCCCAGTCTCTCCCCTAGACCAGTGTGCATCTGAGTCAATGGGATTCTCTCTGACCTTTCTCCCCAGTCTATCCCCAGGACCAGTGTTTATTTGAGTCAATGGGACTCTTTCTGACCTTTCTCCCCAGTCCTCCAGGACCAGTGTGTATCTGAGTCAATGGGACTCTCTCTGACCTTTCTCCCCAGTCTATGCCCAGGACCAGTATGTATCTGAGTCAATGGGACTCTCTCTGACCTTTCTCCACAGTCTATCTCCAGGACCAGTGTGTATCTGAGTCAATGGGACTCTCTCTGACCTTTCTCTCCAGTCCCCCAGGACCTGTGTGTATCTGAGTTCATGGGACTCTCTCTGACCTTTCTCCACTCTCTATCCCCAGGACCAGTGTGTATCTGAGTCAATGGGACTCTCTCTGACCTTTCTCCCAGTCTCTCCCCTGGACCAGTGTGCATCTGAGTCAATGGGATTCTCTCTGACCTTTCTCCCCAGACTATCCCCAGGACCAGTGTTTATCTGAGTCAATGGGATTCTCTCTGACCTTTCTCCCCAGTCCCCCAGGACCAGTGTGTATCTGAGTCAATGGGTCTCTCTTTGACCTTTCTCCCCAGTCCCCCAGGACCAGTTTGTATCTGAGTCAATGGGACTCTCTCTGACTTTTCTCCCCTGTCTATCCCCAGGACCAGTGTGTATCTGAGTCAATGGGACTCTCTCTGACCTTTCTCCCCAGTCTATCCCCAGGACCAGTGTTTATCTGTGTAAATGGGTCTCTCTCTGACTTTTATCCCCAGTCCCCCACGACCAGTGTGTACCTGAGTCAATGGGACTCTCTCTGACCTTTCTCCCCAGTCCCCCAGGTCCAGTGTGTATCTGAGTCAATGGGACTCTCTCTGATCTTTCTCCCCAGTTCCCCAGGACCAATGTGTATCTGAGGCAATGGGACACTCTCTGACCTTTGTCCCCTGTCTATCCCCAGGACCAGTGTGTATCTGAGTCAATGGGACTCTCTCTGACCTTTCTCCCCAGTGTATCCCCAGGACCAGTGTTTATCTGTGTCAATGGGTCTCTCTATGACTTTTCTCCCCAGTCCCCCACGACCAGTGTTTACCTGAGTCAATGGGACTCTCTCTGAACTTTCTCCCCAGTCCCCCAGGTCCAGTGTGTATCTGAGTCAGTGGGACTCTCTCTGATCTTTCTCCCCAGTCCCCCAGGACCAATGTGTATCTGAGTCAATGGGTCTCTCTCTGACCTTTCTCCCCAGTCTATCCCCAGGACCAGTGTGTATCTGAGTCAATGGGACTCTCTCTGAGCTTTCTCCCCAGTCTATGCCCAGGACCAGTATGTATCTGAGTCAATGGGACTCTCTCTGACCTTTCTCCACAGTCTATCCCCAGGACCAGTGTGTAGCTGAGTCAATGGGACTCTCTCTGACCTTTCTCCCCAGTCTCTCCTCTGGACCAGTGTGCATCTGAGTCAATGGGATTCTGTCTGACCTTTCTCACCAGTCTATCCCCAGGACCAGTGTTTATCTGAGTGAATGGGACTCTCTCTGACCTTTCTCCCCAGTCCCCCAGGATCAGTGTGTATCTGAGTCAATGGGACACTCTCTGACCTTTGTCCCCTGTCTATCCCCAGTACCAGTGTGTATCTGAGTCAATGGGACTCTCTCTGACCTTTCTCCCCAGTCTATCCCCAGGACCAGTGTTTATCTGTGTCAATGGGTCTCTCTCTGACTTTTCTCCCCAGTCCCCCACGACCAGTGTTTACCTGAGTCAATGGGACTCTCTCTGAACTTTCTCCACAGTCCCCCAGGTCCAGTGTGTATCTGAGTCAGTGGGGGTCTCTCTGATCTTTCTCCCCAGTCCCCCAGGACCAATGTGTATCTGAATCAATGGATCTCTCTCTGAGCTTTCTCCCCAGTCTATCCCCAGGACCAGTGTGTATCTGAGTCAATGGGACTCTCTCTGAGCTTTCTCCCCAGTCTATGCCCAGGACCAGTATGTATCTGAGTCAATGGGACTCTCTCTGACCTTTCTCCACAGTCTATCCCCAGGACCAGTGTGTAGCTGAGTCAATGGGACTCTCTCTGACCTTTCTCCACAGTCTCTCCCCTGGACCAGTGTGCATCTGAGTCAATGGGATTCTCTCTGACCTTTCTCCCCAGTCTATCCCCAGGACCAGTGTTTATCTGAGTCAATGGGACTCTCTCTGACCTTTCTCCCCAGTCCCCCAGGACCAGTGTGTATCTGAGTCAATGGGTCTCTCTTTGACCTTTCTCCCCAGTCCCCCAGGACCAGTTTGTATCTGAGTCAATGGGGCTCTCTCTGACCTTTCTCCCCAGTCTATCCCCAGGACCAGTATGTACCTGAGTCTATGGGAATCTCTCTGACCTTTCTCCCCAGTCCTCCAGGACCAGTGTGTATCTGAGTCAATGGGACTCTCTCTGACCTTTCTCCCCAGTCTCTCCCCTGGACCAGTGTGCATCTGAGTCAATGGGATTCTCTCTGACCTTTCTCCCCAGTCTATCCCCAGGACCAGTGTTTATTTGAGTCAATGGGACACTCTCTGACCTTTCTCCCCAGTCCTCCAGGACCAGTGTGTATCTGAGTCAATGGGACTCTCTCTGACCTTTCTCCCCAGTCTATGCCCAGGACCAGTATGTATCTGAGTCAATGGGACTCTCTCTGACCTTTCTCCACAGTCTATCTCCAGGACCAGTGTGTATCTGAGTCAATGGGACTCTCTCTGACCTTTCTCTCCAGTCCCCCAGGACCAGTGTGTATCTGAGTTCATGGGACTCTCTCTGACCTTTCTCCACTCTCTATCCCCAGGACCAGTGTGTATCTGAGTCAATGGGACTCTCTCTGACCTTTCTCCCAGTCTCTCCCCTGGACCAGTGTGCATCTGAGTCAATGGGATTCTCTCTGACCTTTCTCCCCAGTCTATCCCCAGGACCAGTGTTTATCTGAGTCAATGGGACTCTCTCTGACCTTTCTCCCCAGTCCCCCAGGACCAGTGTGTATCTGAGTCAATGGGTCTCACTTTGACCTTTCTCCCCAGTCCCCCAGGACCAGTTTGTATCTGAGTCAATGGGGCTCTCTCTGACCTTTCTCCCCAGTCTATCCCCAGGACCAGTGTGTACCTGAGTCAATGGGAATCTCTCTGACCTTTCTCCCCAGTCCCCCAGCGCCAGTGTGTATCTGAGTCAATGGGACTCTCTCTGATCTTTCTCTACAGTCCCCCAGGACCAATGTGTATCTGAGTCAATGGGTCTCTCTCTGACCTTTCTCCCCTGTCCTCCAGGACCAGTGTGTACCTGAGTCAATGGGACTCTCTCTGACCTTTCTCCCCAGTCCCCCAGGACCAGTGTGTATCTGAGTCAATGGGACTCTCTCTGAACTTTCTCCCCAGTCTATCCCCAGGACCAGAATGAATCTGAGTAAGTGGGACTCTCTGACATTTCCCCCCAGAGAATCCCCAGGACCAGTGTGCAGCTGAGTCAATGGGACTGTCTCTGACCTTTCTCCCCAGTCTATCCATAGGACCAGTGTGTATCTGAGTCAATGGGACTCTCTCTGACCTTTCTCCCCAGTCCCCCAGTACCAGTGTGTATCTGAGTCAATGGGACTCTCTCTGACCTTTCTCCCCTGTCTATCCCCAGGACCAGTGTGTATCTGAGTCAATGGGACTCTCTCTGACCTTTCTCCCCAGTCTATCCCCAGGACCAGTGTTTATCTGTGTCAACGGGTCTCTCTCTGACTTTTCTCCCCAGTCCCCCACGACCAGTGTGTACCTGAGTCAATGGGACTCTCTCTGACCTTTCTCCCCAGTCCCCCAGGTCCAGTGTGTATCTGAGTCAATGGGACTCTCTCTGATCTTTCTCCCCAGTCCCCCAGGACCAATGTGTATCTGAGTCAATGGGACTCTCTCTGACCTTTCTCCCCTGTCTATCCCCAGGACCAGTGTGTATCTGAGTCAATGGGACTCTCTCTGACCTTTCTCCCCTGTCTATCCCCAGGACCAGTGTGTATCTGAGTCAATGGGACTCTCTCTGACCTTTCTCCCCAGTCTATCCCCAGGACCAGTGTTTATCTGTGTCAATGGGTCTCTCTCTGACTTTTCTCCCCAGTCCCCCACGACCAGTGTTTACCTGAGTCAATGGGACTCTCTCTGACCTTTCTCCCCAGTCCCCCAGGTCCAGTGTGTATCTGAGTCAATGGGACTCTCTCTGATCTTTCTCCCCTGTCTATCCCCAGGACCAGTGTGTATCTGAGTCAATGGGACTCTCTCTGACCTTTCTCCCCAGTCTATCCCCAGGACCAGTGTTTATCTGTGTAAATGGGTCTCTCTCTGACTTTTATCCCCAGTCCCCCACGACCAGTGTGTACCTGAGTCAATGGGACTCTCTCTGACCTTTCTCCCCAGTCCCCCAGGTCCAGTGTGTATCTGAGTCAATGGGACTCTCTCTGATCTTTCTCCCCAGTTCCCCAGGACCAATGTGTATCTGAGTCAATGGGACACTCTCTGACCTTTGTCCCCTGTCTATCCCCAGGACCAGTGTGTATCTGAGTCAATGGGATTCTCTCTGACCTTTCTCCCCAGTCTATCCCCAGGACCAGTGTTTATCTGTGTCAATGGGTCTCTCTCTGACTTTTCTCCCCAGTCCCCCACGACCAGTGTTTACCTGAGTCAATGGGACTCTCTCTGAACTTTCTCCCCAGTCCCCCAGGTCCAGTGTGTATCTGAGTCAGTGGGACTCTCTCTGATCTTTCTCCCCAGTCCCCCAGGACCAATGTGTATCTGAGTCAATGGGTCTCTCTCTGACCTTTCTCCCCAGTCTATCCCCAGGACCAGTGTGTATCTGAGTCAATGGGACTCTCTCTGAGCTTTCTCCCCAGTCTATGCCCAGGACCAGTATGTATCTGAGTCAATGGGACTCTCTCTTACCTTTCTCCACAGTCTATCCCCAGGACCAGTGTGTAGCTGAGTCAATGGGACTCTCTCTGACCTTTCTCCCCAGTCTCTCCCCTGGACCAGTGTGCATCTGAGTCAATGGGATTCTGTCTGACCTTTCTCCCCAGTTTATCCCCAGGACCAGTGTTTATCTGAGTCAATGGGACTCTCTCTGACCTTTCTCCCCAGTCCCCCAGGATCAGTGTGTATCTGAGTCAATGGGACACTCTCTGACCTTTGTCCCCTGTCTATCCCCAGTACCAGTGTGTATCTGAGTCAATGGGACTCTCTCTGACCTTTCTCCCCAGTCTATCCCCAGGACCAGTGTTTATCTGTGTCAATGGGTCTCTCTCTGACTTTTCTCCCCAGTCCCCCACGACCAGTGTTTACCTGAGTCAATGGGACTCTCTCTGAACTTTCTCCACAGTCCCCCAGGTCCAGTGTGTATCTGAGTCAGTGGGACTCTCTCTGATCTTTCTCCCCAGTCCCCCAGGACCAATGTGTATCTGAATCAATGGGTCTCTCTCTGACCTTTCTCCCCAGTCTATCCCCAGGACCAGTGTGTATCTGAGTCAATGGGACTCTCTCTGAGCTTTCTCCCCAGTCTCTGCCCAGAACCAGTATGTATCTGAGTCAATGGGACTCTCTCTGACCTTTCTCCACAGTCTATCCCCAGGACCAGTGTGTAGCTGAGTCAATGGGACTCTCTCTGTCCTTTCTCCCCAGTCTTTCCCCTGGACCAGTGTGCATCTGAGTCAATGGGATTCTCTCTGACCTTTCTCCCCAGTCTATCCCCAGGACCAGTGTTTATCTGAGTCAATGGGACTCTCTCCGACCTTTCTCCCCAGTCCCCCAGGACCAGTGTGTATCTGAGTCAATGGGTCTCTCTTTGACCTTTCTCCCCAGTCCCCCAGGACCAGTTTGTATCTGAGTCAATGGGGCTCTCTCTGACCTTTCTCCCCAGTCTATCCCCAGGACCAGTGTGTACCTGAGTCAATGGGAATCTCTCTGACCTTTCTCCCCAGTCCCCCAGCACCAGTGTGTATCTGAGTCAATGGGACTCTCTCTGATCTTTCTCCACAGTCCCCCAGGACCAATGTGTATCTGAGTCAATGGGACTCTCTCCGACCTTTCTCCCCAGTCCCCCAGGACCAGTGTGTATCTGAGTCAATGGGACTCTCTCTGACCTTTCTCCCCAGTCCCCCAGGACCAGTCTGTATCTGAGTCAATGGGACTCTCTCTGAACTTTCTCCCCAGTCTATCCCCAGGACCAGAATGAATCTGAGTAAGTGGGACTCTCTGACATTTCCCCCCAGAGAATCCCCAGGACCAGTGTGTAGCTGAGTCAATGGGACTGTCTCTGACCTTTCTCCCCAGTCTATCCATAGGACCAGTGTGTATCTGAGTCAATGGGACTCTCTCTGACCTTTCTCCCCAGTCCCCCAGGACCAGTGTGTATCTGAGTCAATGGGACTCTCTCTGACCTTTCTCCCCTGTCTATCCCCAGGACCAGTGTGTATCTGAGTCAATGGGACTCTCTCTGACCTTTCTCCCCAATCTATCCCCAGGACCAGTGTTTATCTGTGTCAACGGGTCTCTCTCTGACTTTTCTCCCCAGTTCCCCACGACCAGTGTGTACCTGAGTCAATGGGACTCTCTCTGACCTTTCTCCCCAGTCCCCCAGGTCCAGTGTGTATCTGAGTCAATGGGACTCTCTCTGATATTTCTCCCAAGTCCCCCAGGACCAATGTGTATCTGAGTCAATGGGACTCTCTCTGACCTTTCTCCCCTGTCTATCCCCAGGACCAGTGTGTATCTGAGTCAATGGGACTCTCTCTGACCTTTCTCCCCTGTCTATCCCCAGGACCAGTGTGTATCTGAGTCAATGGGACTCTCTCTGAACTTTCTCCCCAGTCTATCCCCAGGACCAGTGTTTATCTGTGTCAATGGGTCTCTCTCTGACTTTTCTCCCCATTCCCCCACGACCAGTGTTTACCTGAGTCAATGGGACTCTCTCTGAACTTTCTCCCCAGTCCCCCAGGTCCAGTGTGTATCTGAGTCAGTGGGACTCTCTCTGATCTTTCTCCCCAGTCCCCCAGGACCAATGTGTATCTGAATCAATGGGTCTCTCTCTGACCTTTCTCCACAGTCTATCCCCAGGACCAGTGTGTATCTGAGTCAATGGGACTCTCTCTGAGCTTTCTCCCCAGTCTATGCCCAGGACCAGTATGTATCTGAGTCAATGGGACTCTCTCTGACCTTTCTCCCCAGTCTATCCCCAGGACCAGTGTTTATCTGAGTCAATGGGACTCTCTCTGACCTTTCTCCCCAGTCCCCCAGGACCAGTGTGTATCTGAGTCAATGGGTCTCTCTTTGACCTTTCTCCCCAGTCCCCCAGGACCAGTTTGTATCTGAGTCAATGGGGCTCTCTCTGACCTTTCTCCCCAGTCTATCCCCAGGACCAGTATGTACCTGAGTCAATGGGAATCTCTCTGACCTTTCTCCCCAGTCCTCCAGGACCAGTGTGTATCTGAGTCAATGGGACTCTCTCTGACCTTTCTCCCCAGTATCTCCCCTGGACCAGTGTGCATCTGAGTCAATGGGATTCTCTCTGACCTTTCTCCCCAGTCTATCCCCAGGACCAGTGTTTATTTGAGTCAATGGGACTCTCTCTGACCTTTATCCCCAGTCCTCCAGGACCAGTGTGTATCTGAGTCAATGGGACTCTCTCTGACCTTTCTCCCCAGTCTATGCCCAGGACCAGTATGTATCTGAGTCAATGGGACTCTCTCTGACCTTTCTCCACAGTCTATCTCCAGGACCAGTGTGCATCTGAGTCAATGGGATTCTCTCTGACCTTTCTCCCCAGTCTATCCCCAGGACCAGTGTTTATTTGAGTCAATGGGACTCTCTCTGACCTTTATCCCCAGTCCTCCAGGACCAGTGTGCATCTGAGTCAATGGGATTCTCTCTGACCTTTCTCCCCAGTCTATCCCCAGGACCAGTGTTTATCTGTGTCAATGGGTCTCTCTCTGACTTTTCTCCCCAGTCCCCCACGACCAGTGTTTACCTGAGTCAATGGGACTCTCTCTGAACTTTCTCCACAGTCCCCCAGGTCCAGTGTGTATCTGAGTCAGTGGGGGTCTCTCTGATCTTTCTCCCCAGTCCCCCAGGACCAATGTGTATCTGAATCAATGGATCTCTCTCTGAGCTTTCTCCCCAGTCTATCCCCAGGACCAGTGTGTATCTGAGTCAATGGGACTCTCTCTGAACTTTCTCCCCAGTCTATCCCCAGGACCAGTGTTTATCTGTGTCAATGGGTCTCTCTCTGACTTTTCTCCCCATTCCCCCACGACCAGTGTTTACCTGAGTCAATGGGACTCTCTCTGAACTTTCTCCCCAGTCCCCCAGGTCCAGTGTGTATCTGAGTCAGTGGGACTCTCTCTGATCTTTCTCCCCAGTCCCCCAGGACCAATGTGTATCTGAATCAATGGGTCTCTCTCTGACCTTTCTCCACAGTCTATCCCCAGGACCAGTGTGTATCTGAGTCAATGGGACTCTCTCTGAGCTTTCTCCCCAGTCTATGCCCAGGACCAGTATGTATCTGAGTCAATGGGACTCTCTCTGACCTTTCTCCCCAGTCTATCCCCAGGACCAGTGTTTATCTGAGTCAATGGGACTCTCTCTGACCTTTCTCCCCAGTCCCCCAGGACCAGTGTGTATCTGAGTCAATGGGTCTCTCTTTGACCTTTCTCCCCAGTCCCCCAGGACCAGTTTGTATCTGAGTCAATGGGGCTCTCTCTGACCTTTCTCCCCAGTCTATCCCCAGGACCAGTATGTACCTGAGTCAATGGGAATCTCTCTGACCTTTCTCCCCAGTCCTCCAGGACCAGTGTGTATCTGAGTCAATGGGACTCTCTCTGACCTTTCTCCCCAGTATCTCCCCTGGACCAGTGTGCATCTGAGTCAATGGGATTCTCTCTGACCTTTCTCCCCAGTCTATCCCCAGGACCAGTGTTTATTTGAGTCAATGGGACTCTCTCTGACCTTTATCCCCAGTCCTCCAGGACCAGTGTGTATCTGAGTCAATGGGACTCTCTCTGACCTTTCTCCCCAGTCTATGCCCAGGACCAGTATGTATCTGAGTCAATGGGACTCTCTCTGACCTTTCTCCACAGTCTATCTCCAGGACCAGTGTGCATCTGAGTCAATGGGATTCTCTCTGACCTTTCTCCCCAGTCTATCCCCAGGACCAGTGTTTATTTGAGTCAATGGGACTCTCTCTGACCTTTATCCCCAGTCCTCCAGGACCAGTGTGCATCTGAGTCAATGGGATTCTCTCTGACCTTTCTCCCCAGTCTATCCCCAGGACCAGTGTTTATCTGTGTCAATGGGTCTCTCTCTGACTTTTCTCCCCAGTCCCCCACGACCAGTGTTTACCTGAGTCAATGGGACTCTCTCTGAACTTTCTCCACAGTCCCCCAGGTCCAGTGTGTATCTGAGTCAGTGGGGGTCTCTCTGATCTTTCTCCCCAGTCCCCCAGGACCAATGTGTATCTGAATCAATGGATCTCTCTCTGAGCTTTCTCCCCAGTCTATCCCCAGGACCAGTGTGTATCTGAGTCAATGGGACTCTCTCTGACCTTTCTCCCAGTCTCTCCCCTGGACCAGTGTGCATCTGAGTCAATGGGATTCTCTCTGACCTTTCTCCCCATTCTATCCCCAGGACCAGTGTTTATCTGAGTCAATGGGACTCTCTCTGACCTTTCTCCCCAGTCCCCCAGGACCAGTGTGTATCTGAGTCAATGGGTCTCTCTTTGACCTTTCTCCCCAGTCCCCCAGGACCAGTTTGTATCTGAGTCAATGGGGCTCTCTCTGACCTTTCTCCCCAGTCTTTCCCCAGGACCAGTGTGTACCTGAGTCAATGGGAATCTCTCTGACCTTTCTCCCCAGTCCCCCAGCACCAGTGTGTATCTGAGTCAATGGGTCTCTCTCTGACCTTTCTCCCCTGTCCCCCAGGACCAGTGTGTACCTGAGTCAATGGGACTCTCTCTGAACTTTCTCCCCAGTCCCCCAGGACCAGTGTGTATCTGAGTCAATGGGACTCTCTCTGAACTTTCTCCCCAGTCTATCCCCAGGACCAGAATGAATCTGAGTAAGTGGGACTCTCTGACATTTCCCCCCAGAGAATCCCCAGGACCAGTGTGTAGCTGAGTCAATGGGACTGTCTCTGACCTTTCTCCCCAGTCTATCCATAGGACCAGTGTGTATCTGAGTCAATGGGACTCTCTCTGACCTTTCTCCCCAGTCCCCCAGGACCAGTGTGTATCTGAGTCAATGGGACTCTCTCTGACCTTTCTCCCCTGTCTATCCCCAGGACCAGTGTGTATCTGAGTCAATGGGACTCTCTCTGACCTTTCTCCCCAGTCTATCCCCAGGACCAGTGTTTATCTGTGTCAACGGGTCTCTCTCTGACTTTTCTCCCCAGTCCCCCACGACCAGTGTGTACCTGAGTCAATGGGACTCTCTCTGACCTTTCTCCCCAGTCCCCCAGGTCCAGTGTGTATCTGAGTCAATGGGACTCTCTCTGATCTTTCTCCCCAGTCCCCCAGGACCAATGTGTATCTGAGTCAATGGGACTCTCTCTGACCTTTCTCCCCTGTCTATCCCCAGGACCAGTGTGTATCTGAGTCAATGGGACTCTCTCTGACCTTTCTCCCCTGTCTATCCCCAGGACCAGTGTGTATCTGAGTCAATGGGACTCTCTCTGACCATTCTCCCCAGTCTATCCCCAGGACCAGTGTTTATCTGTGTCAATGGGTCTCTCTCTGACTTTTCTCCCCAGTCCCCCACGACCAGTGTTTACCTGAGTCAATGGGACTCTCTCTGACCTTTCTCCCCAGTCCCCCAGGTCCAGTGTGTATCTGAGTCAATGGGACTCTCTCTGACCTTTCTCCCCAGTCCCCCAGGTCCAATGTGTATCTGAGTCAATGGGACTCTCTCTGACCTTTCTCCCCAGTCTATCCGCAGGACCAGTGTGTATCTGAGTCAATGGGACTCTCTCTGAGCTTTCTCCCCAGTCTATGCCCAGGACCAGTATGTATCTGAGTCAATGGGACTCTCTCTGACCTTTCTCCCCAGTCTCTCCCCTGGACCAGTGTGCATCTGAGTCAATGGGATTCTCTCTGACCTTTCTCCCCAGTCTATCCCCAGGACCAGTGTTTATTTGAGTCAATGGGACTCTTTCTTACCTTTCTCCCCAGTCCTCCAGGACCAGTGTGTATCTGAGTCAATGGGACTCTCTCTGACCTTTCTCCCCAGTCTATGCCCAGGACCAGTATGTATCTGAGTCAATGGGACTCTCTCTGACCTTTCTCCACAGTCTATCTCCAGGACCAGTGTGTATCTGAGTCAATGGGACTCTCTCTGACCTTTCTCTCCAGTCCCCCAGGACCAGTGTGTATCTGAGTTCATGGGACTCTCTCTGACCTTTCTCCACTTTCTATCCCCAGGACCAGTGTGTATCTGAGTCAATGGGACTCTCTCTGACCTTTCTCCCAGTCTCTCCCCTGGACCAGTGTGCATCTGAGTCAATGGGATTCTCTCTGACCTTTCTCCCCAGTCTATCCCCAGGACCAGTGTTTATCTGAGTCAATGGGTCTCTCTTTGACCTTTCTCCCCAGTCCCCCAGGACCAGTTTGTATCTGAGTCAATGGGACTCTCTCTGACCTTTCTCCCCTGTCTATCCCCAGGACCAGTGTGTATCTGAGTCAATGGGACTCTCTCTGACCTTTCTCCCCAGTCTATCCCCAGGACCAGTGTTTATCTGTGTAAATGGGTCTCTCTCTGACTTTTATCCCCAGTCCCCCACGACCAGTGTGTACCTGAGTCAATGGGACTCTCTCTGACCTTTCTCCCCAGTCCCCCAGGTCCAGTGTGTATCTGAGTCAATGGGACTCTCTCTGCTCTTTCTCCCCAGTTCCCCAGGACCAATGTGTATCTGAGTCAATGGGACACTCTCTGACCTTTGTCCCCTGTCTATCCCCAGGACCAGTGTGTATCTGAGTCAATGGGACTCTCTCTGACCTTTCTCCCCAGTCTATCCCCAGGACCAGTGTTTATCTGTGTCAATGGGTCTCTCTCTGACTTTTCTCCCCAGTCCCCCACGACCAGTGTTTACCTGAGTCAATGGGACTCTCTCTGAACTTTCTCCCCAGTCCCCCAGGTCCAGTGTGTATCTGAGTCAGTGGGACTCTCTCTGATCTTTCTCCCCAGTCCCCCAGGATCAATGTGTATCTGAGTCAATGGGTCTCTCTCTGACCTTTCTCCCCAGTCTATCCCCAGGACCAGTGTGTATCTGAGTCAATGGGACTCTCTCTGAGCTTTCTCCCCAGTCTATGCCCAGGACCAGTATGTATCTGAGTCAATGGGACTCTCTCTGACCTTTCTCCACAGTCTATCCCCAGGACCAGTGTGTAGCTGAGTCAATGGGACTCTCTCTGACCTTTCTCCCCAGTCTCTCCCCTGGACCAGTGTGCATCTGAGTCAATGGGATTCTCTCTGACCTTTCTCCCCAGTCTATCCCCAGGACCAGTGTTTATCTGAGTCAATGGGACTCTCTCTGACCTTTCTCCCCAGTCCCCCAGGACCAGTGTGTATCTGAGTCAATGGGTCTCTCTTTGACCTTTCTCCCCAGTCCCCCAGGACCAGTTTGTATCTGAGTCAATGGGGCTCTCTCTGACCTTTCTCCCCAGTCTATTCCCAGGACCAGTATGTACCTGAGTCAATGGGAGTCTCTCTGACCTTTCTCCCCAGTCCTCCAGGACCAGTGTGTATCTGAGTCAATGGGACTCTCTCTGACCTTTCTCCCCAGTCTCTCCCCTGGACCAGTGTGCATCTGAGTCAATGGGATTCTCTCTGACCTTTCTCCCCAGTCTATCCCCAGGACCAGTGTTTATTTGAGTCAATGGGACTCTCTCTGACCTTTCTCCCCAGTCCTCCAGGACCAGTGTGTATCTGAGTCAATGGGACTCTCTCTGACCTTTCTCCCCAGTCTATGCCCAGGACCAGTATGTATCTGAGTCAATGGGACTCTCTCTGACCTTTCTCCACAGTCTATCTCCAGGACCAGTGTGTATCTGAGTCAATGGGACTCTCTCTGACCTTTCTCTCCAGTCCCCCAGGACCAGTGTGTATCTGAGTTCATGGGACTCTCTCTGACCTTTCTCCACTCTCTATCCCCAGGACCAGTGTGTATCTGAGTCAATGGGACTCTCACTGACCTTTCTCCCAGTCTCTCCCCTGGACCAGTGTGCATCTGAGTCAATGGGATTCTCTCTGACCTTTCTCCCCAGTCCCCCAGGACCAGTGTGTATCTGAGTCAATGGGTCTCTCTTTGACCTTTCTCCCCAGTCCCCCAGGACCAGTTTGTATCTGAGTCAGTGGGGCTCTCTCTGACCTTTCTCCCCAGTCTATATCCAGGACCAGTTTGTACCTGAGTCAATGGGAATCTCTCTGACCTTTCTCCCCAGTCCCCCAGCACCAGTGTGTATCTGAGTCAATGGGACTCTCTCTGATCTTTCTCCACAGTCCCCCAGGACCAATGTGTATCTGAGTCAATGGGTCTCTCTCTGACCTTTCTCCCCAGTCCCCCAGGACCAGTGTGTACCTGAGTCAATGGGACTCTCTCTGACCTTTCTCCCCAGTCCACCAGGACCAGTGTGTATCTGAGTCAATGGGACTCTCTCTGAACTTTCTCCCCAGTCTATCCCCAGGACCAGAATGAATCTGAGTAAGTGGGACTCTCTGCCATTTCCCCCCAGTCTATCCCCAGGACCAGTGTGTAGCTGAGTCAATGGGACTGTCTCTGACCTTTCTCCCCAGTCTATCCATAGGACCAGTGTGTATCTGAGTCAATGGGACTCTCTCTGACCTTTCTCCCCAGTCCCCCTGGACCAGTGTGTATCTGAGTCAATGGGACTCTCTCTGACCTTTCTCCCCTGTCTATCCCCAGGACCAGTGTGTATCTGAGTCAATGGGACTCTCTCAGACCTTTCTCCCCAGTCTAACCCCAGGACCAGTGTTTATCTGTGTCAACGGGTCTCTCTCTGACTTTTCTCCCCAGTCCCCCACGACCAGTGTGTACCTGAGTCAATGGGACTCTCTCTGACCTTTCTCCCCTTTCCCCCAGGTCCAGTGTGTATCTGAGTCAATGGGACTCTCTCTGATCTTTCTCCCCAGTCCCCCAGGACCAATGTGTATCTGAGTCAATGGGACTCTCTCTGACCTTTCTCCCCTGTCTATCCCCAGGACCAGTGTGTATCTGAGTCAATGGGACTCTCTCTGACCTTTCTCCCCTGTCTATCTCCAGGACCAGTGTGTATCTGAGTCAATGGGACTCTCTCTGACCTTTCTCCCCAGTCTATCCCCAGGACCAGTGTTTATCTGTGTCAATGGGTCTCTCTCTGACTTTTCTCCCCAGTCCCCCACGACCAGTGTTTACCTGAGTCAATGGGACTCTCTCTGACCTTTCTCCCCAGTCCCCCAGGTCCAGTGTGTATCTGAGTCATTGGGAATCTCTCTGATCTTTCTCCCCAGTCCCCCAGGACCAATGTGTATCTGAGTCAATGGGTCTCTCTCTGACCTTTCTCCCCAGTCTATCCGCAGGACCAGTGTGTATCTGAGTCAATGGGACTCTCTCTGAGCTTTCTCCCCAGTCGATGCCCAGGACCAGTATGTATCTGAGTCAATGGGACTCTCTCTGACCTTTCTCCACAGTCTATCCCCAGGACCAGTGTGTAGCTGAATCAATGGGACTCTCTCTGACCTTTCTCCCCAGTCTCTCCCCTGGACCAGTGTGCATCTGAGTCAATGGGATTCTCTCTGACCTTTCTCCCCAGTCTATCCCCAGGACCAGTGTTTATCTGAGTCAAAGGGACTCTCTCTGACATTTCTCCCCAGTCCCCCAGGACCAGTTTGTATCTGAGTCAATGGGGCTCTCTCTGACCTTTTTCCCCAGTCTATCCCCAGGACCAGTGTGTACCTGAGTCAATGGGAATCTCTCTGACCTTTCTCCCCAGTCCTCCAGGACCAGTGTGTATCTGAGTCAATGGGACTCTCTCTGATCTTTCTCCACAGTCCACCTGGACCAATGTGTATCTGAGTCAATGGGTCTCTCTCTGACCTTTCTCCCCAGTCCCCCAGGACCAGTGTGTACCTGAGTCAATGGGACTCTCTCTGACCTTTCTCCCCAGTCCACCAGGACCAGTGCGTATCTGAGTCAATGGGACTCTCTCTGACCTTTCTCCCCAGTCTATCACCAGGACCAGTATGTATCTGAGTAAGTGGGACTCTCTGACATTTCCCCCCAGTCTATCCCCAGGACCAGTGTGTATCTGAGTCAATGGGACTCTCTCTGACCTTTCTCCCCAGTCTATCCATAGGACCAGTCTGTATCTGAGTCAATGGGACTCTCTCTGACCTTTCTCCCCAGTCCCCCAGGACCAGTGTATATCTGAGTCAATGGGACTCTCTCTGACCTTTCTCCCCTGTCTATCCCCAGGACCAGTGTGTATCTGAGTCTGTGGGACTCTCTCTGACCTTTCTCCCCAGTCTATCCCCAGGACCAGTGTTTATCTGTGTCAATGGTTCTCTCTCTGACTTTTCTCCCCAGTCCCCCACGACCAGTGTGTACCTGAGTCAATGGGACTCTCTCTGACCTTTCTCCCCAGTCCCCCAGGTCCAGTGTGTATCTGAGTCAATGGGACTCTCTCTGATCTTTCTCCCCAGTCCCCCAGGACCAATGTGTATCTGAGTCAATGGGACTCTCTCTGACCTTTCTCCCCTCTCTATCCCCAGGACCAGTGTGTATCTGAGTCAATGGGACTCTCTCTGACCTTTCTCCCCTGTCTATCCCCAGGACCAGTGTGTATCTGAGTCAATGGGACTCTCTCTGACCTTTCTCCCCAGTCTATCCCCAGGACCAGTGTTTATCTGTGTCAATGGGTCTCTCTCTGACTTTTATCCCCAGTCCCCCACGACCAGTGTGTACCTGAGTCAATGGGACTCTCTCTGACCTTTCTCCCCAGTCCCCCAGCTCCAGTGTGTATCTGAGTCAATGGGACTGTCTCTGATCTTTCTCCACAGTCCCCCAGGACCAATGTGTATCCGAGTCAATGGGTCTCTCTCTGACCTTTCTCCCCAGTCCCCCAGGACCAGTGTGTACCTGAATCAATGGGACTCTCTCTGACCTTTCTCCCCAGTCCCCCAGGACCAGTGTGTATCTGAGTCAAAGGGACTCTCTCTGACCTTTCTACCCAGACCCCCAGGACCAGTGTGTATCTGAGTCAATGGGACGCTCTCTGACCTTTCTCCCCAGTCCCCCTGGACTAGTGTGTATCTGAGTCAATGGGACTCTCTCTGACCTTTCTCCCCAGTCCCCCAGGACCAGTGTGTACTTGAGTCAATGGGACTCTCTCTGACCTTTCTCCCCACTCCCCCAGGACCAGTGTGTATCTGAGTCAATGGGACTCTCTCTGACCTTTTTCCCCAGACCCCCAGGCCCAGTGTGTATCTGAGTCAATGGGACTTTCTCTGACCTTTCTACCCAGTCTATCCTCAGGACCAGTGTGTATCTGAGTCAATGGGACTCTCTATGACCTTTCTCCCCAGTCTATCCCAAGGACCAGTGTGTATCTGAATCAATGGCACCCTCTCTGACATTTCTCCACTGTATATCCCCAGGACCAGTGTGTATCTGAGTCAATGGGACTCTCTCTGACATTCTCCCCAGTCTATCCCAAGGACCAGTGTGTATCTGAGTTCAATGGGACTCTCTCTGACCTTTCTCTCCAGTCTATCCCCAGGACCAGTGTGTATCTGAGTCAATGGGACTCTCTCTGACATTTCTCCTCTGTCTATCCCCAGGACCAGTGTGCATCTGAGTCAATGGGACTCTCTCTGACCTTTCTCCCCAGTCTATCACCAGGACCAGTGTTTATCTGAATCAATGGGACTCTCTCTGACCTTTCTCCCCGGTCCCCCAGGACTAGTGTGTATCTAAGTCAATGGGGCTCTCTCTGACCTTTCTCCCCAGTCTATCCCCAGGACCAGTGTGTACCTGAGTCAATGGGACTCTCTCTGACCTTTCTCCCCAGTCTCTCCCCTGGACCCGTGTGCATCTGAGTCAATGGGACTCTCTCTGACCTTTCTCCCCAGTCTATCCCCAGGACCAGTGTGTATCTGAGTCAATAGGTCTCTCTCTGACCTTTCTCCCCAGTCCCCCAGGACCAGTGTGTATCTGACGCAATGGGGCTCTCTCTGACCTTTCTCCCCAGTCTCTCCCCAGGACCAGTGTTTATCTGAGTCAATGGGACTCTCTCTGACCATTCTCCCCAGTCCCCCAGGACCAGTGTGTATCTGAGTCACTGGGTCTCCCTCTGACCTTTCTCTCCAGTCCCCCAGGGCCAGTGTGTATCTGAGTCAATGGGGCCTTCTCTGACCTTTCTCCCCAGTCTAATCCCAAGAACCAGTGTGTACCTGAGTCAATGGGAATCTCTCGGACATTTCTCCCCAGTCCCCCAGGACCAGTGTGTATCTGAGTCAATGGGACTCTCTCTGATCTTTCTCCCCAGTCCCCCAGGACCAATGTGTATCTGAGTAAATGGGTCTCTCTCTGACCTTTCTCCCCAGTCCCCCAGGACCAGTGTGTACTTGAGTCAATGGGACTCTCTCTGACCTTTCTCCCCACTCCCCCAGGACCAGTGTGTATCTGAGTCAATGGGACTCTCTCTGACCTTTCTCCCCAGACTCCCAGGCCCAGAGTGTATCTGAGTCAATGGGACTCTCTCTGAACTTTCTCCCCAGTCTATCCCCAGGACCAGTGTGTATCTGAGGCAATGGGACTCTCTCTGACCATTCTCCCCAGTCTATCCCCAGGACCAGTCTGTATCTGAGTCAATGGGACTCTCTCTGACCTTTCTCCACAGTCTATTCCCAGGACCAGTGTGTATCTGAGTCAATGGGACTTTCTCTGACCTTTCAACCCATTCTATCCTCAGGACCAGTGTGTATCTGAGTCAATGGGACTCTCTCTGACCTTTCTCCCCAGTCTATCCCCAGGACCAGTGTGTATCTGAGTTCAATGGGACTCTCTCTGACCTTTCTCTCCAGTCTATCCCCAGGACCATTGTGTATCTGAGTCAATGGGACTCTCTCTGACCTTTCTCCCCTGTCTATCCCCAGGACCAGTGTGTATCTGAGTCAATGGGACTCTCTCTGACCTTTCTCCCCAGTCTATCACCAGGACCAGTGTTTATCTGAATCAATGGGACTCTCTCTGACCTTTCTCCCCAATCCCCCAGGACTAGTGTGTATCTAAGTCAATGGGTCTCTCTCTGACCTTTCTCCCCAGTTCCCCAGGACCAGTGTGTATCTGTGTCAATGGGGCTCTCTCTGACCTTTCTCCCCAGTCTATCCCCAGGACCAGTGTGTACCTGAGTCAATGGGACTCTCTCTGACCTTTCTACCCAGCCCCCAGGACCAGTGTGTATCTGAGTCAATGGGACTCTCTCTGATCTTTCTCCCCATGCCCCCAGGACCAGTGTGTACCTGAGTCAATGGGACCCTCTCTGACCTTTATCCCCAGTCCCCAAGGACCAATGTGTATCTGAGTCAATGGGACTCTCTCTGACCTTTCTCCCCAGACCACCTGGACCAGTGTGTATCTGAGTCAATGGGACTCTCTGACCTTTCTCCCCAGTCTATCCCCAGGACCAGTGTTTATCTGAGTCAATGGGACACTCTCTGACCTTTCTCCCCAGTCTATACCCAGGACCAGTGTGTATCTGAGTCAATGGGACTCTCTCTTAACTTTTCCCCAGTCTATCCCCAGGACCAGTGTGTATCTGAGTAAATGGGACTCTCTCTGACATTTCTCCCCAGTCTATCCCCAGGACCAGTGTGTATCTGAGTCAATGGGACTCTCTGTGACCTTTCTCCCCAGTCCCCCAGGACCAGTGTGTATCTGAATCAATGGGACTCTCTATGAACTTTCTCCCCAGTCTATCCCCAGGACCAGTGTGTATCTGAGTCAATGGGACTTTCTCAGATCTTTCTCCCCAGTCTATCCTTAGGACCAGTGTGTATCTGAGTCAATGGGACTCTCTCTGACCTTTCTCCCCAGTCTATCCTTAGGACCATTGTGTATCTGAGACAATGGGACTCTCTCTGACATTTCTCCCCAGTCTATCCGCAGGGCCAGTGTGTATCTGAGTCAATGTGACTCTCTGACTTTTCCCCTCAGTCTAACCCCAGGACCAATGTGTATCTGAGTCAATGGGACTCTCTCTGACCTTTCTCCCAAGTCATCCCCAGGACGAGTGTGTATCTGAGTCAATGGGACTCTCTCTGACCTTTCTCCCCAGTCCCCCAGGACCAGTGTGTATCTGAGTCAATGGGACTCTCTCTGACCTCTCTACCCTCTCTATCCCCATGACCAGTGTGTATCTGAGTCAATGGGACTCTCTCTGACCTTTCTCCCCAGTCTCTCACCTGGACCAGTGTGCATCTGAGTCTATGGGACTCTCTGACCTTTCCCCCAAGTCTATCCCCAGGACCAGTGTGTATCTGAGTCAATGGGACTCTCTCTAACCTTTCTCCCCAGTCTATCCCCAGGACCAGTCTGTATCTGAGTCAATGGGACTCTCTCTGACCTTCCTCCCCAGTCCCCCAGGACCAGTGTGTATCTGAGTTAATGGGACTCTCTCTGACCTTTCTCTCCTCTCTATCCCCAGGACCAGTGTGTATCTGATTCAATGGGACTCTCTCTGACCTTTCTCCCCAGTCTCTCCCCTGGACCCGTGTGCATCTGAGTCAATGGGACTCTCTCTGACCTTTCTCTCCAGTCTATCCCCAGGACCAGTGTGTATCTGAGTCAATGGGTCTCTCTCTGACCTTTCTCCCCAGTCCCCCAGGACCAGTGTGTATCTGACTCAATGGGGCTCTCTCTGACCTTTCTCCCCAGTCTATCCCCAGGACCAGTGTTTATCTGAATCAATGGGACTCTCTCTGACCATTCTCCCCAGTCCCCCTGGACCCGTGTGCATCTGAGTCAATGCGACTCTCTCTGACCTTTCTCCCCAGTCTATCCCCAGGACCAGTGTTTATCTGAGTCAATGGGACTCTCTCTGACCTTTCTCCCCAGTCCCCCAAAACCAGTGTGTATCTGAGTCAATGGGTCTCTCTCTAACCTTTCTCCCAGTCCCCCAGGGCCAGTGTGTATCTGAGTCAATGGGGCTTTCTCTGACCTTTCTCCCCAGTCTATCCCCATGACCAGTGTGTACCTGAGTCAATGGGAATCTCTCGGACATTTCTCCCCAGTCCCCCAGGACCAGTGTGTATCTGAGTCAATGGGACTCTCTCTGATCTTTCTCCCCAGTCCCCCAGGACCACTGTGTATCTGAGTAAATGGGTCTCTCTCTGACCTTTCTCCCCAGTCCCCCAGGACCAGTGTGTACTTGAGTCAATGCGACTCTCTCTGACCTTTCTCCCCACTCCCCCAGGACCAGTGTGTATCTGAGTCAATGGGACTCTCTCTGACCTTTCTCCCCAGACCCCCAGGCCCAGAGTGTATCTGAGTCAATGGGACTCTCTCTGACCTTTCTCCCCAGTCTATCCCAAGGACCAGTGTGTATCTGAGGCAATGGGTCTCTCTCTGACCTTTCTCCCCAGTCTATCCCCAGGACCAGTCTGTATCTGAGTCAATGGGACTCTCTCTGACCTTTCTACCCAGTCTATCCTCAGGACCAGTGTGTATCTGAGTCAATGGGACTCTCTCTGACCTTTATCCCCAGTCTATCCCCAGGACCAGTGTGTATCTGAGTCAATGGGACTCTCTCTGACATTTCTCCACAGTATATCCCCAGGACCAGTGTGTATCTGAGTCAATGGGACTCTCTCTGACATTCTCCCCAGTCTATTCCCAGGACCAGTGTGTATCTGAGTTCAATGGGACTCTCTCTGACCTTTCTCTCCAGTCTATCCCCCGGACCAGTGTGTATCTGAGTCAATGGGACTCTCTCTGACCTTTCTCTCCTCTCTATCCCCAGGACCAGTGTGTATCTGATTCAATGGGACTCTCTCTGACCTTTCTCCCCAGTCTCTCCCCTGGACCCGTGTGCATCTGAGTCAATGGGACTCTCTCTGACCTTTCTCTCCAGTCTATCCCCAGGACCAGTGTGTATCTGAGTCAATGGGTCTCTCTCTGACCTTTCTCCCCAGTCCCCCAGGACCAGTGTGTATCTGACTCAATGGGGCTCTCTCTGACCTTTCTCCCCAGTCTATCCCCAGGACCAGTGTTTATCTGAATCAATGGGACTCTCTCTGACCATTCTCCCCAGTCCCCCTGGACCCGTGTGCATCTGAGTCAATGCGACTCTCTCTGACCTTTCTCCCCAGTCTATCCCCAGGACCAGTGTTTATCTGAGTCAATGGGACTCTCTCTGACCTTTCTCCCCAGTCCCCCAAAACCAGTGTGTATCTGAGTCAATGGGTCTCTCTCTAACCTTTCTCCCAGTCCCCCAGGGCCAGTGTGTATCTGAGTCAATGGGGCTTTCTCTGACCTTTCTCCCCAGTCTATCCCCATGACCAGTGTGTACCTGAGTCAATGGGAATCTCTCGGACATTTCTCCCCAGTCCCCCAGGACCAGTGTGTATCTGAGTCAATGGGACTCTCTCTGATCTTTCTCCCCAGTCCCCCAGGACCACTGTGTATCTGAGTAAATGGGTCTCTCTCTGACCTTTCTCCCCAGTCCCCCAGGACCAGTGTGTACTTGAGTCAATGCGACTCTCTCTGACCTTTCTCCCCACTCCCCCAGGACCAGTGTGTATCTGAGTCAATGGGACTCTCTCTGACCTTTCTCCCCAGACCCCCAGGCCCAGAGTGTATCTGAGTCAATGGGACTCTCTCTGACCTTTCTCCCCAGTCTATCCCAAGGACCAGTGTGTATCTGAGGCAATGGGTCTCTCTCTGACCTTTCTCCCCAGTCTATCCCCAGGACCAGTCTGTATCTGAGTCAATGGGACTCTCTCTGACCTTTCTACCCAGTCTATCCTCAGGACCAGTGTGTATCTGAGTCAATGGGACTCTCTCTGACCTTTATCCCCAGTCTATCCCCAGGACCAGTGTGTATCTGAGTCAATGGGACTCTCTCTGACATTTCTCCACAGTATATCCCCAGGACCAGTGTGTATCTGAGTCAATGGGACTCTCTCTGACATTCTCCCCAGTCTATTCCCAGGACCAGTGTGTATCTGAGTTCAATGGGACTCTCTCTGACCTTTCTCTCCAGTCTATCCCCCGGACCAGTGTGTATCTGAGTCAATGGGACTCTCTCTGACCTTTCTCCCCTGTCTATCCCCAGGACCAGTGTGTATCTGAATCAATGGGACTCTCTCTGACCTTTCTCCCCAGTCTATCACCAGGAGCAGTGTTTATCTGAATCAATGGGACTCTCTCTGATCTTTCTCCCCATGCCCCCAGGACCAGTGTGTACCTGAGTCAATGGGACCCTCTCTGATCTTTATCCCCAGTCCCCAAGGACCAATGTGTATCTGAGTCAATGGGACTCTCTCTGACCTTTCTGCCCAGACCACCTGGACCAGTGTGTATCTGAGTCAATGGGACTCTCTGACCTTTCTCCCCAGTCTATCCCCAGGACCAGTGTTTATCTGAGTCAATGGGACTCTCTCTGACCTTTCTCCCCAGTCCCCCAGGACCAATGTGTATCTGAGTCAATGGGACTCTCTCTGACCTTTCTCCCCTGTCTATCCCCAGGACCAGTGTGTATCTGAGTCAATGGGACTCTCTCTGACATTTCTCCCGTGTCTATCCCCAGGACCAGTGTATATCTGAGTCAATGGGACTCTCTCTGACCTTTCTCCCAAGTCTATCCCCAGGACCAGTGTGTATCTGTGTCAATGGGTCTCTCTCCGACTTTTCTCCCCAGTCCCCCACGACCATTGTGTACCTGAGTCAATGGGACTCTCTCTGACCTTTCTCCCCAGTCCCCCAGGGCCAGTGTGTATCTGTGTCAATGAGACTCTCTCTGACCTTTCTCCCCAGTCTATCCCCCAGGACCAGTGTGTATCTGAGTCAATAGGACTCTCTCTGACCTTTCTCCCCAGTCTATCCCCAGGACCAGTGTGTATCTGAGTCAATGGGACTCTCTCTGACCTGTCTCCCCAGTCCCCCAGGACCAGAGTGTATCTGAGTCAATGGGACTCACTCTGACCTTTCTCCCCAGTCCCCCAGGACCAGAGTGTATCTGAGTCAATGGGACTCTCTCTGATCTTTCTCCCCACTCTCCCAAGACCAGAGTGTATCTGAGTCAATGGGACTCTCTCTGACCTTTCTCCCCAGTGCCCCAGGACCAGTGTGTATCTGAGTCAATCGGACTCTCTCTGACCTTTCTCCCCAGTCTATCCCCAGGACCAGTGTGTATCTGAGTCAATGGGACTCTCTCTGACTTTTCTCCCCAGTCTATGCTTAGGACCATTGTGTATCTGAGACAATGGGACTCTCTCTGACATTTCTCCCCAGTCTATCCGCAGGGCCAGTGTGTATCTGAGTCAATGGGACTCTCTCAGACCTTTCTCCCCAGTCTATCCTTAGGACAATTGTGTATCTGAGACAATGGGACTCTCTCTGACCTTTCTCCCCAGTCCCCCAGAACCAGTGTGTATCTGAGTCAAAGGGACTCTCTCTGACCTTTCTACCCAGACCCCCAGGACCAGTGTGTATCTGAGTCAATGGGACTCTCTCTGACCTTTCTCCCCAGTTTATCCCCAGGACCAGTGTGTATCTGAGTCAATGGGACTCTCTCTGACATTTCTCCCCAGTCTATCCCCAGGACCAGTGTGTATCTGAGTCAATGGCACGCTCTCTGACCTTTCTCCCCAGTCCCCCTGGACTAGTGTGTATCTGAATCAATGGGACTCTCTCTGACCTATCTCCCCAGTCTATCCCCAGGACCAGTGTTTATCTGAGTCAATGGGACTCTCTCTGAACTTTCTCCACAGTATATCCCCCAGGACCAGTGTGTATCTGAGTCAATGGGGCTCTCTGACCTTTCTCCCCATCTATCCACAGGACCAGTTTTTATCTGTGTCAATGGGACTCTCTCTGACCTTTCTCCCCAGTCTATCCCCCAGGACCAGTGTGTATCTGAGTCAATAGGACTCTCTCTGACCTTTCTCCCCAGTCTATCCCCAGGACCAGTGTGTATCTGAGTCAATGGGATTCTCTCTGACCTTTCCCCCCAGTCTATCCCCAGGACCAGTGTGTATCTGAGTCAATGGGACTCTCTCTAACCTTTCTCCCCAGTCTATCCCCAGGACCAGTGTGTATCTGAGTCAATGGGACTCTCTCTGTCCTTCCTCCCCAGTCCCCCAGGACCAGTGTGTATCTGAGTTAATGGGACTCTCTCTGACCTTTCTCTCCACTCTATCCCCAGGACCAGTGTGTACCTGAGTCAATGGGAATCTCTCGGACATTTCTCCCCAGTCCCCCAGGACCAGTGTGTATCTGAGTCAATGGGACTCTCTCTGATCTTTCTCCCCAGTCACCCAGGACCAGTGTGTACTTGAGTCAATGCGACTCTCTCTGACCTTTCTCCCCACTCCCCCAGGACCAGTGTGTACTTGAGTCAATGGGACTCTCTCTGACCTTTCTCCCCACTCCCCCAGGACCAGTGTGTATCTGAGTCAATGGGACTCTCTCTGACCTTTCTCCCCAGACCCCCAGGCCCAGAGTGTATCTGAGTCAATGGGACTCTCTCTGACCTTTCTCCCCAGTCTATCCCCAGGAGCAGTGTGTATCTGAGGCAATGGGACTCTCTCTGACCTTTCTCCCCAGTCTATCCCCAGGACCAGTCTGTATCTGAGTCAATGGGACTCTCTCTGACCTTTCTCCACAGTCTATCCCCAGGACCAGTGTGTATCTGAGTCAATGGGACTTTCTCTGACCTTTCTACCCAGTCTATCGTCAGGACCAGTGTGTATCTAAGTCAATGGGACTCTCTCTGACCTTTCTCCCCAGTCTATCCCCCAGGACCAGTGTGTATCTGAGTCAATAGAACTCTCTCTGACCTTTCTCCCCAGTCTATCCCCAGGACCAGTGTGTATCTGAGTCAATGGGACTCTCTCTGACCTGTCTCCCCAGTCCCCCAGGACAAGAGTGTATCTGAGTCAATGGGACTCACTCTGACCTTTCTCCCCAGTCCCCCAGGACCAGAGTGTATCTGAGTTAATGGGACTCTCTCTGATCTTTCTCCCCACTCTCCCAAGACCAGAGTGTATCTGAGTCAATGGGACTCTCTCTGACCTTTCTCCCCAGTCCCCCAGGACCAGTGTGTATCTGAGTCAATGGGACTCTCTCTGACCTTTCTCCCCAGTCTATCCCCAGGACCAGTGTGTATCTGAGTCAATGGGACTCTCTCTGACCTTTCTCCCCAGTCTATGCATAGGACCATTGTGTATCTGAGACAATGGGACTCTCTCTGACATTTCTCCCCAGTCTATCCGCAGGGCCAGTGTGTATCTGAGTCAATGGGACTCTCTCAGACGTTTCTCCCCAGTCTACCCTTAGGACCAGTGTGTATCTGAGTCAATGGGACTCTCTCTGACCTTTCTCCCCAGTCTATCCTTAGGACCATTGTGTATGTGAGACAATGGGACTCTCTCTGACATTTCTCCCCAGTCTATCCGCAGGGCCAGTGTGTATCTGAGTCAATGGGACTCTCTGACATTCCCCCCCAGTCGAACCCCAGGACCAGTGTGTATCTGAGTCAATGGGACTCTCTCTGACCTTTCTCCCAAGTCATCCCCAGGACGAGTGTGTATCTGAGTCAATGGGACTCTCTCTGACTATTCTCCCCAGTCCCCCAGGACCAGTGTGTATCTGAGTCAATGGGACTCTCTCTGACCTCTCTCCCCTCTCTATCCCCAGGACCAGTGTGTATCTGAGTCAATGGGACTCTCTCTGACCTTTCTCCCCAGACTCTCCCCTGGACCAGTGTGCATCTGAGTCAATGGGACTCTCTCTGACCTTTCCCTCCAGTCTATCCCCAGGACCAGTGTGTATCTGAGTCAATGGGAATCTCTCTGAACTTTCCCCCCAGTCTATCCCCAGGACCAGTGTGTATCTGAGTCAATGGGACTCTCTCTAACCTTTCTCCCCAGTCTATCCCCAGGACCAGTGTGTATCTGAGTCAATGGGACTCTCTCTGACCTTCCTCCCCAGTCCCCCAGGACCAGTGTGTATCTGAGTTAATGGGACTCTCTCTGACCTTTCTCCCCAGTCTCTCCCCTGGACCCGTGTTCATCTGAGTCAATGGGACTCTCTCTGACCTTTCTCCCCAGTCACCCAGGACCAATGTGTATCTGAGTAAATGGTTCTCTCTCTGACCTTTCTCCCCAGTCCCACAGGACCAGTGTGTACTTGAGTCAATGGGACTCTCTCTGACCTTTCTCCCCACTCCCCCAGGACCAGTGTGTATCTGAGTCAATGGGACTCTCTCTGACCTTTCTCCCCAGACCCCCAGGCCCAGAGTGTATCTGAGTCAATGGGACTCTCTCTGACCTTTCTCCCCAGTCTATCCCCAGGAACAGTGTGTATCTGAGGCAATGGGACTCTCTCTGACCTTTCTCCCCACTCTATCCCCAGGACCAGTCTGTATCTGAGTCAATGGGACTCTCTCTGACCTTTCTCCACAGTCTATCCCCAGGACCAGTGTGTATCTGAGTCAATGGGACTTTCTCTGACATTTCTACCCAGTCTATCGTCAGGACCAGTGTGTATCTGAGTCAATGGGACTCTCTCTGACTTTTCTCCCCAGTCTATCCCCAGGACCAGTGTGTATCTGAGTCAATGGGACTCTCTCTGACCTTTCTCCACAGTATATCCCCAGGACCAGTGTGTATCTGAGTCAATGGGACTCTCTCTGACATTCTCCCCAGTCTATCCCCAGGACCAGTGTGTATCTGAGTTCAATGGGACTCTCTCTGACCTTTCTCTCCAGTCTATCCCCAGGACCAGTGTGTATCTGAGTCAATGGGACTCTCTCTGACCTTTCTCCCCAGTCTATCACCAGAACCAGTGTTTATCTGAATCAATGGGACTCTCTCTGACCTTTCTCCCCACTCCCCCAGGACCAGTGTGTATCTGAGTCAATGGGACTCTCTCTGACCTTTCTCCCCAGACCCCCAGGCCCAGAGTGTATCTGAGTCAATGGGACTCTCTCTGATCTTTCTCCCCAGTCTATCCCCAGGAGCAGTGTGTATCTGAGGCAATGGGACTCTCTCTGACCTTTCTCCCCAGTCTATCCCCAGGACCAGTCTGTATCTGAGTCAATGGGACTCTCTCTGACCTTTCTCCACAGTCTATCCCCAGGACCAGTGTGTATCTGAGTCAATGGGACTTTCTCTGACCTTTCTACCCAGTCTATCGTCAGGACCAGTGTGTATCTAAGTCAATGGGACTCTCTCTGACCTTTCTCCCCAGTCTATCCCCCAGGACCAGTGTGTATCTGAGTCAATAGAACTCTCTCTGACCTTTCTCCCCAGTCTATCCCCAGGACCAGTGTGTATCTGAGTCAATGGGACTCTCTCTGACCTGTCTCCCCAGTCCCCCAGGACAAGAGTGTATCTGAGTCAATGGGACTCACTCTGACCTTTCTCCCCAGTCCCCCAGGACCAGAGTGTATCTGAGTCAATGGGACTCTCTCTGATCTTTCTCCCCACTCTCCCAAGACCAGAGTGTATCTGAGTCAATGGGACTCTCTCTGACCTTTCTCCCCAGTCCCCCAGGACCAGTGTGTATGTGAGTCAATGGGACTCTCTCTGACCTTTCTCCCCAGTCTATCCCCAGGACCAGTGTGTATCTGAGTCAATGGGACTCTCTCTGACCTTTCTCCCCAGTCTATGCATAGGACCATTGTGTATCTGAAACAATGGGACTCTCTCTGACATTTCTCCCCAGTCTATCCGCAGGGCCAGTGTGTATCTGAGTCAATGGGACTCTCTCAGACGTTTCTCCCCAGTCTATCCTTAGGACCAGTGTGTATCTGAGTCAATGGGACTCTCTCTGACCTTTCTCCCCAGTCTATCCTTAGGACCATTGTGTATGTGAGACAATGGGACTCTCTCTGACATTTCTCCCCAGTCTATCCGCAGGGCCAGTGTGTATCTGAGTCAATGGGACTCTCTGACATTCCCCCCCAGTCGAACCCCAGGACCAGTGTGTATCTGAGTCAATGGGACTCTCTCTGACCTTTCTCCCAAGTCATCCCCAGGACGAGTGTGTATCTGAGTCAATGGGACTCTCTCTGACTATTCTCCCCAGTCCCCCAGGACCAGTGTGTATCTGAGTCAATGGGACTCTCTCTGACCTCTCTCCCCTCTCTATCCCCAGGACCAGTGTGTATCTGAGTCAATGGGACTCTCTCTGACCTTTCTCCCCAGACTCTCCCCTGGACCAGTGTGCATCTGAGTCAATGGGACTCTCTCTGACCTTTCCCTCCAGTCTATCCCCAGGACCAGTGTGTATCTGAGTCAATGGGAATCTCTCTGAACTTTCCCCCCAGTCTATCCCCAGGACCAGTGTGTATCTGAGTCAATGGGACTCTCTCTAACCTTTCTCCCCAGTCTATCCCCAGGACCAGTGTGTATCTGAGTCAATGGGACTCTCTCTGACCTTCCTCCCCAGTCCCCCAGGACCAGTGTGTATCTGAGTTAATGGGACTCTCTCTGACCTTTCTCCCCAGTCTCTCCCCTGGACCCGTGTTCATCTGAGTCAATGGGACTCTCTCTGACCTTTCTCCCCAGTCACCCAGGACCAATGTGAATCTGAGTAAATGGTTCTCTCTCTGACCTTTCTCCCCAGTCCCCCAGGACCAGTGTGTACTTGAGTCAATGGGACTCTCTCTGACCTTTCTCCCCACTCCCCCAGGACCAGTGTGTATCTGAGTCAATGGGACTCTCTCTGACCTTTCTCCCCAGACCCCCAGGCCCAGAGTGTATCTGAGTCAATGGGACTCTCTCTGACCTTTCTCCCCAGTCTATCCCCAGGAACAGTGTGTATCTGAGGCAATGGGACTCTCTCTGACCTTTCTCCCCACTCTATCCCCAGGACCAGTCTGTATCTGAGTCAATGGGACTCTCTCTGACCTTTCTCCACAGTCTATCCCCAGGACCAGTGTGTATCTGAGTCAATGGGACTTTCTCTGACATTTCTACCCAGTCTATCGTCAGGACCAGTGTGTATCTGAGTCAATGGGACTCTCTCTGACCTTTCTCCCCAGTCTATCCCCAGGACCAGTGTGTATCTGAGTCAATGGGACTCTCTCTGACCTTTCTCCACAGTATATCCCCAGGACCAGTGTGTATCTGAGTCAATGGGACTCTCTCTGACATTCTCCCCAGTCTATCCCCAGGACCAGTGTGTATCTGAGTTCAATGGGACTCTCTCTGACCTTTCTCTCCAGTCTATCCCCAGGACCAGTGTGTATCTGAGTCAATGGGACTCTCTCTGACCTTTCTCCCCAGTCTATCACCAGAACCAGTGTTTATCTGAATCAATGGGACTCTCTCTGACCTTTCTCCCCAGTCCCCCAGAACTAGTGTGTATCTAAGTCAATGGGTCTTCTCTGACCTTTCTCCCCAGTTCCCCAGGATCGTGTGTATCTGAGTCAATGGGACTCTCTCTGATCTTTCTCCCCATGCCCCCAGGACCAGTGTGTACCTGAGTAAATGGGACCCTCTCTGACCTTTACCCCCAGTCCCCAAGGACCAATGTGTATCTGAGTCAATGGGACTCTCTCTGACCTTTCTCCCCAGACCACCTGGACCAGTGTGTATTTGGGTGAATGGGACTCTCTGACCTTTCTCCCCAGTCTATCCCCAGGACCAGTGTTTATCTGAGTCAATGGGACACTCTCTGACCTTTCTCCCCAGTCTATCCCCAGGACCAGTGTGTATCTGAGTCAATGGGACTCTCTCTTAACTTTTCCCCAGTCTATCCCCAGGACCAGTGTGTATCTGAGTCAATGGGACTTTCTCTGACATTTCTACCCAGTCTATCGTCAGGACCAGTGTGTATCTGAGTCAATGGGACTCTCTCTGACCTTTCTCCCCAGTCTATCCCCAGGACCAGTGTGTATCTGAGTCAATGGGACTCTCTCTGACCTTTCTCCACAGTATATCCCCAGGACCAGTGTGTATCTGAGTCAATGGGACTCTCTCTGACATTCTCCCCAGTCTATCCCCAGGACCAGTGTGTATCTGAGTTCAATGGGACTCTCTCTGACCTTTCTCTCCAGTCTATCCCCAGGACCAGTGTGTATCTGAGTCAATGGGACTCTCTCTGACCTTTCTCCCCAGTCCCCCAGAACTAGTGTGTATCTAAGTCAATGGGTCTTCTCTGACCTTTCTCCCCAGTTCCCCAGGATCGTGTGTATCTGAGTCAATGGGACTCTCTCTGATCTTTCTCCCCATGCCCCCAGGACCAGTGTGTACCTGAGTAAATGGGACCCTCTCTGACCTTTACCCCCAGTCCCCAAGGACCAATGTGTATCTGAGTCAATGGGACTCTCTCTGACCTTTCTCCCCAGACCACCTGGACCAGTGTGTATTTGGGTGAATGGGACTCTCTGACCTTTCTCCCCAGTCTATCCCCAGGACCAGTGTTTATCTGAGTCAATGGGACACTCTCTGACCTTTCTCCCCAGTCTATCCCCAGGACCAGTGTGTATCTGAGTCAATGGGACTCTCTCTTAACTTTTCCCCAGTCTATCCCCAGGACCAGTGTGTATCTGAGTAAATGGGACTCTCTCTGACCTTTCTCCCAAGTCTATCCCCAGGACCAGTGTGTATCTGAGTCAATGGGACTCTCTCTGACATTTCTCCCCAGTCTATCCCCAGGACCAGTGTGTATCTGAGTCAATGGGACTCTCTCTGACCTTTCTCCCCAGTCCCCCAGGACCAGTGTGTATCTGAGTCAATGGGACTCTCTATGAACTTTCTCCCCAGTCTATCCCCAGGACCAGTGTGTATCTGATTCAATGGGACTTTCTCTGAAATTTCTCCCCTGTCTATCCCCAGGACCAGTGTGTATCAGAGTCAATGGAACTCTCTCTGACCTTTCTCCCCAGTCTATCCCCAGGACCAGTGTTTATCTGAGTCAATGGGACTCTCTCTGATCTTTCTCCCCAGTCCCCCAGGACCAGTGTGTATCTGAATCAATGGGAATCTCTCTGAGCTTTCTCCCAAGTCTATCCCCAGGACCAGTGTTTATCTGAGTCAATGGGACTTTGTCTGAACTTTCTCCTCTGCCTATCCACAGGACCAGTGTGTATCCGAGTCAATGGGACTCTCTCTGACCTTTCTCCCCAGTCCCCCAGGACCAGTGTGTATCTCAGTCAATGGGACTTTCTCTGACCTTTCTCCCCAGTCTATCCCCAGGACCAGTGTATATCTGAGTCAATGGGACTCTCTCTGACCTTTCTCCCCAGTCCCCCAGGACCAGTGTGTATCTGCGTCAATGGGACTCTCTCTGAACTTTCTCCCCAGTCTATCCCCCAGGACCAGTGTGTATCTGAGTCAATAGGATTCTCTCTGACCTTTCTCCCCAGTTTGTCCCCAGGACCAGTGTGTATCTGAGTCAATGGGACTCTCTCTGACCTTTCGCCCCAGTCTATCCCAAGGACCAGTGTGTATCTGAATCAATGGGACTCTCTCTGAGCTTTCTCCCCAGTCTATCCCCAGGACCAGTGTGTATCTGAGTAAGTGGGACTCTCTGACATTTCCCCCCAGTCTATCCCCAGGACCAGTGTGTATCTGAGTCAATGGGACTCTCTCTGACCTTTCTCCCCAGTCTATCACCAGGACCATTGTGAATCTGAGTCAATGGGACTCTCTCTGACCTTTCTCCCCAGTCCCCTAGGACCAGTGTGTATCTGAGTCAATGGGACTCTCTCTGACCTTTAACCCCAGTCCCCCAAGACCAGAGTGTATCTGAATCAATGGGACTCTCTCTGACCTTTCTTCCCAGTCCCCCAGGACCAGTGTGTATCTGAGTCAATGGGACTCTCACTGACCTTTCTCCCAAGTCTATCCCCAGGACCAATGTGTAACTGAGTCAATAGAACTCTCTCTGACGTTTCTCCCCTGTCTATCCCCAGGACCAGTGTGTATCTGAGTCAATGGGACTCTCTCTGACCTTTCTCCCAGTCTATCCCCAGGACCAGTGTGTATCTGAGTCAATGGGACTCTCTCTGACATTTCTCCCCAGTCTATCCCGAGGACCAGTATGTATCTGAGTCAATGGGATTCTCTCTGACCTTTCTCCCCAGTCTATCCTTAGGACCAGTGTGTATCTGAGTCAATGGGACTCTCTCTGACCTTTCTCCCCAGTCTATCCTCAGGTCCAGTGTGTATCTGAGTCAATGGGACTCTCTCTGACATTTCTCCCCAGTCTATCCGCAGGACCAGTTTGTATCTGAGTCAATGGGACTCTCTGACCTTTCCCCCCAGTCTATCCCCAGGACCAGTGTGTATCTGAGTCAATGGGACTCTCTCTAACCTTTCTCCCAAGTCATCCCCAGGACCAGTGTGTATCTGAGTCAATGGGACTCTCTCTGACCTTTCTCCCCAGTCCCCCAGGACCAGTGTGTATCTAAATCAATGGGACTCTCTCTGACCTTTCTCCCCAGTCTATCCCAAGACCAGTGTGTATCTGAGTCAATGGGACTCTCTCTGACCTTTCTCCCCAGACCTCCAGGAACAGTGTGTATCTGAGTCAATGGTACTCTCTCTGACATTCTCCCCAGTCTATCCCCAGGACCAGTGTGTATCTGAGTCAAAGGGACTCTCTCTGACCTTTCTCCCCTGTCTATCCCCAGGACCAGTGTGTATCTGAGTCAATGGGACTCTCTCTGACCTTTCTCACCAGACCCCCTGGACCAGTGTGTATCTGAGTCAATGGTACTCTGTCTGACCTTTCGCCCAAGTCATCCCCAGGACCAGTGTGTATCTGAGTCAATGGGACTCTCTCTGACCTTTCTCCCCAGTCCCCCAGGACCAGTGTGTATCTAAGTCAATGGGACTCTCTCTGACCTTTCTCCCCAGTCTATCCCAAGGACCAGTGTGTATCTGAGTCAATGGGACTCTCTCTGACCTTTCTCCCCAGACCCCCAGGAACAATGTGTATCTGAGTCAATGGGACTCTCTCTGACCTTTCTCCCCAGTCCCCCAGGACCAGTGTGTATCTAAGTCAATGGGACTCTCTCTGACCTTTCTCCCCAGTCTATCCCCAGGACCAGTGTGTATCTGAGTCAATGGGACTCTCTCTGACCTTTCTCCCCAGTTAATCCCCAGGACCAGTGTGTATCTGAGTCAATGGGACTCTCTCTGACCTTTCGCCACAGTCTATCCCAAGGACCAGTGTGCATCTGAGTCAATGGAACTCTCTCTGACCTTTCTCCCCAGTCCCCCAGGACCAGTGTGTATCTGAGTCAATTGGACTCTCTCTGACCTTTCTCCCCAGTCCCCCTGGACTAGTGTGTATCTGAGTCAATGGGACTCTCTCTGACCTTTCTCCCCAGTCTATCCCCAGGACCAGTGTGTATCTGAGTCAATGGGACTCTCTCTGACCTTTCGCCCCAGTCTATCCCAAGGGCCAGTGTGTATCTGAGTCAATGGGACTCTCCCAGAGCTTTCTCCCCAGTCTATCCCCAGGACCAGTGTGTATCTGAGTCAATGGGACTCTCTCTGACCTTTCTCCCCAGTCCCTCAGGACCAGTGTGTATCTGAGTCAATGGGACTCTCTCTGACCTTTCTCCCCTGTCTATCCCCAGGACCAGTGTGTATCTGAGTCAATGGGACTCTCTCTGACCTTTCTCCCCAGTCTATCCCCAGGACCAGTTTTTATCTGAGTCAATGGGACTCTCTCTGACCTTTCTCCCAAGTCTATCCCCCAGGACCAGTGTGTATCTGAGTCAATAGGATTCTCTCTGACCATTCACCCCAGTCAATCCACACGACCAGAGTGTATCTGAGTCAATGGGACTCTCTCTGACCTTTCGCCCAAGTCATCCCCAGGACCAGTGTGTAACTGAGTCAATGGGACTCTCTCTGACCTTTCTCCCCAGTCCCCCAGGACCAGTGTGTATCTAAGTCAATGGGACTCTCTCTGACCTTTCGCCCAAGTCATCCCCAGGACCAGTGTGTATCTGAGTCAATGGGACTCTCTCTGACCTTTCTCCCCAGTCCCCCAGGACCAGTGTGTATATAAGTCAATGGGACTCTCTCTGACCTTTCTCCCCAGTCTATCCCAAGGACCAGTGTGTATCTGAGTCAATGGGACTCTCTCTGACCTTTCTCCCCAGACCCCAGGAACAGTGTGTATCTGAGTCAATGGGACGGTCTCTGACATTCTCCCCAGTCTATCCCCAGGACCAGTGTGTATCTGAGTCAATAGGACTCTCTCTGACCTTTCTCCCCAGTTAATCCCCAGGACCAGTGTGTATCTGAGTCAATGGGACTCTCTCTGACCTTTCGCCCCAGTCTATCCCAAGGACCAGTGTGCATCTGAGTCAATGGGACTCTCTCTGACCTTTCTCACCAGACCCCCTGGACCAGTGTGTATCTGAGTCAATGGGACTCTCTCTGACCTTTCGCCCAAGTCATCCCCAGGACCAGTGTGTATCTGAGTCAATGGGACTCTCTCTGACCTTTCTCCCCAGTCCCCCAGGACCAGTGTGTATCTTAGTCAATGGGACTCTCTCTGACCTTTCTCCCCAGTCTATCCCCAGGACCAGTGTGTATCTGAGTCAATGGGACTCTCTCTGACCTTTCTCCCCAGTTAATCCCCAGGACCAGTGTGTATCTGAGTCAATGGGACTCTCTCTGACCTTTCGCCCCAGTCTATCCCAAGGACCAGTGTGCATCTGAGTCAATGGAACTCTCTCTGACCTTTCTCCCCAGTCCCCCAGGACCAGTGTGTATCTGAGTCAATTGGACTCTCTCTGACCTTTCTCCCCAGTCCCCCTGGACTAGTGTGTATCTGAGTCAATGGGACTCTCTCTGACCTTTCTCCCCAGTCTATCCCCAGGACCAGTGTGTATCTGAGTCAATGGGACTCTCTCTGACCTTTCGCCCCAGTCTATCCCAAGGGCCAGTGTGTATCTGAGTCAATGGGACTCTCCCAGAGCTTTCTCCCCAGTCTATCCCCAGGACCAGTGTGTATCTGAGTCAATGGGACTCTCTCTGACCTTTCTCCCCAGTCCCTCAGGACCAGTGTGTATCTGAGTCAATGGGACTCTCTCTGACCTTTCTCCCCTGTCTATCCCCAGGACCAGTGTGTATCTGAGTCAATGGGACTCTCTCTGACCTTTCTCCCCAGTCTATCCCCAGGACCAGTTTTTATCTGAGTCAATGGGACTCTCTCTGACCTTTCTCCCAAGTCTATCCCCCAGGACCAGTGTGTATCTGAGTCAATAGGATTCTCTCTGACCATTCACCCCAGTCAATCCACACGACCAGAGTGTATCTGAGTCAATGGGACTCTCTCTGACCTTTCGCCCAAGTCATCCCCAGGACCAGTGTGTAACTGAGTCAATGGGACTCTCTCTGACCTTTCTCCCCAGTCCCCCAGGACCAGTGTGTATCTAAGTCAATGGGACTCTCTCTGACCTTTCGCCCAAGTCATCCCCAGGACCAGTGTGTATCTGAGTCAATGGGACTCTCTCTGACCTTTCTCCCCAGTCCCCCAGGACCAGTGTGTATATAAGTCAATGGGACTCTCTCTGACCTTTCTCCCCAGTCTATCCCAAGGACCAGTGTGTATCTGAGTCAATGGGACTCTCTCTGACCTTTCTCCCCAGACCCCCAGGAACAGTGTGTATCTGAGTCAATGGGACGGTCTCTGACATTTTCCCCAGTCTATCCCCAGGACCAGTGTGTATCTGAGTCAATGGGACTCTCTCTGACCTTTCTCCCCAGTTAATCCCCAGGACCAGTGTGTATCTGAGTCAATGGGACTCTCTCTGACCTTTCGCCCCAGTCTATCCCAAGGACCAGTGTGCATCTGAGATCAATGGGACTCTCTCTGACCTTTCTCCCCAGTCCCCCAGGACCAGTGTGTATCTGAGTCAATGGGACTCTCTCTGACATTTATCCCCTGTCTATCCCCAGGACCAGTGTGTATCTGAGTCAATGGGACTCTCTGTGACCTTTCTCCCCAGTCTATCTCCAGGACCAGTGTTTATCTGAGTCAATTGGACTCTCTCTGACATTTCTCCCCAGTCCCCCTGGACTAGTGTGTATCTGAGTCAATGGGACTCTCTCTGACCTTTCTCCCCAGTCTATCCCCAGGACCAGTGTGTATCTGAGTCAATGGGACTCTCTCTGACCTTTCGCCCCAGTCTATCCCAAGGGCCAGTGTGTATCTGAGTCAATGGGACTCTCCCAGAGCTTTCTCCCCAGTCTATCCCCAGGACCAGTGTGTATCTGAGTCAATGGGACTCTCTCTGACCTTTCTCCCCAGTCCCCCAGGACCAGTGTGTATCTGAGTCAATGGGACTCTCTCTGACATTTCTCCCCTGTCTATCCCCAGGACCAGTGTGTATCTGAGTCAATGGGACTCTCTCTGACCTTTCTCCCCAGTCTATCCCCAGGACCAGTTTTTATCTGAGTCAATGGGACTCTCTCTGACCTTTCTCCCAAGTCTATCCCCCAGGACCAGTGTGTATCTGAGTCAATAGGATTCTCTCTGACCATTCTCCCCAGTCTATCCACAGGACCAGAGTGTATCTGAGTCAAAGGACTCTCTCTGACCTTTCTCACCAGACCCCCTGGACTAGTGTGTATCTGAGTCAATGGGACGCTCTCTGACATTCTCCCCAGTCTATCCCCAGGACCAGTGTGTATCTGAGTCAATGGGACTCTCTCTGACCTTTCTCCCCTGTCTATCCCCAGGACCATTGTGTATCTGAGTCAATGGGACTCTCTCTGACCTTTCTCACCAGACCCCCTGGACCAGTGTGTATCTGAGTCAATGGGACTCTCTCTCACCTTTCGCCCAAGTCACCCCCAGGACCAGTGTGTAACTGAGTCAATGGGACTCTCTCTGACCTTTCTCCCCAGTCCCCCAGGACCAGTGTGTATCTAAGTCAATGGGACACTCTCTGACCTTTCTCCCCAGTCCATCCCAAGGACCAGTGTGTATCTGAGTCAATGGGACTCTCTCTGACCTTTCTCCCCTGACCCCCAGGAACAGTGTGTATCTGAGTCAATGGGACGGTCTCTGACATTCTCCCCAGTCTATCGCCAGGACCAGTGTGTATCTGAGTCAATGGGACTCTCTCTGACCTTTCTCCCCAGTTAATCCCCAGGACCAGTGTGTATCTGAGTCAATGGGACTCTCTCTGACCTTTCGCCCCAGTCTATCCCAAGGACCAGTGTGTATCTGAGTCAATGGGACTCTCTCTGACCTTTCTCCCCAATCCCCCAGGACCAGTGTGTATCTGAGTCAATGGGACTCTCTCTGACATTCCTCCCCTGTCTATCCCCAGGACCAGTGTGTATCTGAGTCAATGGGACTCTCTCTGACCTTTCTCCCCAGTCTATCTCCAGGACCAGTGTTTATCTGAGTCAATTGGACTCTCTCTGAACTTTCTCCCCAGTCCCCCTGGACTCGTGTGTATCTGAGTCAATGGGACTCTCTCTGACCTTTCACCCCAGTCTATCCCCAGGACCAGTGTGTATCTGAGTCAATGGGACTCTCCCAGAGCTTTCTCCCCAGTCTATCCCCAGGTCCAGTGTGTATCTGAGTCAATGGGACTCTCTCTGACCTTTCTCCCCAGTCTATCACCAGGACCAGTGTGAATCTGAGTCAATGGGACTCTCTCTGACCTTTCTCCCCAGTCCCCCAGGACCAGTGTGTATCTGAGTCAATGGGACTCTCTCTGACCTTTCTCCCCTGTCTATCCCCAGGACCAGTGTGTATCTGACTCAATGGGACTCTCTCTGACCTTTCTCCCCAGTCTATCCCCAGGACCAGTTTTTATCTGAGTCAATGGGACTCTCTCTGACCTTTCTCCCAAGTCTATCCCCCAGGACCAGTGTGTATCTGAGTCAATAGGATTCTCTCTGACCATTCTCCCCAGTCTATCCACAGGACCAGAGTGTATCTGAGTCAATGGGACTCTCTCTGACCTTTCTTCCCAGTCACCCAGGACCAGTGTGTATCTGAGTCAATGGGACTCTCTCTGACCTTTCTCCCCAGTCTATCCCCAGGACCAGTGTGTAACTGAGTCAATGGGACTCTCTCTGACGTTTCTCCCCTGTCTATCCCCAGAACCAGTGTGTATCTGAGTCAATGGGACTCTCTCTGACCTTTCTCCCAGTCTATCCCAAGGACCAGTGTGTATCTGAGTCAATGGGACTCTCTCTGACCTTTCTCCCCAGTCTATCCCCAGGACCAGTGTGTATCTGAGTCAATGGGACTCTCTCTGACCTTTCGCCCCAGTCTATCCTAAGGGCCAGTGTGTATCTGAGTCAATGGGACTCTCCCAGAGCTTTCTCCCCAGTCTATCCCCAGGTCCAGTGTGTATCTGAGTCAATGGGACTCTCTCTGACCTTTCTCCCCAGTCTATCACCAGGACCAGTGTGAATCTGAGTCAATGGGACTCTCTCTGACCTTTCTCCCCAGTCCCCCAGGACCAGTGTGTATCTGAGTCAATGGGACTCTCTCTGACCTTTCTCCCCTGTCTATCCCCAGGACCAGTGTGTATCTGACTCAATGGGACTCTCTCTGACCTTTCTCCCCAGTCTATCCCCAGGACCAGTTTTTATCTGAGTCAATGGGACTCTCTCTGACCTTTCTCCCAAGTCTATCCCCCAGGACCAGTGTGTATCTGAGTCAATAGGATTCTCTCTGACCATTCTCCCCAGTCTATCCACAGGACCAGAGTGTATCTGAGTCAATGGGACTCTCTCTGACCTTTCTTCCCAGTCACCCAGGACCAGTGTGTATCTGAGTCAATGGGACTCTCTCTGACCTTTCTCCCCAGTCTATCCCCAGGACCAGTGTGTAACTGAGTCAATGGGACTCTCTCTGACGTTTCTCCCCTGTCTATCCCCAGAACCAGTGTGTATCTGAGTCAATGGGACTCTCTCTGACTTTTCTCCCAGTCTATCCCCAGGACCAGTGTGTATCTGAGTCAATGGGACTCTCTCTGACCTTTCTCCCCAGTCTATCCCGAGGACCAGTATGTATCTGAGTCAATGGGACTCTCTCTGACCTTTCTCCCCAGTCCCCCAGGACCAGTGTGTATCTGAGTCAATGGGACTCTCTCTGACCTTTCTCCCCTGTCTATTCCCAGGACCAGTGTGTATCTGAGTCAATGGGACTCTCTCTGACCTTTCTCCCCAGTCTATCTCCAGGACCAGTGTTTATCTGAGTCAATTGGACTCTCTCTGACATTTCTCCCCAGTCCCCCTGGACTATTGTGTATCTGATTCAATGGGACTCTCTCTGACCTTTCTCCCCAGTCTATCCCCAGGACCAGTGTTTATCTGAGTCAATGGGACTCTCTCAGCCGTTTCTCCCCTGTCTATCCCCAGAACCAGTGTGTATCTGAGTCAATGGGACTCTCTCTGACCTTTCTCCCAAGTCTATCTCCCAGGACAAGTGTGTATCTGAGGCAATAGGATTCTCTCTGACCATTCTCCCCAGTCTATCCACAGGACCAGTGTGTATCTGAGTCAATGGGACTCTCTCTGTCCTTTCTCCCCAGACCCCCAGGAACAGTGTGTGTCTGAGTCAATGGGACGCTCTCTGACATTCTCCCCAGTCTATCCCCAGGACCAGTGTGTATCTGAGTCAATGGGACTCTCTCTGACCTTTCTCCCCAGTTTGTCCCCAGGACCAGTGTGTATCTGAGTCAATGGGACTCTATCTGACCTTTCGCCCCAGTCTATCCCCAGGACCAGTGTGTATCTGAGTCAATGGGACTCTCTCTGACCTTTCTCCCCTGTCTATCCCCAGGACCAGTGTGTATCTGAGTCAATGGGACTCTCTCTGACCTTTCTCACCAGACCCCCTGGACCAGTGTGTATCTGAGTCAATGGGACTCTCTCTCACCTTTCGCCCAAGTCATCCCCAGGACCAGTGCGTAACTGAGTCAATGGGACTCTCTCTGACCTTTCTCCCCAGTCCCCCAGGACCAGTGTGTATCTAAGTCAATGGGACTCTCTCTGACCTTTCTCCCCAGTCTATCCCAAGGACCAGTGTGTATCTGAGTCAATGGGACTCTCTCTGACCTTTCTCCCCTGATCCCCAGGAACAGTGTGTATCTGAGTCAATGGGACGGTCTCTGACATTCTCCCCAGTCTATCGCCAGGACCAGTGTGTATCTGAGTCAATGGGACTCTCTCTGACCTTTCTCCCCAGTTAATCCCCAGGACCAGTGTGTATCTGAGTCAATGGGACTCTCTCTGACCTTTCGCCCCAGTCTATCCCAAGGACCAGTGTGTATCTGAGTCAATGGGACTCTCTCTGACCTTTCTCCCCAATCCCCCAGGACCAGTGTGTATCTGAGTCAATGGGACTCTCTCTGACATTTCTCCCCTGTCTATCCCCAGGACCAGTGTGTATCTGAGTCAATGGGACTCTCTGTGACCTTTCTCCCCAGTCTATCTCCAGGACCAGTGTTTATCTGAGTCAATTGGACTCTCTCTGACCTTTCTCCCCAGTCCCCCTGGACTCGTGTGTATCTGAGTCAATGGGACTCTCTCTGACCTTTCACCCCAGTCTATCCCCAGGACCAGTGTGTATCTGAGTCAATGGGACTCTCTCTGACCTTTCGCCCCAGTCTATCCCAAGGGCCAGTGTGTATCTGAGTCAATGGGACTCTCCCAGAGCTTTCTCCCCAGTCTATCCCCAGGTCCAGTGTGTATCTGAGTCAATGGGACTCTCTCTGACCTTTCTCCCCAGTCTATCACCAGGACCAGTGTGAATCTGAGTCAATGGGACTCTCTCTGACCTTTCTCCCCAGTCCCCCAGGACCAGTGTGTATCTGAGTCAATGGGACTCTCTCTGACCTTTCTCCCCTGTCTATCCCCATTCCCAGTGTGTATCTGACTCAATGGGACTCTCTCTGACCTTTCTCCCCAGTCTATCCCCAGGACCAGTTTTTATCTGAGTCAATGGGACTCTCTCTGACCTTTCTCCCAAATCTATCCCCCAGGAACAGTGTGTATCTGAGTCAATAGGATTCTCTCTGACCATTCTCCCCAGTCTATCCACAGGACCAGAGTGTATCTGAGTCAATGGGACTCTCTCTGACCTTTCTTCCCAGTCACCCAGGACCAGTGTGTATCTGAGTCAATGGGACTCTCTCTGACCTTTCTCCCCAGTCTATCCCCAGGACCAGTGTGTAACTGAGTCAATGGGACTCTCTCTGACGTTTCTCCCCTGTCTATCCCCAGAACCAGTGTGTATCTGAGTCAATGGGACTCTCTCTGACCTTTCTCCCAGTCTATCCCAAGGACCAGTGTGTATCTGAGTCAATGGGACTCTCTCTGACCTTTCTCCCCAGTCTATCCCCAGGACCAGTGTGTATCTGAGTCAATGGGACTCTCTCTGACCTTTCGCCCCAGTCTATCCCAAGGGCCAGTGTGTATCTGTGTCAATGGGACTCTCCCAGAGCTTTCTCCCCAGTCTATCCCCAGGTCCAGTGTGTATCTGAGTCAATGGGACTCTCTCTGACCTTTCTCCCCAGTCTATCACCAGGACCAGTGTGAATCTGAGTCAATGGGACTCTCTCTGACCTTTCTCCCCAGTCCCCCAGGACCAGTGTGTATCTGAGTCAATGGGACTCTCTCTGACCTTTCTCCCCTGTCTATCCCCAGGACCAGTGTGTATCTGACTCAATGGGACTCTCTCTGACCTTTCTCCCCAGTCTATCCCCAGGACCAGTTTTTATCTGAGTCAATGGGACTCTCTCTGACCTTTCTCCCAAGTCTATCCCCCAGGACCAGTGTGTATCTGAGTCAATAGGATTCTCTCTGACCATTCTCCCCAGTCTATCCACAGGACCAGAGTGTATCTGAGTCAATGGGACTCTCTCTGACCTTTCTCCCCAGTCCCCCAGGACCAGTGTGTATCTGAGTCAATGGGACTCTCTCTGACCTTTCTCCCCTGTCTATTCCCAGGACCAGTGTGTATCTGAGTCAATGGGACTCTCTCTGACCTTTCTCCCCAGTCTATCTCCAGGACCAGTGTTTATCTGAGTCAATTGGACTCTCTCTGACATTTCTCCCCAGTCCCCCTGGACTATTGTGTATCTGATTCAATGGGACTCTCTCTGACCTTTCTCCCCAGTCTATCCCCAGGACCAGTGTTCATCTGAGTCAATGGGACTCTCTCTGACGTTTCTCCCCTGTCTATCCCCAGAACCAGTGTGTATCTGAGTCAATGGGACTCTCTCTGACCTTTCTCCCAAGTCTATCTCCCAGGACCAGTGTGTATCTGAGGCAATAGGATTCTCTCTGACCATTCTCCCCAGTCTATCCACAGGACCAGTGTGTATCTGAGTCAATGGGACTCTCTCTGTCCTTTCTCCCCAGACCCCCAGGAACAGTGTGTGTCTGAGTCAATGGGACGCTCTCTGACATTCTCCCCAGTCTATCCCCAGGACCAGTGTGTATCTGAGTCAATGGGACTCTCTCTGACCTTTCTCCCCAGTTTGTCCCCAGGACCAGTGTGTATCTGAGTCAATGGGACTCTATCTGACCTTTCGCCCCAGTCTATCCCCAGGACCAGTGTGTATCTGAGTCAATGGGACTCTCTCTGAGGTTTCTCCCCAGTCTATCCCCAGGACCAGTGTGTATCTGAGTAAGTGGGACTCTCTGACATTTCCCCCCAGTCTATCCCCAGGACCAGTGTGTATCTGAGTCAATGGGACTCTCTCTGACCTTTCTCCCCAGTCTATCACCAGGACCAGTGTGAATCTGAGTCAATGGGACTCTCTCTGACCTTTCTCCCCAGTCCCCAAGGACCAGTGTGTATCTGAGTCAATGGGACTCTCTCTGACCTTTCTCCCCTGTCTATCCCCAGGACCAGTGTGTATCTGAGTCAATGGGACTCTCTCTGACCTTTCTCCCCAGTCTCTCCACAGGACCAGTTTTTATTTGAGTCAATGGGACTCTCTCTGACCTTTCTCCCAAGTCTATCCCCCAGGACCAGTGTGTATCTGAGTCAATAGGATTCTCTCTGACCATTCTCCCCAGTCTATCCACAGGACCAGTGTGTATCTGAGTCAATGGGACTCTCTCTGTCCTTTCGCCCCAGTCCCCCAGGACCAGAGTGTATCTGAGTCAATGGGACTCTCTCTGATCTTTCTCCCCAGTCCCCCAAGACCAGAGTGTATCTGAGTCAATGGGACTCTCTCTGACCTTTCTTCCCAGTCCCCCAGGACCAGTGTGTATCTGAGTCAATGGGACTCTCACTGACCTTTCTCCCCAGTCTATCCCCAGGACCAGTGTGTAACTGAGTCAATAGAACTCTCTCTGACGTTTCTCCCCTGTATATCCCCAGGACCAGTGTGTATCTGAGTCAATGGGACTCTCTCTGACCTTTCTCCCAGTCTATCCCCAGGACCAGTGTGTATCTGAGTCAATGGGACTCTCTCTGACCTTTCTCCCCAGTCTATCCCGAGGACCAGTATGTATCTGAGTCAATGGGATTCTCTCTGACCTTTCTCCCCAGTCTATCCTTAGGACGAGTGTGTATCTGAGTCAATGGGACTCTCTCTGACCTTTCTCCCCAGTCTATCCCCCAGGACCAGTGTGTATCTGAGTCAATAGGATTCTCTCTGACCATTCTCCCCAGTCTATCCACAGGACCAGTGTGTATCTGAGTCAATGGGACTCTCTCTGTCCTTTCGCCCCAGTCCCCCAGGACCAGAGTGTATCTGAGTTAATGGGACTCTCTCTGATCTTTCTCCCCAGTCCCCCAAGACCAGAGTGTATCTGAGTCAATGGGACTCTCTCTGACCTTTCTTCCCAGTCCCCCAGGACCAGTGTGTATCTGAGTCAATGGGACTCTCACTGACCTTTCTCCCCAGTCTATCCCCAGGACCAGTGTGTAACTGAGTCAATAGAACTCTCTCTGACGTTTCTCCCCTGTCTATCCCCAGGACCAGTGTGTATCTGAGTCAATGGGACTCTCTCTGACCTTTCTCCCACTCTATCCCCAGGACCAGTGTGTATCTGAGTCAATGGGACTCTCTCTGACCTTTCTCCCCAGTCTATCCCGAGGACCAGTATGTATCTGAGTCAATGGGATTCTCTCTGACCTTTCTCCCCAGTCTATCCTTAGGACCAGTGTGTATCTGAGTCAATGGGACTCTCTCTGACCTTTCTCCCCAGTCTATCCCGAGGACCAGTATGTATCTGAGTCAATGGGATTCTCTCTGACCTTTCTCCCCAGTCTATCCTTAGGACCAGTGTGTATCTGAGTCAATGGGACTCTCTCTGACCTTTCTCCCCAGTCTATCCTTAGGTCCAGTGTGTATCTGAGTCAATGGGACTCTCTATGACATTTCTCCCCAGTCTATCCCCAGGACCAGTGTGTATCTGAATCAATGGGACTCTCTCTGACCTTTCTCCCAAGTCATCCCCAGGACCAGTGTGTATCTGAGTCAATGGGACTCTCTCTGACCTTTCTCCCCAGTCCCCCAGGACCAGTGTGTATCTAAGTCAATGGGACTCTCTCTGACCTTTCTCCCCAGTCTATCCCAAGGACCAGTGTGTATCTGAGTCAATGGGACTCTCTCTGACCTTTCTCCCCAGACCTCCAGGAACAGTGTGTATCTGAGTCAATGGGACGCTCTCTGACATTCTCCCCAGTCTACCCCCAGGACCAGTGTGTATCTGAGTCAATGCGACTCTCTCTGACCTTTCTCCCCTGTCTATCCCCAGGACCAGTGTGTATCTGAGTCAATGGGACTCTCTCTGACCTTTCTCACCAGACCCCCTGGACCAGTGTGTATCTGAGTCAATGGGACTCTCTCTGACCTTTCGCCCAAGCCATCCCCAGGGCCAGTGTGTATCTGAGTCAATAGGATTCTTTCTGACCATTCTCCCCAGTCCCCCAAGACCAGAGTGTATCTGAGTCAATGGGACTCTCTCTGACCTTTCTTCCCAGTCCCCCAGGACCAGTGTGTATCTGAGTCAATGGGACTCTCACTGACCTTTCTCCCCAGTCTATCCCCAGGACCAGTGTGTAACTGAGTCAATAGAACTCTCTCTGACGTTTCTCCCCTGTCTATCCCCAGGACCAGTGTGTATCTGAGTCAATGGGACTCTCTCTGACCTTTCTCCCTGTCTATCCCCAGGACCAGTGTGTTTCTGAGTCAATGGGACTCTCTCTGACCTTTCTCCCCAGTCTATCCCGAGGACCAGTATGTATCTGAGTCAATGGGATTCTCTCTGACCTTTCTCCCCAGTCTATCCTTAGGACCAGTGTGTATCTGAGTCAATGGGACTCTCTCTGACCTTTCTCCCCAGTCTATCCCCCAGGACCAGTGTGTATCTGAGTCAATAGGATTCTCTCTGACCATTCTCCCCAGTCTATCCAAAGGACCAGTGTGTATCTGAGTCAATGGGACTCTCTCTGTCCTTTCGCCCCAGTCCCCCAGGACCAGAGTGTATCTGAGTCAATGGGACTCTCTCTGATCTTTCTCCCCAGTCCCCCAAGACCAGAGTGTATCTGAGTCAATGGGACTCTCTCTGACCTTTCTTCCCAGTCCCCAGGACCAGTGTGTTTCTGAGTCAATGGGACTCTCACTGACCTTTCTCCCCAGTCTATCCCCAGGACCAGTGTGTAACTGAGTCAATAGAACTCTCTCTGACGTTTCTCCCCTGTCTATCCCCAGGACCAGTGTGTATCTGAGTCAATGGGACTCTCTCTGACCTTTCTCCCAGTCTATCCCCACGACCAGTGTGTATCTGAGTCAATGGGACTCTCTCTGACCTTTCTCCCCAGTCTATCCCGAGGACCAGTATGTATCTGTGTCAATGGGATTCTCTCTGACCTTTCTCCCCAGTCTATCCTTAGGACCAGTGTGTGTGTTGAGTCAATGGGACTCTCTCTGACCTTTCTCCCCAGTCTATCCCGAGGACCAGTATGTATCTGAGTCAATGGGATTCTCTCTGACCTTTCTCCCCAGTCTATCCTTAGGACCAGTGTGTATCTGAGTCAATGGGACTCTCTCTGACCTTTCTCCCCAGTCTATCCTTAGGTCCAGTGTGTATCTGAGTCAATGGGACTCTCTCTGACATTTCTCCCCAGTCTATCTACAGGACCAGTGTGTATCTGAGTCAATGGGACTCTCTCTGACCTTTCTCCCAAGTCATCCCCAGGACCAGTGTGTATCTGAGTCAATGGGACTCTCTCTGACCTTTCTCCCCAGTCCCCCAGGACCAGTGTGTATCTAAGTCAATGGGACTCTCTCTGACCTTTCTCCCCAGTCTATCCCAAGGACCAGTGTGTATCTGAGTCAATGGGACTCTCTCTGACCTTTCTCCCCAGACCTCCAGGAACAGTGTGTATCTGAGTCAATGGGACGCTCTCTGACATTCTCCCCAGTCTATCCCCAGGACCAGTGTGTATCTGAGTCAATGGGACACTCTCTGACCTTTCTCCCCTGTCTATCCCCAGGACCAGTGTGTATCTGAGTCAATGGGACTCTCTCTGACCTTTCTCACCAGACCCCCTGGACCAGTGTGTATCTGAGTCAATGGGACTCTCTCTGACCTTGCGCCCAAGTCATCCCCAGGAGCAGTGTGTATCTGAGTCAATGGGACTCTCTCTGACCTTTCTCCCCAGTCCCCCAGGACCAGTGTGTATCTAAGTCAATGGGACTCTCTCTGACCTTTCTCCCTAGTCTATCCCAAGGACCAGTGTGTAACTGAGTCAATAGGACTCTCTCTGACCTTTCTCCCCACACCCCCAGGAACAGTGTGTATCTGAGTCAATGGTACGGTCTCTGACATTCTCCCCAGTCTATCCCCCAGGACCAGTGTGTATCTGAGTCAATAGGATTCTCTCTGACCATTCTCCCCAGTCTATCCACAGGACCAGCGTGTATCTGAGTCAATGGGACTCTCTCTGACCTTTCTCCCAAGTCATCCCCAGGACCAGTGTGTATCTGAGTCAATGGGACTCTCTCTGACCTTTCTCCCCAGTCCCCCAGGACCAGTGTGTATCTAAGTCAATGGGACTCTCTCTGACCTTTCTCCCCAGTCTATCCCAAGGACCAGTGTGTATCTGAGTCAATGGGACTCTCTCTGACCTTTCTCCCCAGACCTCCAGGAACAGTGTGTATCTGAGTCAATGGGACGCTCTCTGACATTCTCCCCAGTCTATCCCCAGGACCAGTGTGTATCTGAGTCAATGGGACACTCTATGACCTTTCTCCCCTGTCTATCCCCAGGACCAGTGTGTATCTGAGTCAATGGGACTCTCTCTGACCTTTCTCACCAGACCCCCTGGACCAGTGTGTATCTGAGTCAATGGGACTCTCTCTGACCTTGCGCCCAAGTCATCCCCAGGACCAGTGTGTATCTGAGTCAATGGGACTCTCTCTGACCTTTCTCCCCAGTCCCCCAGGACCAGTGTGTATCTAAGTCAATGGGACTCTCTCTGACCTTTCTCCCTAGTCTATCCCAAGGACCAGTGTGTAACTGAGTCAATAGGACTCTCTCTGACCTTTCTCCCCAGACCCCCAGGAACAGTGTGTATCTGAGTCAATGGTACGGTCTCTGACATTCTCCCCAGTCTATCCCCCAGGACCAGTGTGTATCTGAGTCAATAGGATTCTCTCTGACCATTCTCCCCAGTCTATCCACAGGACCAGCGTGTATCTGAGTCAATGGGACTCTCTCTGTCCTTTCTCCCCAGTCCCCCAGGACCAGAGTGTATCTGAGTCAATGGGACTGTCTCTGATCTTTCTCCCCAGTCCCCCAAGACCAGAGTGTATCTGAGTCAATGGGACTCTCACTGACCTTTCTTCCCAGTCCCCCAGGAACAGTGTGTATCTGAGTCAATGGGACTCTCTCTGACCTTTCTCCCCAGTCTATCCTTAGGTCCAGTGTGTATCTGAGTCAATGGGACTCTCTCTGACCTTTCTCCCAAGTCATCCCCAGGACCAGTGTGTATCTGAGTCAATGGGACTCTCTCTGACCTTTCTCCCCAGTCTATCCCAAGGACCAGTGTGTATCTGAGTCAATGGGACTCTCTCTGACCTTTCTCCCCAGACCCCCAGGAACAGTGTGTATCTGAGTCAATGGGACGGTCTCTGACATTCTCCCCAGTCTAGCCCGAGGACCAGTGTGTATCTGAGTCAATGGGACTCTCTCTGACCTTTCTCCCCAGTTAATCCCCAGGACCAGTGTGTATCTGAGTCAATGGGACTCTCTCTGACCTTTCGCCCCAGTCTATCCCAAGGACCAGTGTGTATCTGAGTCAATGGGACTCTCTCTGACCTTTCTCCCCAGACCCCCAGGAACAGTGTGTATCTGAGTCAATGGGACGGTCTCTGACATTCTCCCCAGTCTATCCCGAGGACCAGTGTGTATCTGAGTCAATGGGACTCTCTTTGACCTTTCTCCCCAGTTAATCCCCAGGACCAGTGTGTATCTGAGTCAATGGGTCTCTCTCTGACCTTTCGCCCCAGTCTATCCCAAGGACCAGTGTGTATCTGAGTCAATGGGACTCTCTCTGACCTTTCTCCCCAGTCCCTCAGGACCAGTGTGTATCTGAGTCAATGGGACTCACTCTGACATTTCTCCCCTGTCTATCCCCAGGACCAGTGTGTATCTGAGTCAATGGGACTCTCTGTGACCTTTCTCCCCAGTCTATCTCCAGGACCAGTGTTTATCTGAGTCAATTGGACTCTCTCTGACCTTTCTCCCCAGTCCCCCTGGACTAGTGTGTATCTGAGTCAATGGGACTCTCTCTGACCGTTCTCCCCAGTCTATCCCCAGGAGCAGTGTGTATCTGAGTCAATGGGACTCTCTCTGACCTTTCGCCCCAGTCTATCCCAAGGGCCAGTGTGTATCTGAGTCAATGGGACTCTCTCTGACCTTTCTCCCCAGTCCCCCAGGACCAGTGTGTATCTGAGTCAATGGGACTCTCTCTGACCTTTCTCCCCTGTCTATCCCCAGGACCAGTGTGTATCTGAGTCAATGGGACTCTCTCTGACCTTTCTCCCCAGTCTATCTCCAGGACCAGTGTTTATCTGAGTCAATTGGACTCTCTCTGACCTTTCTCCCCAGTCCCCCTGGACTAGTGTGTATCTGATTCAATGGGACTCACTCTGACCTTTCTCCCCAGTCTATCCCCAGGACCAGTGTTTATCTGAGTCAATGGGACTCTCTCTGACCTTTCTCCACAGTCTATCCCCAGGACCAGTTTTTATCTGCGTCAATGGGACTCTCTCTGACCTTTCTCCCAAGTCTATCTCCCAGGACCAGTGTGTATCTGAGTCAATAGGATTCTCTCTGACCATTCTCCCCAGTCTATCCACAGGACCAGTGTGTATCTGAGTCAATGGGACTCTCTCTGTCCTTTCTCCCCAGACCCCCAGGAGCAGTGTGTATCTGAGTCAATGGGACGCTCTCTTACATTCTCCCCAGTCTATCCCCAGGACCAGTGTGTATCTGAGTCAATGGGACTCTCTCTGACCTTTCTCCCCAGTTTGTCCCCAGGACCAGTGCGTATCTGAGTCAATGGGACTCTCTCTGACTTTTCGCCCCAGTCTATCCCCAGGACCAGTGTGTATCTGAGTCAATGGGACTCTCTCTGAGCTTTCTCCCCAGTCTATCCCCAGGACCAGTGTGTATCTGAGTAAGTGGGACTCTCTGACATTTCCCCCCAGTCTATCCCCAGGAGCAGTGTTTATCTGAGTCAATGGGACTCTCTCTGACCTTTCTCCCCAGTCTATCCCAAGGACCAGTGTGTATCTGTGTCAATGGGACTCTCTCTGACCTTTCTCCCCAGACCCCCAGGAACAGTGTGTATCTAAGTCAATGTGACGCTCTCTGACATTTTCCCCAGTCTATCCCCAGGACCAGTGTGTATCTGAGTCAATGGGACTCTCCCTGACCTTTCTCCCCAGTTTATCCCCAGGACCAGTGTGTATCTGAGTCAATGGGACTCTCTCTGAAATTTCGCCCCAGTCTATCCCAAGGACCAGTGTGTATCTGAGTCAATGGGACTCTCTCTGACCTTTCTCCCCAGTCCCCCAGGACCAGTGTGTATCTGAGTCAATGGGACTCTCTCTGACCTTTCTCCCCTGTCTATCCCCAGGACCAGTGTGTATCTGAGTCAATGGGACTCTCTCTGACCTTTCTCCCCAGTCTATCTCCAGGACCAGTGTTTATCTGAGTCAATTGGACTCTCTCTGACCTTTCTCCCCAGTCCACCTGGACGAGTGTGCATCTGATTCAATGGGACTCTCTCTGACCTTTCTCCCCAGTCTATCCCCAGGACCAGTGTTTATCTGAGTCAATGGGACTCTCTCTGACCTTTCTCCACAGTCTATCCCCAGGACCAGTTTTTATCTGCGTCGATGGGACTCTCTCTGACCTTTCTCCCAAGTCTATCTCCCAGGACCAGTGTGTATCTGAGTCAATAGGATTCTCTCTGACCATTCTCCCCAGTCTATCCACAGGACCAGTGTGCATCTGAGTCAATGGGACTCTCTCTGTCCTTTCTCCCCAGACCCCCAGGAACAGTGTGTATCTGAGTCAATGGGACGCTCTCTGACATTCTCCCCAGTCTATCCCCAGGACCAGTGTGTATCTGAGTCAATGGGACTCTCTCTGACCTTTCTCCCCAGTTTGTCCCCAGGACCAGTGTGTATCTGAGTCAATGGGACTCTCTCTGACTTTTCGCCCCAGTCTATCCCCAGGACCAGTGTGTATCTGAGTCAATGGGACTCTCTCTGAGCTTTCTCCCCAGTCTATCCCCAGGACCAGTGTGTATCTGAGTAAGTGGGACTCTCTGACATTTCCCCCCAGTCTATCCCCAGGACCAGTGTGTATCTGAGTCAATGGGACTCTCTCTGACCTTTCTCCCCAGTCTATCACCAGGACCAGTGTGAATCTGAGTCAATGGGACTCTCTCTGACCTTTCTCCCCAGTCCCCCAGGACCAGTGTGTATCTGAGTCAATGGGACTCTCTCTGACCTTTCTCCCCTGTCTATCCCCAGGACCAGTGTGTATCTGAGTCAATGGGACTCTCTCTGACCTTTCTCCCCAGTCTCTCCACAGGACCAGTTTTTATTTGAGTCAATGGGACTCTCTCAGACCTTTCTCCCAAGTCTATACCCCAGGACCAGTGTGTATCTGAGTCAATAGGATTCTCTCTGACCATTCTCCCCAGTCTATCCACAGGACCAGTGTGTATCTGAGTCAATGGGACTCTCTCTGTCCTTTCTCCCCAGTCCCCCAGGACCAGAGTGTATCTGAGTCAATGGTACTCTGTCTGATCTTTCTCCCCAGTCCCCCAAGACCAGAGTGTATCTGAGTCAATGGGACTCTCTCTGACCTTTCTTCCCAGTCCCCCAGGACCAGTGTGTATCTGAGTCAATGGGACTCTCACTGACCTTTCTCCCCAGTCTATCCCCAGGACCAGTGTGTAACTGAGTCAATAGAACTCTCTCTGACGTTTCTCCCCTGTCTATCCCCAGGACCAGTGTGTATCTGAGTCAATGGGACTCTCTCTGACCTTTCTCCCCAGTCTATCCCGAGGACCAGTATGTATCTGAGTCAATGGGATTCTCTCTGACCTTTCTCCCCAGTCTATCCTTAGGACCAGTGTGTATCTGAGTCAATGGAACTCTCTCTGACCTTTCTCCCCAGTTTATCCTTAGGTCCAGTGTGTATCTGAGTCAATGGGACTCTCTCTGACATTTCTCCCCAGTCTATCCGCAGGGCCAGTTTGTATCTGAGTCAATGGGACTCTCTGACCTTTCCCCCCAGTCTATCCCCAGGACCAGTGTGTATCTGAGTCAATGGGACTCTCTCTGACCTTTCTCCCAAGTCATCCCCAGGACCAGTGTGTATCTGAGTCAGTGGGACTCTCTGACCTTCCCTCCCAGTCTATCCCCATGACCATTGTGTATCTGAGTCAATGGGACTCTCTCTGACCTTTCTCCCCAGTCCCCCAGGACCAGTGTGTATCTAAGTCAATGGGACTCTCTCTGACCTTTCTCCCCAGTCTATCCCAAGGACCAGTCTGTATCTGAGTCAATGGGACTCTCTCTGACCTTTCTCCCCAGACCTCCAGGAACAGTGTGTATCTGAGTCAATGGGACGCTCTCTGACATTCTCCCCAGTCTATCCCCAGGACCAGTGTGTATCTGAGTCAATGGGACTCTCTCTGACCTTTCCCCCCTGTCTATCCCCAGGACCAGTGTGTATCTGAGTCAATGGGACTCTCTCTGACCTTTCGCCCAAGTCATCCCCAGGACCAGTGTGTATCTGAGTCAATGGGACTCTCTCTGACCTTTCTCCCCAGTCCCCCAGGACCAGTGTGTATCTAAGTCAATGGGACTCTCTCTGACCTTTCTCCCCAGTCTATCCCAAGGACCAGTGTGTATCTGAGTCAATGGGACTCTCTCTGACCTTTCTCCCCGGTCTATCACCAGGACCAGTGTGAATCTGAGTCAATGGGACTCTCTCTGACCTTTCTCCCCAGTCCCCCAGGACCAGTGTGTATCTGAGTCAATGGGACTCTCTCTGACCTTTCTCCCCTGTCTATCCCCAGGACCAGTGTGTATCTGAGTCAATGGGACTCTCTCTGACCTTTCTCCCCAGTCTATCCCCAGGACCAGTTTTTATCTGAGTCAATGGGACTCTCTCAGACCTTTCTCCCAAATCTATCCCCCAGGACCAGTGTGTATCTGAATCAATAGGATTCTCTCTGACCATTCTCCCCAGTCTATCCACAGGACCAGAGTGTATCTGAGTCAATGGGACTCTCTCTGACCTTTCTTCCCAGTCACCCAGGACCAGTGTGTATCTGAGTCAATGGGACTCTCTCTGACCTTTCTCCCCAGTCTATCCCCAGGACCAGTGTGTAACTGAGTCAATGGGACTCTCTCTGACGTTTCTCCCCTGTCTATCCCCAGAACCAGTGTGTATCTGAGTCAATGGGACTCTCTCTGACATTTCTCCCAGTCTATCCACAGGACCAGTGTGTATCTGAGTCAATGGGACTCTCTCTGACCTTTCTCCCCAGTCTATCCCGAGGATCAGTATGTATCTGAGTCAATGGGATTCTCTCTGACCTTTTTCCCCAGTCTATCCTTAGGACCAGTGTGTATCTGAGTCAATGGGACTCTCGCTGACCTTTCTCCCAAGTCATCCCCAGGACCAGTGTGTATCTGAGTCAATGGGACTCTCTCTGACCTTTTTCCCCAGTCCCCCAGGACCAGTGTGCATCTGAGTCAATGGGACTCTCTCTGACCTTTCTCCCCAGTCTATCCCAAGGACCAGTGTGTATCTGTGTCAATGGGACTCTCTCTGACCTTTCTCCCCAGACCCCCAGGAACAGTGTGTATCTAAGTCAATGGGACGCTCTCTGATATTTTCCCCAGTCTATCCCCAGGACCAGTGTGTATCTGAGTCAATGGGACTCTCTCTGACCTTTCTCCCCAGTTTATCCGCAGGACCAGTGTGTATCTGAGTCAATGGGTCTCTCTCTGAAATTTCGCCCCAGTCTATCCCAAGGATCAGTGTGTATCTGAGTCAATGGGACTCTCTCTGACCTTTCTCCCCAGTCCCCCAGGACCAGTGTGTATCTGAGTCAATGGGACTCTCTCTGACCTTTCTCCCCTGTCTATCCCCAGGACCAGTGTGTATCTGAGTCAATGGGACTCTCTCTGACCTTTCTCCCCAGTCTATCTCCAGGACCAGTGTTTATCTGAGTCAATTGGACTCTCTCTGACCTTTCTCCCCAGTCCCCCTGGACTAGTGTGTATCTGATTCAATGGGACTCTCTCTGACCTTTCTCCCCAGTCTATCCCCAGGACCAGTGTTTATCTGAGTCAATGGGACTCTCTCTGACCTTTCTCCACAGTCTATCCCCAGGACCAGTTTTTATCTGCGTCAATGGGACTCTCTCTGACCTTTCTCCCAAGTCTATCTCCCAGGACCAGTGTGTATCTGAGTCAATAGGATTCTCTCTGACCATTCTCCCCAGTCTATCCACAGGACCAGTGTGTATCTGAGTCAATGGGACTCTCTCTGTCCTTTCTCCCCAGACCCCCAGGAACAGTGTGTATCTGAGTCAATGGGACGCTCTCTGACATTCTCCCCAGTCTATCCCCAGGACCAGTGTGTATCTGAGTCAATGGGACTCTCTCTGACCTTTCTCCCCAGTTTGTCCCCAGGACCAGTGCGTATCTGAGTCAATGGGACTCTCTCTGACTTTTCGCCCCAGTCTATCCCCAGGACCAGTGTGTATCTGAGTCAATGGGACTCTCTGACATTTCCCCCCAGTCTATCCCCAGGACCAGTTTTTATCTGAGTCAATGGGACTCTCTCAGACCTTTCTCCCAAATCTATCCCCCAGGACCAGTGTGTATCTGAATCAATAGGATTCTCTCTGACCATTCTCCCCAGTCTATCCACAGGACCAGAGTGTATCTGAGTCAATGGGACTCTCTCTGACCTTTCTTCCCAGTCACCCAGGACCAGTGTGTATCTGAGTCAATGGGACTCTCTCTGACCTTTCTCCCCAGTCTATCCCCAGGACCAGTGTGTAACTGAGTCAATGGGACTCTCTCTGACGTTTCTCCCCTGTCTATCCCCAGAACCAGTGTGTATCTGAGTCAATGGGACTCTCTCTGACATTTCTCCCAGTCTATCCACAGGACCAGTGTGTATCTGAGTCAATGGGACTCTCTCTGACCTTTCTCCCCAGTCTATCCCGAGGATCAGTATGTATCTGAGTCAATGGGATTCTCTCTGACCTTTTTCCCCAGTCTATCCTTAGGACCAGTGTGTATCTGAGTCAATGGGACTCTCGCTGACCTTTCTCCCAAGTCATCCCCAGGACCAGTGTGTATCTGAGTCAATGGGACTCTCTCTGACCTTTTTCCCCAGTCCCCCAGGACCAGTGTGCATCTGAGTCAATGGGACTCTCTCTGACCTTTCTCCCCAGTCTATCCCAAGGACCAGTGTGTATCTGTGTCAATGGGACTCTCTCTGACCTTTCTCCCCAGACCCCCAGGAACAGTGTGTATCTAAGTCAATGGGACGCTCTCTGATATTTTCCCCAGTCTATCCCCAGGACCAGTGTGTATCTGAGTCAATGGGACTCTCTCTGACCTTTCTCCCCAGTTTATCCGCAGGACCAGTGTGTATCTGAGTCAATGGGTCTCTCTCTGAAATTTCGCCCCAGTCTATCCCAAGGATCAGTGTGTATCTGAGTCAATGGGACTCTCTCTGACCTTTCTCCCCAGTCCCCCAGGACCAGTGTGTATCTGAGTCAATGGGACTCTCTCTGACCTTTCTCCCCTGTCTATCCCCAGGACCAGTGTGTATCTGAGTCAATGGGACTCTCTCTGACCTTTCTCCCCAGTCTATCTCCAGGACCAGTGTTTATCTGAGTCAATTGGACTCTCTCTGACCTTTCTCCCCAGTCCCCCTGGACTAGTGTGTATCTGATTCAATGGGACTCTCTCTGACCTTTCTCCCCAGTCTATCCCCAGGACCAGTGTTTATCTGAGTCAATGGGACTCTCTCTGACCTTTCTCCACAGTCTATCCCCAGGACCAGTTTTTATCTGCGTCAATGGGACTCTCTCTGACCTTTCTCCCAAGTCTATCTCCCAGGACCAGTGTGTATCTGAGTCAATAGGATTCTCTCTGACCATTCTCCCCAGTCTATCCACAGGACCAGTGTGTATCTGAGTCAATGGGACTCTCTCTGTCCTTTCTCCCCAGACCCCCAGGAACAGTGTGTATCTGAGTCAATGGGACGCTCTCTGACATTCTCCCCAGTCTATCCCCAGGACCAGTGTGTATCTGAGTCAATGGGACTCTCTCTGACCTTTCTCCCCAGTTTGTCCCCAGGACCAGTGCGTATCTGAGTCAATGGGACTCTCTCTGACTTTTCGCCCCAGTCTATCCCCAGGACCAGTGTGTATCTGAGTCAATGGGACTCTCTCTGAGCTTTCTCCCCAGTCTATCCCCAGGACCAGTGTGTATCTGAGTAAGTGGGACTCTCTGACATTTCCCCCCAGTCTATCCCCAGGAGCAGTGTTTATCTGAGTCAATGGGACTCTCTCTGACCTTTCTCCCCAGTCTATCCCAAGGACCAGTGTGTATCTGTGTCAATGGGACTCTCTCTGACCTTTCTCCCCAGACCCCCAGGAACAGTGTGTATCTAAGTCAATGGGACGCTCTCTGACATTTTCCCCAGTCTATCCCCAGGACCAGTGTGTATCTGAGTCAATGAGACTCTCCCTGACCTTTCTCCCCAGTTTATCCCCAGGACCAGTGTGTATCTGAGTCAATGGGACTCTCTCTGAAATTTCGCCCCAGTCTATCCCAAGGACCAGTGTGTATCTGAGTCAATGGGACTCTCTCTGACCTTTCTCCCCAGTCCCCCAGGACCAGTGTGTATCTGAGTCAATGGGACTCTCTCTGACCTTTCTCCCCTGTCTATCCCCAGGACCAGTGTGTATCTGAGTCAATGGGACTCTCTCTGACCTTTCTCCCCAGTCTATCCCGAGGACCAGTATGTATCTGAGTCAATGGGATTCTCTCTGACCTTTCTCCCCAGTCTATCCTTAGGACCAGTGTGTATCTGAATCAATGGGACTCTCTCTGACCTTTCTCCCCAGTCTATCCTTAGGTCCAGTGTGTATCTGAGTCAATGGGACTCTCTCTGACATTTCTCCCCAGTCTATCCGCAGGGCCAGTTTGTATCTGAGTCAATGGGACTCTCTGACCTTTCCCCCCAGTCTATCCCCAGGACCAGTGTGTATCTGAGTCAATGGGACTCTCTCTGACCTTTCTCCCAAGTCATCCCCAGGACCAGTGTGTATCTGAGTCAGTGGGACTCTCTGACCTTCCCTCCCAGTCTATCCCCATGACCATTGTGTATCTGAGTCAATGGGACTCTCTCTGACCTTTCTCCCCAGTCCCCCAGGACCAGTGTGTATCTAAGTCAATGGGACTCTCTCTGACCTTTCTCCCCAGTCTATCCCAAGGACCAGTCTGTATCTGAGTCAATGGGACTCTCTCTGACCTTTCTCCCCAGACCTCCAGGAACAGTGTGTATCTGAGTCAATGGGACGCTCTCTGACATTCTCCCCAGTCTATCCCCAGGACCAGTGTGTATCTGAGTCAATGGGACTCTCTCTGACCTTTCTCCCCTTTCTATCCCCAGGACCAGTGTGTATCTGAGTCAATGGGACTCTCTCTGACCTTTCTCACCAGACCCCCTGGACCAGTGTGTGTCTGAGTCAATGGGACTCTCTCTGAACTTTCGCCCAAGTCATCCCCAGGATCAGTGTGTATCTGAGTCAATGGGACGCTCTCTGACCTTTCTCCCCAGTCCCCCAGGACCAGTGTGTATCTAAGTCAATGAGGCTCTCTCTGACCTTTCTCCCCAGTCTATCCCAAGGACCAGTGTGTATCTGAGTCAATGGGACTCTCTCTGACCTTTCTCCCCAGACCCCCAGGAACAGTGTGTATCTGAGTCAATGGTACGGTCTCTGACATTCTCCCCAGTCTATCCCCCAGGACCAGTGTGTATCTGAGTCAATAGGATTCTCTCTGACCATTCTCCCCAGTCTATCCACAGGACCAGCGTGTATCTGAGTCAATGGGACTCTCTCTGTCCTTTCTCCCCAGTCCCCCAGGACCAGAGTGTATCTGAGTCAATGGGACTCTCTCTGATCTTTCTCCCCAGTCCCCCAAGACCAGAGTGTATCTGAGTCAATGGGAATCTCTCTGACCTTTCTTCCCAGTCCCCCAGGAACAGTGTGTATCTGAGTCAACGGGACTCTCTCTGACCTTTCTCCCCAGTCTATCCTTAGGTCCAGTGTGTATCTGAGTCAACGGGACTCTCTCTGACCTTTCTCCCAAGTCATCCCCAGGACCAATTTGTATCTGAGTCAATGGGACTCTCTCTGACCTTTCTCCCCAGTCCCCCAGGACCAGTGTGTATCTGAGTCAATGGGACTCTCTCTGACCTTTCTCCCCAGTCTATCCCAAGGACCAGTGTGTATCTGAGTGAATGGGACTCTCTCTGACCATTCTCCCCAGACCCCCAGGAACAGTGCGTATCTGAGTCAATGGGACGCTCTCTGACATTCACCCCAGTCTATCCCCAGGACCAGTGTGTATCTGAGTCAATGGGACTCTCTCTGACGTTTCTCCCCAGTTTATCCCCAGGACGAGTGTGTATCTGAGTCAATGGGACTCTCTCTGACCTTTCGCCCCAGTCTATCCCAAGGACCAGTGTGTATCTGAGTCAATGGGACTCTCTCTGAGCTTTCTCTCCAGTCTATCCCCAGGACCAGTGTGTATCTGAGTCAGTGGGACTCTCTGACATTTCCCCCCAGTCTATCCCCAGGACCAGTGTGTATCTGAGTCAATGGGACTCTCTCTGACCTTTCTCCCCAGTCTATCACCAGGACCAGTGTGAATCTGAGTCAATGGGACTCTCTCTGACCTTTCTCACCAGTCCCCCAGGACCAGTGTGTATCTGAGTGAATGGGACTCTCTCTGACTTTTCTCCGCTGTCAATCCCCAGGACCAGTGTGTATCTGAGTCAATGGGACTCTCTCTGACCTTTCTCCCCAGTCTATCCCCAGGACCAGTGTTTATCTGAGTCAATTGGACTCTCTCTGATCTTTCTCACCAGTCCCCCTGGACGAGTGTGTATCTGAGTCAATGGGACTCTCTCTGACCTTTCTCCCCAGTCTATCCCCAGGACCAGTGTTTATCTGAGTCAATGGGACTCTCTCTGACCTTTCTCCACAGTATATCCCCCAGGACCAGTGTGTATCTGAGTCAATGGGACTCTCTCTGATCTTTCTCCCCAGTCCCCCAAGACCAGAGTGTATCTGAGTCAATGGGAATCTCTCTGACCTTTCTTCCCAGTCCCCCAGGAACAGTGTGTATCTGAATCAACGGGACTCTCTCTGACCTTTCTCCCCAGTCTATCCTTAGGTCCAGTGTGTATCTGAGTCAATGGGACTCTCTCTGACCTTTCTCCCCAGTTTGTCCCCAGGACCATGTGTATCTGAGTCAATGGGACTCTCTCTGACTTTTCGCCCCAGTCTATCCCCAGGACCAGTGTGTATCTGAGTCAATGGGACTCTCTCTGAGCTTTCTCCCCAGTCTATCCCCAGGACCAGTGTGTATCTGAGTAAGTGGGACTCTCTGACATTTCCCCCCAGTCTATCCCCAGGACCAGTGTGTATCTGAGTCAATGGGACTCCCTCTGACCTTTCTCCCCAGTCTATCACCAGGACCAGTGTGAATCTGAGTCAATGGGACTCTCTCTGACCTTTCTCCCCAGTCCCCCAGGACCAGTGTGTATCTGAGTCAATGGGACTCTCTCTGACCTTTCTCCCCTGTCTATCCCCAGGACCAGTGTGTATCTGAGTCAATGGGACTCTCTCTGAACTTTCTCCCCAGTCTCTCCACAGGACCAGTTTTTATTTGAGTCAATGGGACTCTCTCAGACCTTTCTCCCAAGTCTATACCCCAGGACCAGTGTGTATCTGAGTCAATAGGATTCTCTCTGACCATTCTCCCCAGTCTATCCACAGGACCAGTGTGTATCTGAATCAATGGGACTCTCTCTGTCCTTTCTCCCCAGTCCCCCAGGACCAGAGTGTATCTGAGTCAATGGGACTCTCTCTGATCTTTCTCCCCAGTCCCCCAAGACCAGAGTGTATCTGAGTCAATGGGACTCTCTCTGACCTTTCTTCCCAGTCCCCCAGGACCAGTGTGTATCTGAGTCAATGGGACTCTCACTGACCTTTCTCCCCAGTCTATCCCCAGGACCAGTGTGTAACTGAGTCAATAGAACTCTCTCTGACGTTTCTCCCCTGTCTATCCCCAGGACCAGTGTGTATCTTATTCAATGGGACTCTCTCTGACCTTTCTCCCCAGTCTATCCCGAGGACCAGTATGTATCTGAGTCAATGGGATTCTCTCTGACCTTTCTCCCCAGTCTATCCTTAGGACCAGTGTGTATCTGAATCAATGGGACTCTCTCTGACCTTTCTCCCCAGTCTATCCTTAGGTCCAGTGTGTATCTGAGTCAATGGGACTCTCTCTGACATTTCTCCCCAGTCTATCCGCAGGGCCAGTTTGTATCTGAGTCAATGGGACTCTCTGACCTTTCCCCCCAGTCTATCCCCAGGACCAGTGTGTATCTGAGTCAATGGGACTCTCTCTGACCTTTCTCCCAAGTCATCCCCAGGACCAGTGTGTATCTGAGTCAGTGGGACTCTCTGAACTTCCCTCCCAGTCTATCCCCATGACCATTGTGTATCTGAGTCAATGGGACTCTCTCTGACCTTTCTCCCCAGTCCCCCAGGACCAGTGTGTATCTAAGTCAATGGGACTCTCTCTGACCTTTCTCCCCAGTCTATCCCAAGGACCAGTCTGTATCTGAGTCAATGGGACTCTCTCTGACCTTTCTCCCCAGACCTCCAGGAACAGTGTGTATCTGAGTCAATGGGACGCTCTCTGACATTCTCCCCAGTCTATCCCCAGGACCAGTGTGTATCTGAGTCAATGGGACTCTCTCTGACCTTTCTCCCCTGTCTATCCCCAGGACCAGTGTGTATCTGAGTCAATGGGACTCTCTCTGACCTTTCTCACCAGACCCCCTGGACCAGTGTGTGTCTGAGTCAATGGGACTCTCTCTGAACTTTCGCCCAAGTCATCCCCAGGATCAGTGTGTATCTGAGTCAATGGGACGCTCTCTGACCTTTCTCCCCAGTCCCCCAGGACCAGTGTGTATCTAAGTCAATGAGGCTCTCTCTGACCTTTCTCCCCAGTCTATCCCAAGGACCAGTGTGTATCTGAGTCAATGGGACTCTCTCTGACCTTTCTCCCCAGACCCCCAGGAACAGTGTGTATCTGAGTCAATGGTACGGTCTCTGACATTCTCCCCAGTCTATCCCCCAGGACCAGTGTGTATCTGAGTCAATAGGATTCTCTCTGACCATTCTCCCCAGTCTATCCACAGGACCAGCGTGTATCTGAGTCAATGGGACTCTCTCTGTCCTTTCTCCCCAGTCCCCCAGGACCAGAGTGTATCTGAGTCAATGGGACTCTCTCTGATCTTTCTCCCCAGTCCCCCAAGACCAGAGTGTATCTGAGTCAATGGGAATCTCTCTGACCTTTCTTCCCAGTCCCCCAGGAACAGTGTGTATCTGAGTCAACGGGACTCTCTCTGACCTTTCTCCCCAGTCTATCCTTAGGTCCAGTGTGTATCTGAGTCAATGGGACTCTCTCTGACCTTTCTCCCCAGTCCCCCAGGACCAGTGTGTATCTGAGTCAATGGGACTCTCTCTGACCTTTCTCCCCAGTCTATCCCAAGGACCAGTGTGTATCTGAGTGAATGGGACTCTCTCTGACCATTCTCCCCAGACCCCCAGGAACAGTGCGTATCTGAGTCAATGGGACGCTCTCTGACATTCACCCCAGTCTATCCCCAGGACCAGTGTGTATCTGAGTCAATGGGACTCTCTCTGACGTTTCTCCCCAGTTTATCCCCAGGACGAGTGTGTATCTGAGTCAATGGGACTCTCTCTGACCTTTCGCCCCAGTCTATCCCAAGGACCAGTGTGTATCTGAGTCAATGGGACTCTCTCTGAGCTTTCTCTCCAGTCTATCCCCAGGACCAGTGTGTATCTGAGTCAGTGGGACTCTCTGACATTTCCCCCCAGTCTATCCCCAGGACCAGTGTGTATCTGAGTCAATGGGACTCTCTCTGACCTTTCTCCCCAGTCTATCACCAGGACCAGTGTGAATCTGAGTCAATGGGACTCTCTCTGAACTTTCTCACCAGTCCCCCAGGACCAGTGTGTATCTGAGTGAATGGGACTCTCTCTGACTTTTCTCCGCTGTCAATCCCCAGGACCAGTGTGTATCTGAGTCAATGGGACTCTCTCTGACCTTTCTCCCCAGTCTATCCCCAGGACCAGTGTTTATCTGAGTCAATTGGACTCTCTCTGATCTTTCTCACCAGTCCCCCTGGACGAGTGTGTATCTGAGTCAATGGGACTCTCTCTGACCTTTCTCCCCAGTCTATCCCCAGGACCAGTGTTTATCTGAGTCAATGGGACTCTCTCTGACCTTTCTCCACAGTATATCCCCCAGGACCAGTGTGTATCTGAGTCAATGGGACTCTCTCTGATCTTTCTCCCCAGTCCCCCAAGACCAGAGTGTATCTGAGTCAATGGGAATCTCTCTGACCTTTCTTCCCAGTCCCCCAGGAACAGTGTGTATCTGAATCAACGGGACTCTCTCTGACCTTTCTCCCCAGTCTATCCTTAGGTCCAGTGTGTATCTGAGTCAATGGGACTCTCTCTGACCTTTCTCCCAAGTCATCCTCAGGACCAATTTGTATCTGAGTCAATGGGACTCTCTCTGACCTTTCTCCCCAGTCCCCCAGGACCAGTGTGTATCTGAGTCAATGGGACTCTCTCTGACCTTTCTCCCCAGTCTATCCCAAGGACCAGTGTGTATCTGAGTGAATGGGACTCTCTCTGACCATTCTCCCCAGACCCCCAGGAACAGTGCGTATCTGAGTCAATGGGACGCTCTCTGACATTCACCCCAGTCTATCCCCAGGACCAGTGTGTATCTGAGTCAATGGGACTCTCTCTGACGTTTCTCGCCAGTTTATCCCCAGAACGAGTGTGTATCTGAGTCAATGGGACTCTCTCTGACCTTTCGCCCCAGTCTATCCCAAGGACCAGTGTGTATCTGAGTCAATGGGACTCTCTCTGAGCTTTCTCTCCAGTCTATCCCCAGGACCAGTGTGTATCTGAGTCAGTGGGACTCTCTGACATTTCCCCCCAGTCTATCCCCAGGACCATTGTCTATCTGAGTCAATGGGACTCTCTCTGACCTTTCTCCCCAGTCTATCACCAGGACCAGTGTGAATCTGAGTCAATGGGACTCTCTCTGACCTTTCTCCCCAGTCCCCCAGGACCAGTGTGTATCTGAGTCAATGGGACTCTCTCTGACCTTTCTCCCCTGTCAATCCCCAGGACCAGTGTGTATCTGAGTCAATGGGACTCTCTCTGACCTTTCTCCCCAGTCTATCCCCAGGACCAGTGTTTATCTGAGTCAATTGGACTCTCTCTGATCTTTCTCACCAGTCCCCCTGGACGAGTGTGTATCTGAGTCAATGGGACTCTCTCTGACCTTTCTCCCCAGTCTATCCCCAGGACCAGTGTTTATCTGAGTCAATGGGACTCTCTCTGACCTTTCTCCACAGTATATCCCCCAGGACCAGTGTGTATCTGAGTCAATGGGACTCTCTGAACTTTCTCCCCAGTCTATCCCCAGGACCAGTGTTTACCTGAGTCAATGGGACTCTCTTTGAATTTTCTCCTCAGTATATCTAACCGGACCAGTGTGTATCTGAGTCAATGGGACTCTCCCTGACCTTTCTCCCCAGTCTATCCCCAGGACCAGTGTGTATCTGAGTTAATGGGACTATCTCTGACCTTTCTCCCCAGTGCCCCAGACCAGTGTGTATCTGAGTCAATCGGACTCTCACTGATTTTTCTCCCCAGTCCACCAGGACCAATGTCTATCTGAGTCAATGGGTCTCTCTCTGACCTTTCTCCCATGTCCCCCAGGACCAGTGTGTACCTGAGTCAATGGGACTCTCTCTGACCTTTCTCCCCAGTCCCCCAGGACCAGTGTGTATCTGAGTCAATGGGGCTCTCTCTGACCTTTATACCCAGACCCCCAGGACCAGTGTGTATCTGAGTCAATGGGACCCTCTCTGACCTTTCTCCACAGTCTATCCCCAGGACCAGAGTGTATCTGAGTCAATGGGACTCTCTCTGATCTTTCTCCCCAGTCCCCCAAGACCAGAGTGTATCTGAGTCAATGGGACTCTCTCTGACCTTTCTTCCCAGTCCCCCAGGAACAGTGTGTATCTGAGTCAACGGGACTCTCTCTGACCTTTCTCCCCAGTCTATCCTTAGGTCCAGTGTGTATCTGAGTCAATGGGACTCTCTCTGACCTTTCTCCCAAGTCATCCCCAGGACCAGTTTGTATCTGAGTCAATGGGACTCTCTCTGACCTTTCTCCCGAGTCCCCCAGGACCAGTGTGTATCTGAGTCAATGGGACTCTCTCTGACCTTTCTCCCCAGTCTATCCCAAGGACCAGTGTGTATCTGAGTGAATGGGACTCTCTCTGACCATTCTCCCCAGACCCCCAGGAACAGTGCGTATCTGAGTCAATGGGACGCTCTCTGACATTCACCCCAGTCTATCCCCAGGACCAGTGTGTATCTGAGTCAATGGGACTCTCTCTGACCTTTCTCCCCAGTTTATCCCCAGGACGAGTGTGTATCTGAGTCAATGGGACTCTCGCTGACCTTTCGCCCCAGTCTATCCCAAGGACCAGTGTGTATCTGAGTCAATGGGACTCTCTCTGAGCTTTCTCTCCAGTCTATCCCCAGGACCAGTGTGTATCTGAGTCAGTGGGACTCTCTGACATTTCCCCCCAGTCTATCCCCAGGACCAGTGTGTATCTGAGTCAATGGGACTCTCTCTGACCTTTCTCCCCAGTCTATCACCAGGACCAGTGTGAATCTGAGTCAATGGGACTCTCTCTGACCTTTCTACCCAGTCCCCCAGGACCAGTGTGTATCTGAGTCAATGGGACTCTCTCTGACCTTTCTCCCCTGTCAATCCCCAGGACCAGTGTGTATCTGAGTCAATGGGACTCTCTCTGACCTTTCTCCCCAGTCTATCCCCAGGACCAGTGTTTATCTGAGTCAATTGGACTCTCTGTGATCTTTCTCACCAGTCCCCCTGGACGAGTGTGTATCTGAGTCAATGGGACTCTCTCTGACCTTTCTCCCCAGTCTATCCCCAGGACCGGTGTTTATCTGAGTCAATGGGACTCTCTCTGACCTTTCTCCACAGTATATCCCCCAGGACCAGTGTGTATCTGAGTCAATGGGACTCTCTGAACTTTCTCCCCAGTCTATCCCCAGGACCAGTGTTTACCTGAGTCAATGGGACTCTCTTTGAATTTTCTCCTCAGTATATCTAACCGGACCAGTGTGTATCTGAGTCAATGGGACTCTCCCTGACCTTTCTCCCCAGTCTATCCCCAGGACCAGTGTGTATCTGAGTTAATGGGACTATCTCTGACCTTTCTCCCCAGTGCCCCAGACCAGTGTGTATCTGAGTCAATCGGACTCTCTCTGATTTTTCTCCCCAGTCCCCCAGGACCAATGTCTATCTGAGTCAATGGGTCTCTCTCTGACCTTTCTCCCCAGTCCCCCAGGACCAGTGTGCACCTGAGTCAATGGGACTCTCTCTGACCTTTCTCCCCATTCCCCCAGGACCAGTGTGTATCTGAGTCAATGGGGCTCTCTCTGACCTTAATACCCAGACCCCCAGGACCAGTGTGTATCTGAGTCAATGGGACCCTCTCTGACCTTTCTCCACAGTCTATCCCCACGACCAGTGTGTATCTGAGTCAATGGGACTCTCTCTGACCTTTCTCCCCAGTCCATCCCCAGGACCAGTGTGTATCTGAGTCAATGGGACTCTCTCTGACCTTTCTCCCCAGTTATTCCCCAGGACCAGTGTGTATCTGAGTCAATGGGACTCTCTCTGACCTTTCTCCCCAGTCTATCCCAAGGACCCGTGTGTATCTGAATCAATGGGACTCTCTCTGAGCTTTCTCCCCAGTCTATCCCCAGGACCAGTGTGTATCTGAGTAAGTGGGACTCTCTCTGACCTTTCTCCCCAGTCTATCCCCTGGACCAGTGTGTATCTGAGTCAATGGGACTCTCTCTGACCTTTCTCCCCAGTCCCCAGGACAAGTGTGTATCTGAGTCAATGGGACTCTCTCTGACCTTTCTCCCCAGTCTATCTCCAGGACCAGTGTTTATCTGAGTCAATTGGACTCTCTCTGACCTTTCTCCCCAGTCGCCCTGGACTAGTGTGTATCTGAGTCAATGGGACTCTCTCTGACCTTTCTCCCCAGTCTATCCCCAGGACTACTGTTTATCTGAGTCAATGGGACTCTCTCTGACCTTTCTCCACAATATATCCCCCAGGACCAGTGTGTATCTGAGTCAATGGGACTCTCTGACCTTTCTCCCCAGTCTATCCCCAGGACCAGTTTTTATCTGAGTCAATGGGACTCTCTCTGACCTTTCTCCCCAGTCTATCCCCCAGGACCAGTGTGTATCTGAGTCAATAGGATTCTCTCTGACCATTCTCCCCAGTCTATCCACAGGACCAGTGTGTATCTGAGTCAATGGGACTCTCTCTGTCCTTTCTCCCCAGTCCCCCAGGACCAGCGTGGATCTGAGTCAATGGGACACTCTCTGAACCTTCTCCCCAGTCCCCCAGGACCAGTGTGTATCTGAGTCAATGGGACTCTCTCTGACCTTTCTCTCCAGTCTATCCCCAGCACCAGTGTGTAACTGAGTCAATGGGACTCTCTGACATTTCTCCCAGTCTATCCCCAGGACCAGTGTGTATCTGAGTCAATGGGACTCTCTCTGACCTTTCTCCCCAGTCTATCCCGAGCACCAGTATGTATCTGAGTCAATGGGATTCTCTCTGACCTTTCTCCCCAGTCTATCCTTAGGACCAGTATGTATCTGAGTCAAAGGGACTCTCTGACCTTTCCCCCCAGTCTATCCCCAGGACCAGTGTGTATCTGAGTCAATGGGACTCTCTCTGACCTTTCTCCCAAGTCATCCCCAGGACCAGTTTGAATCTGAGTCAATGGGACTCTCCCTGACCTTTCTCCCCAGTCCCCCAGGACCAGTGTGTATCTGAGTCAATGGGACTCTCTCTGACCTTTCTCCCCAGTCTATCCCAAGTACCAGTGTGTATCTGAGTCAATGGGACTCTCTCTGACCTTTCTCCCCAGACCCCCAGGAACAGTGTGTATCTGAGTCAATGGGACGCTCTCTGACATTCTCCCCAGTCTATCCCCAGGAGCAGTGTGTATCTGAGTCAATGGGACTCTCTCTGACCTTTCTCCCCAGTTTATCCCCAGGACGAGTGTGTATCTGAGTCAATGGGACTCTCTCTGACCTTTCGCCCCAGTCTATCCCAAGGACCAGTGTGTATCTGAATCAATGGGACTCTCTCTGAGCTTTCTCTCCAGTCTATCCCCAGGACCAGTGTGCATCTGAGTCAGTGGGACTCTCTGACATTTCCCCCCAGTCTATCCCCAGGACCAGTGTGTATCTGAGTCAATGGGACTCTCTCTGACCTTTCTCCCCAGTCTATCACCAGGACCAGTGTGAATCTGAGTCAATGGGACTCTATCTGACCTTTCTCCCCAGTCCCCCAGGACCAGTGTGTATCTGAGTCAATGGGACTCTCTCTGACCTTTCTCCCCTTTCAATCCCCAGGACCAGTGTGTATCTGAGTCAATGGGACTCTCTCTGACCTTTCTCCCCAGTCTATCCCCAGGACCAGTGTTTATCTGAGTCAATTGGACTCTCTCTGATCTTTCTCACCAGTCCCCCTGGACGAGTGTGTATCTGAGTCAATGGGACTCTCTCTGACCTTTCTCCCCAGTCTATCCCCAGGACCGGTGTTTATCTGAGTCAATGGGACTCTCTCTGACCTTTCTCCACAGTATATCCCCCAGGACCAGTGTGTAACTCAGTCAATGGGACTCTCTGAACTTTCTCCCCAGTCTATCCCCAGGAACAGTGTTTACCTGAGTCAATGGGACTCTCTTTGAATTTTCTCCTCAGTATATCTAACCGGACCAGTGTGTATCTGAGTCAATGGGACTCTCTGACCTTTCTCCCCAGTCTATCCCCATGACCAGTTTTTTCTGAGTCAATGGGACTCTCTCTCACCTTTCTCCCCAGTCTATCCCCCAGGACCAGTGTGTATCTGAGTCAATGGGACTCTCCCTGACCTTTCTCCCCAGTCTATCCCCAGGACCAGTGTGTATCTGAGTCAATGGGACTATCTCTGACCTTTCTCCCCAGTGCCCCAGACCAGTGTGTATCTGAGTCAATGGGACTCTCTCTGACCTTTCTCCCCTGTCAATCCCCAGGACCAGTGTGTATCTGAGTCAATGGGACTCTCCCTGACCTTTCTCCCCAGTCTATCCCCATGACCAGTTTTTTCTGAGTCAATGGGACTCTCTCTCACCTTTCTCCCCAGTCTCTCCCCCAGGACCAGTGTGTATCTGAGTCAATGGGACTCTCCATGACCTTTCTCCCCAGTCTATCCCCAGGACCAGTGTGTATCTGAGTTAATGGGACTATCTCTGACCTTTCTCCCCAGTGCCCCAGACCAGTGTGTATCTGAGTCAATCGGACTCTCTCTGATTTTTCTCCCCAGTCCCCCAGGACCAATGTCTATCTGAGTCAATGGGTCTCTCTCTGACCTTTCTCCCCAGTCCCCCAGGACCAGTGTGCACCTGAGTCAATGGGACTCTCTCTGACCTTTCTCCCCATTCCCCCAGGACCAGTGTGTATCTGAGTCAATGGGGCTCTCTCTGACCTTAATACCCAGACCCCCAGGACCAGTGTGTATCTGAATCAATGGGACCCTCTCTGACCTTTCTCCACAGTCTATCCCCACGACCAGTGTGTATCTGAGTCAATGGGACTCGCTCTGACATTCTCCCCAGTCCATCCCCAGGACCAGTGTGTATCTGAGTCAATGGGACTCTCTCTGACCTTTCTCCCCAGTTATTCCCCAGGACCAGTGTGTATCTGAGTCAATGGGACTCTCTCTGACCTTTCTCCCCAGTCTATCCCAAGGACCCGTGTGTATCTGAATCAATGGGACTCTCTCTGAGCTTTCTCCCCAGTCTATCCCCAGGACCAGTGTGTATCTGAGTAAGTGGGACTCTCTCTGACCTTTCTCCCCAGTCTATCCCCTGGACCAGTGTGTATCTGAGTCAATGGGACTCTCTCTGACCTTTCTCCCCAGTCCCCAGGACAAGTGTGTATCTGAGTCAATGGGACTCTCTCTGACCTTTCTCCCCAGTCTATCTCCAGGACCAGTGTTTATCTGAGTCAATTGGACTCTCTCTGACCTTTCTCACCAGTCGCCCTGGACTAATGTGTATCTGAGTCAATGGGACTCTCTCTGACCTTTCTCCCCAGTCTATCCCCAGGACCACTGTTTATCTGAGTCAATGGGACTCTCTCTGACCTTTCTCCACAATATATCCCCCAGGACCAGTGTGTATCTGAGTCAATGGGACTCTCTGACCTTTCTCCCCAGTCTATCCCCAGGACCAGTTTTTATCTGAGTCAATGGGACTCTCTCTGACCTTTCTCCCCAGTCTATCCCCCAGGACCAGTGTGTATCTGAGTCAATAGGATTCTCTCTGACCATTCTCCCCAGTCTATCCACAGGACCAGTGTGTATCTCAGTCAATGGGACTCTCTCTGTCCTTTCTCCCCAGTCCCCCAGGACCAGCGTGGATCTGAGTCAATGGGACACTCTCTGAACTTTCTCCACAGTCCCCCAGGACCAGTGTGTATCTGAGTCAATGGGACTCTCTCTGACCTTTCTCTCCAGTCTATCCCCAGCACCAGTGTGTAACTGAGTCAATGGGACTCTCTCTGACATTTCTCCCAGTCTATCCCCAGGACCAGTGTGTATCTGAGTCAATGGGACTCTCTCTGACCTTTCTCCCCAGTCTATCCCGAGGACCAGTATGTATCTGAGTCAATGGGATTCTCTCTGACCTTTCTCCCCAGTCTATCCTTAGGACCAGTATGTATCTGAGTCAAAGGGACTCTCTCTGACATTTCTCCCCAGTCTATCCTTAGGTCCAGTGTGTATCTGAGTCAATGGGACACTCTCTGACATTTCTCCCCAGTCTATCCGCAGGGCCAGTTTGTATCTGAGTCAATGGGACTCTCTGACCTTTCCCCCCAGTCTATCCCCAGGACCAGTGTGTATCTGAGTCAATGGGACTCTCTCTGACCTTTCTCCCAAGTCATCCCCAGGACCAGTTTGAATCTGAGTCAATGGGACTCTCTCTGACCTTTCTCCCCAGTCCCCCAGGACCAGTGTGTATCTGAGACAATGGGACTCTCTCTGACCTTTCTCCCCAGTCTATCCCAAGTACCAGTGTGTATCTGAGTCAATGGGACTCTCTCTTACCTTTCTCCCCAGACCCCCAGGAACAGTGTGTATCTGAGTCAATGGGACGCTCTCTGACATTCTCCCCAGTCTATCCCCAGGAGCAGTGTGTATCTGAATCAATGGGACTCTCTCGACCTTTCTCCCCAGTCTATCCCCTGGACCAGTGTGTATCTGAGTCAATGGGACTCTCCCTGACCTTTCTCCCCAGTCTATCCCCAGGACCAGTGTGTATCTGAGTCAATGGGACTATCTCTGACCTTTCTCCCCAGTGACCCAGACCAGTGTGTATCTGAGTCAATGGGACTCTCTCTGACCTTTCTCCCCTGTCAATCCCCATGACCAGTGTGTATCTGAGTCAATGGGACTCTCCCTGACCTTTCTCCCCAGTCTATCCCCATGACCAGTTTTTTCTGAGACAATGGGACTCTCTCTCACCTTTCTCCCCAGTCTCTCCCCCAGGACCAGTGTGTATCTGAGTCAATGGGACTATCCATGACCTTTCTCCCCAGTCTATCCCCAGGACCAGTGTGTATCTGAGTTAATGGGACTATCTCTGACCTTTCTCCCCAGTGCCCCAGACCAGTGTGTATCTGAGTCAATCGGACTCTCTCTGATTTTTCTCCCCAGTCCCCCAGGACCAATGTCTATCTGAGTCAATGGGTCTCTCTCTGACCTTTCTCCCCAGTCCCCCAGGACCAGTGTGCACCTGAGTCAATGGGACTCTCTCTGACCTTTCTCCCCATTCCCCCAGGACCAGTGTGTATCTGAGTCAATGGGGCTCTCTCTGACCTTCATACCCAGACCCCCAGGACCAGTGTGTATCTGAGTCAATGGGACCCTCTCTGACCTTTCTCCACAGTCTATCCCCACGACCAGTGTGTATCTGAGTCAATGGGACTCGCTCTGACATTCTCCCCAGTCCATCCCCAGGACCAGTGTGTATCTGAGTCAATGGGACTCTCTCTGACCTTTCTCCCCATTTATTCCCCAGGACCAGTGTGTATCTGAGTCAATGGGACTCTCTCTGACCTTTCTCCCCAGTCTATCCCAAGGACCCGTGTGTATCTGAATCAATGGGACTCTCTCTGAGCTTTCTCCCCAGTCTATCCCCAGGACCAGTGTGTATCTGAGTAAGTGGGACTCTCTCTGACCTTTCTCCCCAGTCTATCCCCTGGACCAGTGTGTATCTGAGTCAATGGGACTCTCTCTGACCTTTCTCCCCAGTCCCCAGGACAAGTGTGTATCTGAGTCAATGGGACTCTCTCTGACCTTTCTCCCCAGTCTATCTCCAGGACCAGTGTTTATCTGAGTCAATTGGACTCTCTCTGACCTTTCTCACCAGTCGCCCTGGACTAATGTGTATCTGAGTCAATGGGACTCTCTCTGACCTTTCTCCCCAGTCTATCCCCAGGACCACTGTTTATCTGAGTCAATGGGACTCTCTCTGACCTTTCTCCACAATATATCCCCCAGGACCAGTGTGTATCTGAGTCAATGGGACTCTCTGACCTTTCTCCCCAGTCTATCCCCAGGACCAGTTTTTATCTGAGTCAATGGGACTCTCTCTGACCTTTCTCCCCAGTCTATCCCCCAGGACCAGTGTGTATCTGAGTCAATAGGATTCTCTCTGACCATTCTCCCCAGTCTATCCACAGGACCAGTGTGTATCTCAGTCAATGGGACTCTCTCTGTCCTTTCTCCCCAGTCCCCCAGGACCAGCGTGGATCTGAGTCAATGGGACACTCTCTGAACTTTCTCCACAGTCCCCCAGGACCAGTGTGTATCTGAGTCAATGGGACTCTCTCTGACCTTTCTCTCCAGTCTATCCCCAGCACCAGTGTGTAACTGAGTCAATGGGACTCTCTCTGACATTTCTCCCAGTCTATCCCCAGGACCAGTGTGTATCTGAGTCAATGGGACTCTCTCTGACCTTTCTCCCCAGTCTATCCCGAGGACCAGTATGTATCTGAGTCAATGGGATTCTCTCTGACCTTTCTCCCCAGTCTATCCTTAGGACCAGTATGTATCTGAGTCAAAGGGACTCTCTCTGACATTTCTCCCCAGTCTATCCTTAGGTCCAGTGTGTATCTGAGTCAATGGGACACTCTCTGACATTTCTCCCCAGTCTATCCGCAGGGCCAGTTTGTATCTGAGTCAATGGGACTCTCTGACCTTTCCCCCCAGTCTATCCCCAGGACCAGTGTGTATCTGAGTCAATGGGACTCTCTCTGACCTTTCTCCCAAGTCATCCCCAGGACCAGTTTGAATCTGAGTCAATGGGACTCTCTCTGACCTTTCTCCCCATTTCCCCAGGACCAGTGTGTATCTGAGACAATGGGACTCTCTCTGACCTTTCTCCCCAGTCTATCCCAAGTACCAGTGTGTATCTGAGTCAATGGGACTCTCTCTTACCTTTCTCCCCAGACCCCCAGGAACAGTGTGTATCTGAGTCAATGGGACGCTCTCTGACATTCTCCCCAGTCTATCCCCAGGAGCAGTGTGTATCTGAATCAATGGGACTCTCTCTGACCTTTCTCCCCAGTTTATCCCCAGGACGAGTGTGTATCTGAGTCAATGGGACTCTCTCTAACCTTTCGCCCCAGTCTATCCCAAGGACCAGTGTGTATCTGAGTCAATGGGACTCTCTCTGAGCTTTCTCTCCAGTCTATCCCCAGGACCAGTGTGTATCTGAGTCAGTGGGACTCTCTGACATTTCCCCCCAGTCTATCCCCAGGACCAGTGTGTATCTGAGTCAATGGGACTCTCTCTGACCTTTCTCCCCAGTCTATCACCAGGACCAGTGTGAATCTGAGTCAATGGGACTCTCTCTGACCTTTCTCCCCAGTCCCCCAGGACCAGTGTGTATCTGAGTCAATGGGACTCTCTCTGACCTTTCTCCCCTGTCAATCCCCAGGACCAGTGTGTATCTGAGTCAATGGGACTCTCTCTGACCTTTCTCCCCAGTCTATCCCCAGGACCAGTGTTTATCTGAGTCAATTGGACTCTCTCTGATCTTTCTCACCAGTCCCCCTGGACGAGTGTGTATCTGAGTCAATGGGACTATCTCTGACCTTTCTCCCCAGTCTATCCCCAGGACCGGTGTTTATCTGAGTCAATGGGACTCTCTCTGACCTTTCTCCACAGTATATCCCCCAGGACCAGTGTGTAACTCAGTCAATGGGACTCTCTGAACTTTCTCCCCAGTCTATCCCCAGGACCAGTGTTTACCTGAGTCAATGGGACTCTCTTTGAATTTTCTCCTCAGTATATCTAACCGGACCAGTGTGTATCTGAGTCAATGGGACTCTCTGACCTTTCTCCCCAGTCTATCCCCATGACCAGTTTTTTCTGAGTCAATGGGACTCTCTCTCACCTTTCTCCCCAGTCTATCCCCCAGGACCAGTGTGTATCTGAGTCAATGGGACTCTCCCTGACCTTTCTCCCCAGTCTATCCCCAGGACGAGTGTGTATCTGAGTCAATGGGACTATCTCTGACCTTTCTCCCCAGTGCCCCAGACCAGTGTGTATCTGAGTCAATGGGACTCTCTCTGATTTTTCTCCCCAGTCCCCCAGGACCAATGTCTATCTGAGTCAATGGGTCTCTCTCTGACCTTTCTCCCCAGTCCCCCAGGACCAGTGTGCATCTGAGTCAATGGGGCTCTCTCTGACCTTTATCCCCAGACCCCCAGGACCAGTGTGGATCTGAGTCAATGGGACCCTCTCTGACCTTTCTCCACAGTCTATCCCCAGGACCAGTGTGTATCTGAGTCAATGGGACTCGCTCTGACATTCTCCCCAGTCTATCCCCAGGACCAGTGTGTGTCTGAGTCAATGGGACTCTCTCTGACCTTTCTCCCCAGTTATTCCCCAGGACATGTGTGTATCTGAGTCAATGGGACTCTCTCTGACCTTTCTCCCCAGTCTATCCCAAGGAACAGTGTGTATCTGAATCAATGGGACTCTCTCTGAGCTTTCTCCCATTCTATCCCCAGGACCAGTGTGCATCTGAGTAAGTGGGACTCTCTCTGACCTTTCTCCCCAGTCTATCTCCAGGACCAGTGTTTATCTGAGTCAATTGGACTCTCTCTGACCTTTCTCCCCAGTCGCCCTGGACCAGTGTGTATCTGAGTCAATGGGTCTCTCTCTGACCTTTCTCCCCAGTCTATCCCCAGGACCACTGTTTATCTGAGTCAATGGGACTCTCTCTGATCTTTCTCCACAATATATCCCCCAGGACCAGTGTGTATCTGAGTCAATGGGACTCTCTGACCTTTCTCCCCAGTCTATCCCCAGGACCAGTTTTTATCTGAGTCAATGGGACTCTCTCTGACCTTTCTCCCCAGTCTATCCCCCAGGACCAGTGTGTATCTGAGTCAATAGGATTCTCTCTGACCATTCTCCCCAGTCTATTCGCAGGACCAGTGTGTATCTGAGTCAATGGGACTCTCTCTGTCCTTTCTCCCCAGTCCCCCAGGACCAGCGTGGATCTGAGTCAATGGGACTCTCTCTGACCTTTCTCACCAGTCTATCCCAAGGACCAGTGTGTATCTGAATCAATGGGACTCTCTCTGAGCTTTCTCCCCAGTCTATCCCCAGGACCAGTGTGTATCTGAGTAAGTGGGACTCTCTGACATTTCCCCCCAGTCTGTCCCCAGGTCCAGTGTGTATCTGAGTCAATGGGACTTTCTCTGACCTTTCTCCCCAGTCTATCCCCAGGACCAGTGTGTATCTGAGTCAATGGGACTCTCTCTGATCTTTCTCCCCAGTCCCCCAGGACCAGTGTGTATCTGAGTCAATGGGACTCTCTGAACTTTCTCCCCAATCTATCCCCAGGACCAGTGTTTACCTGAGTCAAAGGGACTCTCTTTGAATTTTCTCCTCAGTATATCTAACCGGACCAGTGTGTATCTGAGTCAATGGGACTCTCTGACATTTCTCCCCAGTCTATCCCCATGACCAGTTTTTATCTGAGTCAATGGGACTCTCTCTCACCTTTCTCCCCAGTCTATCCCCCAGGACCAGTGTGTATCTGAGTCAATGGGACGCTCCCTGACCTTTCTCCCCAGTCTATCCCCAGGACCAGTGTGTATCTGAGTCAATGGGACTATCTCTGACCTTTCTCCCCAGTGCCCCAGGACCAGTGTGTATCTGAGTCAATGGGACTCTCTCTGATTTTTCTCCCCAGTCCCCCAGGACCAATGTCTATCTGAGTCAATGGGTCTCTCTCTGACCATTCTCCCCAGTCCCCCAGGACCAGTGTGTACCTGAGTCAATGGGACTCTCTCTGACCTTTCTCCCCAGTCCCCCAGGACCAGTGTGTATCTGAGTCAATGGCGCTCTCTCTGACCTTTCTCCCCACACCCGCAGGACCAGTGTGTATCTGAGTGAATGGGATTCTCTCTGACCTTTCTCCCCAGTCTATCCCCAGGACCAGTGTTTATCTGATTCAATTGGACTCTCTCTGATCTTTCTCACCAGTCCCCCTGGACGAGTTTGTATCTGAGTCAATGGGACTCTCTCTGACCTTTCTCCCCAGTCTATCCCCAGGACCAGTGTTTATCTGAGTCAATGGGACTCGCTCTGACCTTTCTCCCCAGTGCCCCAGGACCAGTGTGTATCTGAGTCAATGGGACTCTCTATGATTTTTCTCCCCAGTCCCCCAGGACCAATGTCTATCTGAGTCAATGGGTCTCTCTCTGACCTTTCTCCCCAGTCCCCCAGGACCAGTGTGTACCTGAGTCAATGGGACTCTCTCTGACCTTTCTCCCCAGTCCCCCAGGACCAGTGTGTATCTGAGTCAATGTGACTCTCTCTGACATTCTCCCCAGTCTATCCCCAGGACCAGTGTGTATCTAGTCAATGGGACTCTCTCTGACCTTTCTCCCCAGTTATTCCCCAGGACCAGTGTGTATCTGAGTAAATGGGACTCTCTCTGACCTTTCTCCCCAGTCTATCCCAAGGACCAGTGTGTATCTGAATCAATGGGACTCTCTCTGAGCTTTCTCCCCAGTCTAACCCCAGGACCAGTGTGTATCTGAGTAAGTGGGACTCTCTCTGACCTTTCTCCCCAGTCTATCCCCTGGACCAGAGTGTATCTGAGTCAATGGGACTCTCTCTGACATTTCTCCCCAGTCCCCCAGGACCAGTGTGTATCTGAGTCAATGGGACTCTCTCTGACCTTTCTCCCCAGTCTATCTCCAGGACCAGTGTTTATCTGAGTCAATTGGACTCTCTCTGACCTTTCTCCCCAGTCGCCCTGGACCAGTGTGTATCTGAGTCAATTGGACTCTCTCTGACCTTTCTCCCCAGTCTATCCCCAGGACCACTGTTTATCTGCGTCAATGGGACTCTCTCTGACCTTTCTCCACAATATATCCCCCAGGACCAGTGTGTATCTGAGTCAATGGGACTCTCTGACCTTTGTCCACAGTCTATCCCCAGGACCAGTTTTTATCTGAGTCAATGGGACTCTCTCTGACCTTTCTCGCCAGTCTATCCCCCAGGACCAGTGTGTATCTGAGTCAATAGGATTCTCTCTGACCATTCTCTCCAGTCTATCCACAGGACCAGTGTGTATCTGAGTCAATGGGACTCTCTCTGTCCTTTCTCCACAGTCCCCCAGGACCAGCGTGTATCTGAGTCAATGGGACACTCTCTGAACTTTCTCCCCAGTCCCCCAGGACCAGTGTGTATCTGAGTCAATGGGACTCTCTCTGACCTTTCTCTCCAGTCTATCCCCAGGACCAGTGTGTAACTGAGTCAATGGGACTCTCTCTGACCTTTCTCCCCAGTCTATCCCAAGGAAAGTGTGTATCTGAATCAATGGGACTCTCTCTGAGCTTTATCCCCAGTCTATCCCCAGGACCAGTGTGTATCTGAGTAAGTGGGACTCTCTGACATTTCCCCCCAGTCTGTCCCCAGGACCAGTGTGTATCTGAGTCAATGGGTCTCTCTCTGACCTTTCTCCCCAGTCTATCCCCAGGACCAGTGTGTATCTGAGTCAATGGGACTCTCTCAGACTTTTCTCCCCAGTCCCCCAGGACCAGTGTGTATCTGAGTCAATGGGACTCTCTCTGATTTTTCTCCCCAGTCCCCCAGGACCAATGTCTATCTGAGTCAATGGGTCTCTCTCTGACCTTTCTCCCCAGTCCCCCAGGACCAGTGTGTACCTGAGTCAATGGGACTCTCTCTGACCTTTCTCCCCAGTCCCCCAGGACCAGTGTGTATCTGAGTCAATGGGGATCTCTCTGACCTTTCTCCCCAGACTCCCAGGACCAGTGTGTATCTGAGTCAATGGGACCCTCTCTGACCTTTCTCCCCATTCTATCCCCAGGACCACTGTTTATCTGAGTCAATGGGACTCTCTCTGACCTTTCTCCACAATATATCCCCCAGGACCTGTGTGTATCTGAGTCAATGGGATTCTCTGACCTTTCTCCCCAGTCTATCCCCAGGACCAGTTTTTATCTGAGTCAATGGGACTCTCTCTGACCTTTCTCCCCAGTCTGTCCCCCAGGACCAGTGTGTATCTGAGTGAATAGGATTCTCTCTGACCATTCTCCCCAGTCTATCCACAGGACCAGTGTGTATCTGAGTCAATTTGACTCTCTCTGTCCGTTCTCCCCAGTCCCCCAGGACCAGTGTGTACCTGAGTCAATGGGACTCTCTCTGACCTTTCTCCCCAGTCCCCCAAGACCAGTGTGTATCTGAGTCAATGGGGCTCGCTCTGACCTTTCTCCCCAGACCCCCAGGACCAGTGTGTATCTGAGACAATGGGACCCTCTCTGACCTTTCTCCACAGTCTATCCCCTGGACCAGTGTGTATCTGAGTCAATGGGACTCTCTCTGACATTCTCCCCAGTCTATCCCCAGGACCAGTGTGTATCTGAGTCAATGGCGCTCTCTCTGACCTTTCTCCCCACACCCGCAGGACCAGTGTGTATCTGAGTGAATGGGATTCTCTCTGACCTTTCTCCCCAGTCTATCCCCAGGACCAGTGTTTATCTGATTCAATTGGACTCTCTCTGATCTTTCTCAGCAGTCCCCCTGGACGAGTTTGTATCTGAGTCAATGGGACTCTCTCTGACCTTTCTCCCCTGTCTATCCCCAGCACCAGTGTTTATCTGAGTCAATGGGACTCTCTCTGACCTTTCTCCCCAGTGCCCCAGGACCAGTGTGTATCTGAGTCAATGGGACTCTCTCTGATTTTTCTCCCCAGTCCCCAGGAACCAATGTCTATCTGAGTCAATGGGTCTCTCTCTGATCTTTCTCCCCAGTCCCCCAGGACCAGTGTGTATCTGAGTCAATAGGATTCTCTCTGACCATTCTCTCCAGTCTATCCACAGGACCAGTGTGTATCTGAGTCAATGGGACTCTCTCTGTCCTTTCTCCACAGTCCCCCAGGACCAGCGTGTATCTGAGTCAATGGGACACTCTCTGAACTTTCTCCCCAGTCCCCCAGGACCAGTGTGTATCTGAGTCAATGGGACTCTCTCAGACCTTTCTCTCCAGTCTATCCCCAGGACCAGTGTGTAACTGAGTCAATGGGACTCTCTCTGACCTTTCTCCCCAGTCCCCCAGGACCAGTGTGTATCTGAGTCAATGGGGATCTCTCTGACCTTTCTCCCCAGACTCCCAGGACCAGTGTGTATCTGAGTCAATGGGACCCTCTCTGACCTTTCTCCCCATTCTATCCCCAGGACCACTGTTTATCTGAGTCAATGGGACTCTCTCTGACCTTTCTCCACAATATATCCCCCAGGACCTGTGTGTATCTGAGTCAATGGGATTCTCTGACCTTTCTCCCCAGTCTATCCCCAGGACCAGTTTTTATCTGAGTCAATGGGACTCTCTCTGACCTTTCTCCCCAGTCTGTCCCCCAGGACCAGTGTGTATCTGAGTGAATAGGATTCTCTCTGACCATTCTCCCCAGTCTATCCACAGGACCAGTGTGTATCTGAGTCAATTTGACTCTCTCTGTCCGTTCTCCCCAGTCCCCCAGGACCAGTGTGTACCTGAGTCAATGGGACTCTCTCTGACCTTTCTCCCCAGTCCCCCAAGACCAGTGTGTATCTGAGTCAATGGGGCTCGCTCTGACCTTTCTCCCCAGACCCCCAGGACCAGTGTGTATCTGAGACAATGGGACCCTCTCTGACCTTTCTCCACAGTCTATCCCCTGGACCAGTGTGTATCTGAGTCAATGGGACTCTCTCTGACATTCTCCCCAGTCTATCCCCAGGACCAGTGTGTATCTGAGTCAATGGCGCTCTCTCTGACCTTTCTCCCCACACCCGCAGGACCAGTGTGTATCTGAGTGAATGGGATTCTCTCTGACCTTTCTCCCCAGTCTATCCCCAGGACCAGTGTTTATCTGATTCAATTGGACTCTCTCTGATCTTTCTCAGCAGTCCCCCTGGACGAGTTTGTATCTGAGTCAATGGGACTCTCTCTGACCTTTCTCCCCTGTCTATCCCCAGCACCAGTGTTTATCTGAGTCAATGGGACTCTCTCTGACCTTTCTCCCCAGTGCCCCAGGACCAGTGTGTATCTGAGTCAATGGGACTCTCTCTGATTTTTCTCCCCAGTCCCCAGGAACCAATGTCTATCTGAGTCAATGGGTCTCTCTCTGATCTTTCTCCCCAGTCCCCCAGGACCAGTGTGTATCTGAGTCAATAGGATTCTCTCTGACCATTCTCTCCAGTCTATCCACAGGACCAGTGTGTATCTGAGTCAATGGGACTCTCTCTGTCCTTTCTCCACAGTCCCCCAGGACCAGCGTGTATCTGAGTCAATGGGACACTCTCTGAACTTTCTCCCCAGTCCCCCAGGACCAGTGTGTATCTGAGTCAATGGGACTCTCTCAGACCTTTCTCTCCAGTCTATCCCCAGGACCAGTGTGTAACTGAGTCAATGGGACTCTCTCTGACCTTTCTCCCCAGTCTATCCCAAGGAAAGTGTGTATCTGAATCAATGGGACTCTCTCTGAGCTTTATCCACAGTCTATCCCCAGGACCAGTGTGTATCTGAGTAAGTGGGACTCTCTGACATTTCCCCCCAGTCTGTCCCCAGGACCAGTGTGTATCTGAGTCAATGGGACTCTCTCTGACCTTTCTCCCCAGTCTATCCCCAGGACCAGTGTGTATCTGAGTCAATGGGACTCTCTCAGACTTTTCTCCCCAGTCCCCCAGGACCAGTGTGTATCTGAGTCAATGGGACTCTCTCTGATTTTTCTCCCCAGTCCCCCAGGACCAATGTCTATCTGAGTCAATGGGTCTCTCTCTGACCTTTCTCCCCAGTCCCCCAGGACCAGTGTGTACCTGAGTCAATAGGACTCTCTCTGACCTTTCTCCCCAGTCCCCCAGGACCAGTGTGTATCTGAGTCAATGGGGCTCTCTCTGACCTTTCTCCCCAGACTCCCAGGACCAGTGTGTATCTGAGTCAATGGGACCCTCTCTGACCTTTCTCCACAGTCTATCCCCTGGACCAGTGTGTATCTGAGTCAATGGGACTCTCTCTGACATTCTCCCCAGTCTATCCCCAGGACCAGTGTGTATCTGAGTCAATGGGACTCTCTCTGACCATTCTCCCCAGTTATTGCCCAGGACCAGTGTGTATCTGAGTCAATGGGACTCTCTCTGAGCTTTCTCCCCAGTCTATCCCCTGGACCAGTGTGTATCTGAGTCAATGGTACTCTCTCTGACCTTTCTCCCCAGTCCCCCAGGACCAGTGTGTATCTGAGTCAATGGGACTCTCTCTGACCTTTCTCCCCAGTCTATCACCAGGACCAGTGTTTATCTGAGTCAATTGGACTCTCTCTGACCTTTCTCCCCAGTCGCCCTGGACTAGTGTGTATCTGAGTCAATGGGACCCTCTCTGACCTTTCTCCCCATTCTATCACCAGGACCACTGTTTATCTGAGTCAATGGGACTGTCTCTGACCTTTCTCCACAATATATCCCCCAGGACCTGTGTGTATCTGAGTCAATGGGACTCTCTGACCTTTCTCCCCAGTCTATCCCCAGGACCAGTTTTTATCTGAGTCAATGGGACTCTCTCTGACCTTTCTCCCCAGTCTGTCCCCCAGGACCAGTGTGTATCTGAGTGAATAGGATTCTCTCTGACCATTCTCCCCAGTCTATCCACAGGACCAGTGTGTATCTGAATCAATTTGACTCTCTCTGTCCGTTCTCCCCAGTCCCCCAGGACCAGTGTGTACCTGAGTCAATGGGACTCTCTCTGACCTTTCTCCCCAGTCCCCCAAGACCAGTGTGTATCTGAGTCAATGGGGCACGTTCTGACCTTTCTCCCCAGACCCCCAGGACCAGTGTGTATCTGAGTCAATGGGACCCTCTCTGACCTTTCTCCACAGTCTATCCCCTGGACCAGTGTCTTTCTGAGTCAATGGGACTCTCTCTGACATTCTCCCCAGTCTATCCACAGGACCAGTGTGTATCTTAGTTAATGGGACTCTCTCTGACCATTCTCCCCAGTTATTCCCCAGGACCAGTGTGTATCTGAGTCAATGGGACTCTCTCTGACCTTTCTCCCCAGTCTATCCCAAGGACCAGTGTGTATCTGAATCAATGGGACTCTCTCTGAGCTTTCTCCCAAGTCTATCCCCAGGACCAGTGTGTATCTGAGTAAGTGGGACTCTCTCTGACCTTTCTCCCCAGTATATCCCCTGGACCAGTGTGTATCTGAGTCAATGGGACTCTCTCTGACCTTTCTCCCCAGTCCCCCAGGACCAGTGTGTATCTGAGTCAATGGGACTCTCTCTGATTTTTCTCCCCAGTCCCCCAGGACCAATGTCTATCTGAGTCAATGGGTCTCTCTCTGACCTTTCTCCCCAGTCCCCCAGGACCAGTGTGCACCTGAGTCAATGGGACTCTCTCTGACCTTTCTCCCCAGTCCCCCAGGACCAGTGTGTATCTGAGTCAATGGGGCTCTCTCTGACCTTTATCCCCAGACCCCCAGGACCAGTGTGTATCTGAGTCAATGGGACCCTCTCTGACCTTTCTCCACAGTCTATCCCCAGGACCAGTGTGTATCTGAGTCAATGGGACTCGCTCTGACATTCTCCCCAGTCGATCCCCAGGACCAGTGTGTATCTGAGTCAATGGGACTCTCTCTAACCTTTCTCCCCAGTTATTCCCCAGGACCTGTGTGTATCTGAGTCAATGGGACTCTCTCTGACCTTTCTCCCCAGTCTATCCCAAGGACCAGTGTGTATCTGAATCAATGGGACTCTCTCTGAGCTTTCTCCCCAGTCTATCCCCAGGACCAGTGTGTATCTGAGTAAGTGTGACTCTCTCTGACCTTTCTCCCCAGTCTATCCCCTGGACCAGTGTTTATCTGAGTCAATTGGACTCTCTCTGACCTTTCTCCCCAGTCGCCCTGGACGAGTGTGTATCTGAGTGAATGGGACTCTCTCTGACCTTTCTCCCCAGTCTATCCCCAGGACCACTGTTTATCTGAGTCAATGGGACTCTCTCTGACCTTTCTCCACAATATATCCCCCAGGACCAGTGTGTATCTGAGTCAATGGGACTCTCTGACCTTTCTCCCCAGTCTATCCCCAGGACCAGTTTTTATCTGAGTCAATGGGACTCTCTCTGATCTTTCACCCCAGTCTATCCCCCAGGACCAGTGTGTATCTGAGTCAATAGGATTCTCTCTGACCATTCTCCCCAGTCTATCCACAGGACCAGTGTGTATCTGAGTCAATGGGACCCTCTCTGTCCTTTCTCCCCAGTCCCCCAGGACCAGTGTGTATCTGAGTCAATGGGACTATCTCTGACATTTCTCCCCAGTGCCCCAGGACCAGTGTGTATCTGAGTCAATGGGACTCTCTCTGATTTTTCTCCCCAGTCCCCCAGGACCAATGTCTATCTGAGTCAATGGGTCTCTCTCTGACCTTTCTCCCCAGTCCCCCAGGACCAGTGTGTACCTGAGTCAATGGGACTCTCTCTGACCTTTCTCCCCAGTCCCCCAGGACCAGTGTGTATCTGAGTCAATGGCGCTCTCTCTTAACTTTCTCCCCACACCCGCAGGACCAGTGTGTATCTGAGTGAATGGGATTCTCTCTGACCTTTCTCCCCAGTCTATCCCCAGGACCAGTGTTTATCTGATTCAATTGGACTCTCTCTGATCTTTTTCACCAGTCCCCCTGGACGAGTTTGTATCTGAGTCAATGGGACTCTCTCTCACCTTTCTCCCCAGTCTATCCCCAGGACCAGTGTTTATCTGAGTCAATGGGACTCTCTCTGACCTTTCTCCCCAGTGCCCCAGGACCAGTGTGTATCTGAGTCAATGGGACTCTCTCTGATTTTTCTCCCCAGTTCCCCAGGACCAATGTCTATCTGAGTCAATGGGTCTCTCTCTGATCTTTCTCCCCAGTCCCCCAGGACCAGTGTGTACCTGAGTCAATGGGACTCTCTCTGACCTTTCTCCCCAGTCCCCCAGGACCAGTGTGTATCTGAGTCAATGGGACTCTCTCTGACATTCTCCCCATTCTATCCCCAGGACCAGTGTGTATCTAGTCAATGGGACTCTCTCTGTCCTTTCTCCCCAGTTATTCCCCAGGACCAGTGTGTATCTGAGTAAATGGGACTCTCTCTGACCTTTCTCCCCAGTCTGTCCCAAGGACCAGTGTGTATCTGAATCAATGGGACTCTCTCTGAGCTTTCTCCCCAGTCTATCCCCAGGACCAGTGTGTATCTGAGTAAGTGGGACTCTCTCTGACCTTTCTCCCCAGTCTATCCCCTGGACCAGTGTGTATCTGAGTCAATGGGACTCTCTCTGACCTTTCTCCCCAGTCCCCCAGGACCAGTGTGTATATGAGTCAATGGGACTCTCTCTGACCTTTCTCCCCAGTCTATCTCCAGGACCAGTGTTTATCTGAGTCAATTGGACTCTCTCTGACCTTTCTCCCCAGTCGCCCTGGACTAGTGTGTATCTGAGTCAATGGGACTTTCTCTGACCTTTCTCCCCAGTCTATCCCCAGGACCAATGTGTATCTGAGTCAATGGGACTCTCTCTGATCTTTCTCCCCAGTCCCCCAGGACCAGTGTGTATCTGAGTCAATGGGACTCTCTGAACTTGATCCCCAATCTATCCCCAGGACCAGTGTTTACCTGAGTCAATGGGACTCTCTTTGAATTTTCTCCTCAGTATATCTAACCGGACCAGTGTGTATCTGAGTCAATGGGACTCTCTGACATTTCTCCCCAGTCTATCCCCATGACCAGTTTTTATCTGAGTCAATGGGACTCTCTCTCACCTTTCTCCCCAGTCTATCCCCCAGGACCAGTGTGTATCTGAGTCAATGGGACTCTCCCTGACCTTTCTCCCCAGTCTATCCCCAGGACCAGTGTGTATCTGAGTCAATGGGACTATCTCTGAACTTTCTCCCCAGTGCCCCAGGACCAGTGTGTATCTGAGTCAATGGGACTCTCTCTGATTTTTCTCCCCAGTCCCCCAGGACCAATGTCTATCTGAGTCAATGGGTCTCTCTCTGACCTTTCTCCCCAGTCCCCCAGGACCAGTGTGTACCTGAGTCAATGGGACTCTCTCTGACCTTTCTCCCCAGTCCCCCAGGACCAGTGTGTATCTGAGTCAATGGCGCTCTCTCTGACCTTTCTCCCCACACCCGCAGGACCAGTGTGTATCTGAGTGAATGGGATTCTCTCTGACCTTTCTCCCCAGTCTATCCCCAGGACCAGTGTTTATCTGATTCAATTGGACTCTCTCTGATCTTTCTCACCAGTCCCCCTGGACGAGTTTGTATCTGAGTCAATGGGACTCTCTCTGACCTTTCTCCCCAGTCTATCCCCAGCACCAGTGTTTATCTGAGTCAATGGGACTCTCTCTGACCTTTCTCCCCAGTCTATCCCCAGGACCAATGTTTATCTGAGTCAATGGGACTCTCTCTGACCTTTCTCCCCAGTGCCCCAGGACCAGTGTGTATCTGAGTCAATGGGACTATCTCTGATTTTTCTCCCCAGTCCCCCAGGACCAATGTCTATCTGAGTCAATGGGTCTCTCTCTGACCTTTCTCCCCAGTCCCCCAGGACCAGTGTGTACCTGAGTCAATGGGACTCTCTCTGACCTTTCTCCCAGTCCCCCAGGACCAGTGTGTATCTGAGTCAATGGGACTCTCTCTGACATTCTCCCCAGTCTATCCCCAGGACCAGTGTGTATCTAGTCAATGGGACTCTCTCTGACCTTTCTCCCCAGTTATTCCCCAGGACCAGTGTGTATCTGAGTAAATGGGACTCTATCTGGCTTTTCTCCCCAGTCTATCCCAAGGACCAGTGTGTATCTGAATCAATGGGACTCTCTCTGAGCTTTCTCCCCAGTCTATCCCCAGGACCAGTGTGTATCTGAGTAAGTGGGACTCTCTCTGACCTTTCTCCCCAGTCTATCCCCTGGACCAGTGTGTATCTGAGTCAATGGGACTCTCTCTGACCTTTCTCCCCAGTCCCCCAGGACCAGTGTGTATATGAGTCAATGGGACTCTCTCTGACCTTTCTCCCCAGTCTATCTCCAGGACCAGTGTTTATCTGAGTCAATTGGACTCTCTCTGACTTTTCTCCCCAGTCGCCCTCGACTAGTGTGTATCTGAGTCAATGGGACTCTCTCTGACCTTTCTCCCCAGTCTATCCCCAGGTCCACTGTTTTTCTGAGTCAATGGGACTCTCTCTGACCTTTCTCCACAATATATCCCCCAGGACCAGTGTGTATCTGAGTCAATGGGACTCTCTGACCTTTCTCCCCAGTCTATCCCCAGGACCAGTTTTTATCTGAGTCAATGGGACTCTCTCTGACCTTTCTCCCCGGTCTATCCCCCAGGACCAGTGTGTATCTGAGTCAATAGGATTCTCTCTGACCATTCTCTCCAGTCTATCCACAGGACCAGTGTGTATCTGAGTCAATGGGACTCTCTCTGTCCTTTCTCCACAGTCCCCCAGGACCAGCGTGTATCTGAGTCAATGGGACACTCTCTGAACTTTCTCCCCAGTCCCCCAGGACCAGTGTGTATCTGAGTCAATGGGACTCTCTCTGACCTTTCTCTCCAGTCTATCCCCAGGACCAGTGTGTAACTGAGTCAATGGGACTCTCTCTGACCTTTCTCCCCAGTCTATCCCAAGGAAAGTGTGTATCTGAATCAATGGGACTCTCTCTGAGCTTTCTCCCCAGTCTATCCCCAGGACCAGTGTGTATCTGAGTAAGTGGGACTCTCTGACATTTCCCCCCAGTCTGTCCCCAGGACCAGTGTGTATCTGAGTCAATGGGACTCTCTCTGACCTTTCTCCCCAGTCTATCCCCAGGACCAGTGTGTATCTGAGTCAATGGGACTCTCTCAGACTTTTCTCCCCAGTCCCCCAGGACCAGTGTGTTTCTGAGTCAATGGGACTCTCACTGATTTTTCTCCCCAGTCCCCCAGGACCAATGTCTATCTGAGTCAATGGGTCTCTCTCTGACCTTTCTACCCAGTCCCCCAGGACCAGTGTGTACCTGAGTCAATGGGACTCTCTCTGACCTTTCTCCCCAGTCCCCCAGGACCAGTGTGTATCTGAGTCAATGGGGCTCTCTCTGACCTTTCTCCCCAGACTCCCAGGACCAGTGTGTATCTGAGTCAATGGGACCCTCTCTGACCTTTCTCCACAGTCTATCCCCTGGACCAGTGTGTATCTGAGTCAATGGGACTCTCTCTGACATTCTCCCCAGTCTATCCCCAGGACCAGTGTGTATCGGAGTCAATGGGACTCTCTCTGACCATTCTCCCCAGTTATTGCCCAGGACCAGTGTGTATCTGAGTCAATGGGACTCTCTCTGAGCTTTCTCCCCAGTCTATCCCCAGGACCAGTGTGTATCTGAGTAAGTGGGACTCTCTCTGACCTTTCTCCCCAGTCTATCCCCTGGACCAGTGTGTATCTGAGTCAATGGTACTCTCTCTGACCTTTCTCCCCAGTCCCCCAGGACCAGTGTGTATCTGAGTCAATGGGACTCTCTCTGACCTTTCTCTCCAGTCTATCACCAGGACCAGTGTTTACCTGAGTCAATTGGACTCTCTCTGACCTTTCTCCCCAGTCGCCCTGGACTAGTGTGTATCTGAGTCAATGGGACCCTCTCTGACCTTTCTCCCCATTCTATCCCCAGGACCACTGTTTATCTGAGTCAATGGGACTCTCTCTGAACTTTCTCCACAATATATCCCCCAGGACCAGTGTGTATCTGAGTCAGTGGAACTCTCTGACCTTTCTCCCCAGTCTATCCCCAGGACCAGTTTTTATCTGAGTCAATGGGACTCTCTCTGACCTTTCTCCCCAGTCTATCCCCCAGGACCAGTGTGTATCTGAGTGAATAGGATTCTCTCTGACCATTCTCCCCAGTCTATCCCAAGGACCAGTGTGTATCTGAGTCAATGGGACTCTCTCTGATTTTTCTCCCCAGTCCCCAGGAACCAATGTCTATCTGAGTCAATGGGTCTCTCTCTGATCTTTCTCCCCAGTCCCCCAGGACCAGTGTGTATCTGAGTCAATAGGATTCTCTCTGACCATTCTCTCCAGTCTATCCACAGGACCAGTGTGTATCTGAGTCAATGGGACTCTCTCTGTCCTTTCTCCACAGTCCCCCAGGACCAGCGTGTATCTGAGTCAATGGGACACTCTCTGAACTTTCTCCCCAGTCCCCCAGGACCAGTGTGTATCTGAGTCAATGGGACTCTCTCTGACCTTTCTCTCCAGTCTATCCCCAGGACCAGTGTGTAACTGAGTCAATGGGACTCTCTCTGACCTTTCTCCCCAGTCTATCCCAAGGAAAGTGTGTATCTGAATCAATGGGACTCTCTCTGAGCTTTATCCACAGTCTATCCCCAGGACCAGTGTGTATCTGAGTAAGTGGGACTCTCTGACATTTCCCCCCAGTCTGTCCCCAGGACCAGTGTGTATCTGAGTCAATGGGACTCTCTCTGACCTTTCTCCCCAGTCTATCCCCAGGACCAGTGTGTATCTGAGTCAATGGGACTCTCTCAGACTTTTCTCCCCAGTCCCCCAGGACCAGTGTGTATCTGAGTCAATGGGACTCTCTCTGATTTTTCTCCCCAGTCCCCCAGGACCAATGTCTATCTGAGTCAATGGGTCTCTCTCTGACCTTTCTCCCCAGTCCCCCAGGACCAGTGTGTACCTGAGTCAATAGGACTCTCTCTGACCTTTCTCCCCAGTCCCCCAGGACCAGTGTGTATCTGAGTCAATGGGGCTCTCTCTGACCTTTCTCCCCAGACTCCCAGGACCAGTGTGTATCTGAGTCAATGGGACCCTCTCTGACCTTTCTCCACAGTCTATCCCCTGGACCAGTGTGTATCTGAGTCAATGGGACTCTCTCTGACATTCTCCCCAGTCTATCCCCAGGACCAGTGTGTATCTGAGTCAATGGGACTCTCTCTGACCATTCTCCCCAGTTATTGCCCAGGACCAGTGTGTATCTGAGTCAATGGGACTCTCTCTGAGCTTTCTCCCCAGTCTATCCCCTGGACCAGTGTGAATCTGAGTCAATGGTACTCTCTCTGACCTTTCTCCCCAGTCCCCCAGGACCAGTGTGTATCTGAGTCAATGGGACTCTCTCTGACCTTTCTCCCCAGTCTATCACCAGGACCAGTGTTTATCTGAGTCAATTGGACTCTCTCTGACCTTTCTCCCCAGTCGCCCTGGACTAGTGTGTATCTGAGTCAATGGGACCCTCTCTGACCTTTCTCCCCATTCTATCACCAGGACCACTGTTTATCTGAGTCAATGGGACTCTCTCTGACCTTTCTCCACAATATATCCCCCAGGACCTGTGTGTATCTGAGTCAATGGGACTCTCTGACCTTTCTCCCCAGTCTATCCCCAGGACCAGTTTTTATCTGAGTCAATGGGACTCTCTCTGACCTTTCTCCCCAGTCTGTCCCCCAGGACCAGTGTGTATCTGAGTGAATAGGATTCTCTCTGACCATTCTCCCCAGTCTATCCACAGGACCAGTGTGTATCTGAATCAATTTGACTCTCTCTGTCCGTTCTCCCCAGTCCCCCAGGACCAGTGTGTACCTGAGTCAATGGGACTCTCTCTGACCTTTCTCCCCAGTCCCCCAAGACCAGTGTGTATCTGAGTCAATGGGGCTCGCTCTGACCTTTCTCCCCAGACCCCCAGGACCAGTGTGTATCTGAGTCAATGGGACCCTCTCTGACCTTTCTCCACAGTCTATCCCCTGGACCAGTGTCTTTCTGAGTCAATGGGACTCTCTCTGACATTCTCCCCAGTCTATCCACAGGACCAGTGTGTATCTTAGTTAATGGGACTCTCTCTGACCATTCTCCCCAGTTATTCCCCAGGACCAGTGTGTATCTGAGTCAATGGGACTCTCTCTGACCTTTCTCCCCAGACTATCCCAAGGACCAGTGTGTATCTGAATCAATGGGACTCTCTCTGAGCTTTCTCCCAAGTCTATCCCCAGGACCAGTGTGTATCTGAGTAAGTGGGACTCTCTCTGACCTTTCTCCCCAGTATATCCCCTGGACCAGTGTGTATCTGAGTCAATGGGACTCTCTCTGACCTTTCTCCCCAGTCCCCCAGGACCAGTGTGTATCTGAGTCAATGGGACTCTCTCTGATTTTTCTCCCCAGTCCCCCAGGACCAATGTCTATCTGAGTCAATGGGTCTCTCTCTGACCTTTCTCCCCAGTCCCCCAGGACCAGTGTGCACCTGAGTCAATGGGACTCTCTCTGACCTTTCTCCCCAGTCCCCCAGGACTAGTGTGTATCTGAGTCAATGGGGCTCTCTCTGACCTTTATCCCCAGACCCCCAGGACCAGTGTGTATCTGAGTCAATGGGACCCTCTCTGACCTTTCTCCACAGTCTATCCCCAGGACCAGTGTGTATCTGAGTCAATGGGACTCGCTCTGACATTCTCCCCAGTCGATCCCCAGGACCAGTGTGTATCTGAGTCAATGGGACTCTCTCTAACCTTTCTCCCCAGTTATTCCCCAGGACCTGTGTGTATCTGAGTCAATGGGACTCTCTCTGACCTTTCTCCCCAGTCTATCCCAAGGACCAGTGTGTATCTGAATCAATGGGACTCTCTCTGAGCTTTCTCCCCAGTCTATCCCCAGGACCAGTGTGTATCTGAGTAAGTGTGACTCTCTCTGACCTTTCTCCCCAGTCTATCCCCTGGACCAGTGTTTATCTGAGTCAATTGGACTCTCTCTGACCTTTCTCCCCAGTCGCCCTGAACGAGTGTGTATCTGAGTGAATGGGACTCTCTCTGACGTTTCTCCCCAGTCTATCCCCAGGACCACTGTTTATCTGAGTCAATGGGACTCTCTCTGACCTTTCTCCACAATATATCCCCCAGGACCAGTGTGTATCTGAGTCAATGGGACTCTCTGACCTTTCTCCCCAGTCTATCCCCAGGACCAGTTTTTATCTGAGTCAATGGGACTCTCTCTGACCTTTCACCCCAGTCTATCCCCCAGGACCAGTGTGTATCTGAGTCAATAGGATTCTCTCTGACCATTCTCCCCAGTCTATCCACAGGACCAGTGTGTATCTGAGTCAATGGGACCCTCTCTGTCCTTTCTCCCCAGTCCCCCAGGACCAGTGTGTATCTGAGTCAATGGGACTATCTCTGACATTTCTCCCCAGTGCCCCAGGACCAGTGTGTATCTGAGTCAATGGGACTCTCTCTGATTTTTCTCCCCAGTCCCCCAGGACCAATGTCTATCTGAGTCAATGGGTCTCTCTCTGACCTTTCTCCCCAGTCCCCCAGGACCAGTGTGTACCTGAGTCAATGGGACTCTCTCTGACCTTTCTCCCCAGTCCCCCAGGACCAGTGTGTATCTGAGTCAATGGCGCTCTCTCTGAACTTTCTCCCCACACCCGCAGGACCAGTGTGTATCTGAGTGAATGGGATTCTCTCTGACCTTTCTCCCCAGTCTATCCCCAGGACCAGTGTTTATCTGATTCAATTGGACTCTCTCTGATCTTTTTCACCAGTCCCCCTGGACGAGTTTGTATCTGAGTCAATGGGACTCTCTCTGACCTTTCTCCCCAGTCTATCCCCAGGACCAGTGTTTATCTGAGTCAATGGGACTCTCTCTGACCTTTCTCCCCAGTGCCCCAGGACCAGTGTGTATCTGAGTCAATGGGACTCTCTCTGATTTTTCTCCCCAGTTCCCCAGGACCAATGTCTATCTGAGTCAATGGGTCTCTCTCTGATCTTTCTCCCCAGTCCCCCAGGACCAGTGTGTACCTGAGTCAATGGGACTCTCTCTGACCTTTCTCCCCAGTCCCCCAGGACCAGTGTGTATCTGAGTCAATGGGACTCTCTCTGACATTCTCCCCAGTCTATCCCCAGGACCAGTGTGTATCTAGTCAATGGGACTCTCTCTGACCTTTCTCCCCAGTATATCCCCTGGACCAGTGTGTATCTGAGTCAATGGGACTCTCTCTGACCTTTCTCCCCAGTCCCCCAGGACCAGTGTGTATCTGAGTCAATGGGACTCTCTCTGATTTTTCTCCCCAGTCCCCCAGGACCAATGTCTATCTGAGTCAATGGGTCTCTCTCTGACCTTTCTCCCCAGTCCCCCAGGACCAGTGTGCACCTGAGTCAATGGGACTCTCTCTGACCTTTCTCCCCAGTCCCCCAGGACCAGTGTGTATCTGAGTCAATGGGGCTCTCTCTGACCTTTATCCCCAGACCCCCAGGACCAGTGTGTATCTGAGTCAATGGGACCCTCTCTGACCTTTCTCCACAGTCTATCCCCAGGACCAGTGTGTATCTGAGTCAATGGGACTCGCTCTGACATTCTCCCCAGTCGATCCCCAGGACCAGTGTGTATCTGAGTCAATGGGACTCTCTCTAACCTTTCTCCCCAGTTATTCCCCAGGACCTGTGTGTATCTGAGTCAATGGGACTCTCTCTGACCTTTCTCCCCAGTCTATCCCAAGGACCAGTGTGTATCTGAATCAATGGGACTCTCTCTGAGCTTTCTCCCCAGTCTATCCCCAGGACCAGTGTGTATCTGAGTAAGTGTGACTCTCTCTGACCTTTCTCCCCAGTCTATCCCCTGGACCAGTGT